>NC_138977.1:227023333-227423333 GCF_964341445.2 Mesoplodon mirus | reverse complement strand
CCGGGGATGAGGGGGTCTGCGCAAACTCAAGGGCTCTTCTGCACTCACCTGGATCCTGGGGGCAAATCTGTGCTTTTTAAAAATGGCATTTTCTAGTCCCAACAGACTAGAAGGAAGGAGTGGTTAGATAGGTATTTTGGTGAGATTTTATTGCACCTTGGGTAAAGATGTTTTTAAGGTACTTTAAAAGTGGTATTTGGCATTACACTGGTGTAATATTTTTTTCCTTGACAAGTCTGGAACGGCTCTGAAGAAGCCATTTCTCTATTATATGTGTGTGTGTGTGTATGTGTGTATGCACACATATACATACATACACATTATATGTATTGTATTACATATTTATATACACATATTATACATAAATACACACATTACAGAGAGAGATGTATATGTGTGTATATATGTACCTGTTTATATGCACATACACACACATACTCTTTTATGCTGACCTGGTATGTTGCATATTTTAGAATCTTTGAAATTTTTGCACATTTCATTATGAAAGGTATTTAAGAGCAGTTTCAGGAGTTAAAATTTAAAAAGAAAATTGTAAATTGTATTTGATTTTTCAACCACAAGCTCAATAAGAGACCAGCCATATATAAAATGAAAAGTAATGGAAGACCTTTCTACTGAACTATTCATTTATTGGATGATTAGGGCAATCTGGTAGTCAAAGCAGGAATAGGTTTGTTTGGACTCAAATGCAGAGGGAGGTGTATGAAGCAAGACCGGTGGACTCTGGTTTACTTCTCTTTTTTTCCTTTTAACTTTTAATTTAATTTTTATTCTATATTGGCGTATAGTTGATACAGTGTGTTAGTTTTAGGTGGACATCAAAGTGATTCAGTTTTACATATACATGTGTCTCTTCTTTTTCAGATTCTTTTCCTATATAGGTTATTACAGGATATTAAGTATTCCCTGTGCTATACAGTAGATCCTTATTGATCATCTATTTTATATATATCAGTGTGTATATGTTAATCCCAAACTCCTAATTTATCCCTTCCCCTATGTTTCCCCTTTGGTTCTGTCTCTTGCAGAGCTCAGCAAGGCAGACACTTTTCTGGAGTCAGTCTGGAGGAATGTTCTCTGATTTGAGGCTACTAGAGTGAGCGTGGACAGTGGGAACAGAGCTGGTCCTTAAGAGGGATGGCACACGGGAGTTCCACCACATTTCTGCCACTTAGACAAACACTGCAAGGGCTGCCAGCTGCTGGATCTTGGCTCTGCGGTCTCTGGCCCTGAGACCCATGGGAGGAAGCCAGGGCAGAGTGCACAGGAGTTGCTGCTGACACTGCCCCTAAGACCACGTATATTTAAAAACCCTGCAAATATGCCCTGCCAGTTGCCCAGGACTGTTTCCAGTTCTCAGAACTACAGCTGGACAGCACGCTGGCATGCTGGCTCGGACCCCACACAGTGGCCTCTGTCAGGACAGCTGCAGCACCCCATCCCTCTCATGTACACATAGGGCCCTGGTCATGAGAACTTTACCGGGGGACCTTTACTGAGGGATGTTGTCTCTCCCTGTGCCAGGCCATGTGCTAATCAGAGGGAATCCAGAGGTGGCCAAGGGCAGCCTAAGGTGAAATGCTACCCACCTCCTGGTCAGCGCAGCCCCTGCTTTTTGTCCACTCAGACCTCCAGAGTTATTGCCTGGGGCCCTTGCCCAGACTCCTGAATTCACTCTAATTTATAACGTACGTTTATCCCTGTTACTAGCCACTTTCTTAGGGGCCTTTTCACATTTCTTATTTTGAAATAGTAATTGTTGAGATGGTAATACACATGCATATCCTGCTTGACAACCACACAGTTTATTTATTAAAAACCACAAGGCATGATGTTTCCTTCCTTCCCTTTCAGTGATTCAGCTGCCATCACCATTATCATCACTGCTGACATCATCAGCACCACCCTCATCATCACAGTCATCATTACCATCATCGTCACCACCACCATCATCATCACCACCATCGTCACTGCTGACATCATCCTCACCATCACCACCGTCATTACTACCATCATCGCCATCATCCTCATGACTGGCATCATCACCACCATCATCATCATCATCATCATCATGACTGGCATCATCACCACCATCATCATCATCATCATCATCCTCATGACTGGCATCATCACCACCATAATTGTTGACATCATCATCACCATCACCACCACCATCATCATAATCACCAGCAGAACATTTTCTTAAAACCCAACATCATAGGTGGAAAATTATTATGAAATAAAGCCAAGGGTAGGGCTTCTCTGGTAGAAGTGAAGTTGGGGTACTAACCTCATCTTCCTTGGACTCAAGGTGACCCCTGAAGGACAACACTAGCAGAATCCCCAGGGACAGTTAGAAACTACTGCTTGTGGCCAAACTTCTCTTGGTGCAAATGAGGAATCTGGGGTTCAGAGAGGGACAGAGATGGGCAGTGTAACACCGTCAATTCAGGGTAGTTATAGCAATAAAGACAGTATGCTTAGTTACAACATTCAACTTTACCATAAAATGCAAAGCTACCCCCCTCCCCAGTGTCCAGGCCCCAGTACTCCCTGCCTCAGCCAGAGCCTCCCCAGGGGTTGATGCCTTCTCCATAGTACCATGGATTAAATGAATCAACACAGAAAACTCTTAGGATCCGGGTCAGACTTAGGGTGAGGCAAGTGAGCACTCATCTCAGGAGCAAAACTTAGGGAGGCAGCCCCAAAACAGGAGTCAAGGTAGATGATACTTAATGCGAATGCTTTAAGAAGTCAAAATTCATGCAAAAATAAACAAACCAAAACAAAAGAAGCAAAAACATCAAAATTTTATATAAAGACAGAATCAGCACAGCTTGGCACAAACTCTAAGCGTAAGAATAGATAATTCGTATATGATAAAAATTAAGTACATATTAATTTATACAAAATTATAATATATATATCAGGAAAGGATAAACATTAGGAAAACAAGATATTTTCCAATGCAAAAAAGAATGCTGTAGAGAGGGCACCAGAACTTCAGTTTGGAGCATGGGAACATACTAAAGAGGGGGCACTCTGCTTACATTCTCTCCAGTTCTGAGCTTCTCCCCAGTTCTAAGTCTCTGACTTGGATTCTAAGACACTTACCTTCCCTGGGAAATGGAGCATCTGAGGACCAGGAAATGGGAAGAAGGAGCCCAGAGCCTAAGCTCTTCCTGGGACGTGACTTGGAGCATCAGGAATGATCCAGGAGCTGTGCCCACACGCCCACCCACCGAGCAGGGGCCCACCTCTGGGTCTTTGCACCTGCAGCCTCTCTTCCTTGATGCCTTTTCCGCAGACTTTACCCTCACACCTTTCTGCATCCTCACACCTTTCCGAGAAGG
Organism: Mesoplodon mirus; assembly: GCF_964341445.2. Taxonomy (NCBI): domain Eukaryota; kingdom Metazoa; phylum Chordata; class Mammalia; order Artiodactyla; family Ziphiidae; genus Mesoplodon; species Mesoplodon mirus. Next base: position 227,419,959 of record NC_138977.1, on the reverse strand, counting down.
GCCTGTCCTGATCCGCACATAAACAACCTGTATAAACAACCTGTACGAGCAACCCCACCCCAGTCCCTAGGAATCTTGAGGCCCTTCACTACGAACACACTACGACTGCCCCACGTATTCTGGTCCCCTGTCCCCTACCTGGCCAGAGGCCTCATGAAGGCAGGGCTTTGTCTGGAGCACCCACCATGGTCTTCCAGCACCTTGGACAGCACCTGCCCAGAGAGATGCCCCGTTCACACTCGTGAAGGAAGGAAGGAGTCAGGGCTCTGTGTCAGAATGGACTCTAATCTCTGAAAGTAAAACTATGACATAACAACACGTTTGCTCAGAGCTCTCCCCACCTTCTCTCCCCTCAAACACAAATTCCCAACACATGTTCCCTGGCATTAGTTCTGTGCAATATTAACAGGTGTTTCTTGATAAGAGGATTTTGTGGCCTAATAAACGTAGAGAGCATTTGGCTACAGGGAAAGACAGGAGTTTAGAGGTCTCTCTGGGCAGGTGTCCCTGGGCCTGAGACACCCAGGTGGGCATCACTGATCTTTGGGGGCAGACGGATGCCCCCATTGTATTTGGTCAGAGAACACCTGTGAGCAGACCGCATCCAGAAGGTGGAGGTCAGTGGAAGCCCTTTGAAAAACACCAGCAAAGGGCTTCCCTGGTGGCGCAGTGGTTGAGAGTCCGCCTGCCGATGCAGGGGACACGGGTTCGTGCCCCGATCCCGGAAGATCCCACATGCCGCGGAGCGGCTGGGCCCGCGAGCCATGGCCGCGGAGCCTGTGTGTCCGGAGCCTGTGCTCCGCAACGGGAGAGGCCACAGCAGTGAGAGGCCCGCGTACAGCAAAAAAAAAAAAAAAAGAAAAACACCAGCAAAAATGAGTGTTGCAACCTCAGCATTGTCTAGAGCTGTTCAGCGCAGTGTGGGAGCCCCAGCCGTAGCCTCCTGCTGAGCGCTTGAACTGAGGCTAGAGGATCTGAGATGCACTCAAAGTATAAAAGACACACTAGGGCTGCCCTGGTGGCGCAGTGGTTGAGAGTCCGCCTGCCGATGCAGGGGACACGGGTTCGTGCCCTGGTCCGGGAAGATCCCACATGCCGCGGAGCGGCTGGGCCCGTGAACCATGGCCGCTGAACCTGCGCATCCGGAGCCTGTGCTCCGCAATGGGAGAGGCCACAACAGTGAGAGGCCCGCGTACCACAAGAAAAAATAAAATAAAAAAAGGACACACCAGATTCCAGAGACTTCATGGGAAAAAAATGAAAATATCTCATTGCTAATTTTTATATGATTACATGTTGACATGATAACCTTTAGTACACATTGGATTAAATGAAATATAAAATTAATTCCACCTGTTTCTTTTTACTTTGCACCATGGTTACTAAAAAGTGTAAAATTTCACAAGTGACTCACATTCCCTTTTAATTGGACAATGATGGTCATGAGCTTGTCATCTTCTGGTTGAACCCCCACCTGAGTCAGCCCCATCCTGGGGGTTGAAGCCTGCTTCCACCTTCTGGATACAAAGAAGAGCTCAGGTCCAGAGCCCTGAAGGCCTTCTCATGCCCCCTGCCAGGGAAATGCAGTGTCTTCTCTCTGATAACATCATAGGTGGAAGCAAAAGAACAGAACCGGAATGGCCTGAGGTCCTGATCTGAATTTGCCCCACGCAGGCTCCTGACTCCCTGAGGACCTCTTGATAGGTGACCGGGTCTCTCAGCTGTTTCAAGGGCTTCGGTGGGAGACCCCAGCATCCTGCTTTGCAGGAGGTGGTCGCCAGGGCAAAGGAGCATCACCCATGATGCTGAGGGGCTCCAAACCCACCTGGGTTCATGGGAGTCAACATTCTTTTAAAATTCCCATCTGTTCATATCTTAGAAAACAGAGGTTTGGATGTCAAAATCTGCAGTTCTAATTATTTAAACATATCCAGAGGACATTGCAAGAGAATGTGTGTGTGTGTGTGTCCTTCTAAGAAACATCCTCAGTTATTTTGCCCTGAGTAACAAGAGTGAGAACAGGGATGGATTAGAGCAGAAGGTAGAATTTGCTAGAGAACAGCACAAGGGCGAGAATTCATGGGCAGTTCCTGCAATGCAAAGAGTACCTAGTTAGGCCCGTGAAGTCCTGACTTTGTTCATATGACCTTGAACAAGACGCCCAACTTCTCTGGAAGTGGAGAGTCACCTCCAGAAGTGGGAAGCTAGAGCCCTCGCCAGAGCTGCGAAGTGTCTAGCCCATGGGACGGGCCTTTGCCGCCCTGCCTTTGGAGGGTGTGCTGGCAGGTTACCACAGCCCTCACCTGCGCTGCCCAAGGACCACACAGTTGGAATTGTTTGTTATTGTTCTTTCTTGGGCTCCAGACACCCCAACCACATGTTCTGCTTCCCCACTTAACCAGCAGAAAGTCCAGGACCCTGGACGGGGTTTGGGGTGGGGGGTGGACCCATGAGGAAGTGTCCTCCCTTTAGCAATTCAGCAAAACCAGCGAAACTCATAATCCGACCAAGCCTCCGGACATAGCCCCTGCCCTTTGTGGGATCAGGGTGCCCCTCTCACTAAGGAGCCGTGGGAAAACTTCAGTGCTGCTTTTTATAATCATCATGTCTCTTGGGACCCATAAGAACGTTTCGTTTCCTCTCTTGTCTTCAGAATGGTCTGCTGATTCTGCCTCTGAAAGGCTGTTTCGTCATTTCCTTGCATCTTCCAAGCTCACCCTTTGCTACCACGTTACAGGAAAGCCATCAGGTGCTTTGGAAAATGGAGATGTCATTCAAGGGACTTTGGGCTCAAAGGGTAACCCCTGCCCTGGGTCTGGCTTCTTAAAATCTCACCCAGCACCAGTCCCGGGGAGAGGCTCCAAGGGATGACTAGTTGTGCCACCTGGGCTGGTGGTGAAAACCGACTGTCTCCAGGGAGCTCTTTAATCGCCAAGTCCCTCCCACTGAAGAGGGTGCCGCCCCACAAGCAGGGCCGCCAGGCTCGCACGTGGCTGGTACCCACTCCTCCTCGAGCTCACAGCCTGGGTGGCGTCTGCTGCGCCCCAGCCCATGCCCGGGGCCAGGAGCTGCACGTGCTGGGAGTCTGAGCACAGCACAGAGATTAGACTTAAGCCTTTAGTCTCTCTCAAGTGCTTAAATAACCTCCTCTCCAGGCTCCCATCAACGCCATTCAGAACAGCCACCGGAGCTGCATTTTATCTCAATTCTTAAAGTCGATTTTAAAAAATCTCTTTCTGGGTCTATTTTGTGCCCATCTCTGCTCATTTAACAGCAAGACCTGCCCTGCAGTCCTGCCCTCCTGTTTAATCAGTTTGTTCTCACACAGCCTCTCTCATTTAAGACGAAAAGCAAGACAATATCTTAAAATTCCTTGAAGCATATTGGGACCTGTGGGAACCAACCCCAAAATATAGTCTGTAGACTCTTCCCAAGGCCACTTCCACCTGGAGGCACCAGGCATTCCGCTATTTCTCCAGCAACTTAAGTCAGAGGAGGTCACACCCTTTTACCTCTTGGTGGTATGAGTCGTCAGGACTCTTTCTATACATGTAGGCACCTTCCTTCCAATGAGACTGAATGTTTCCACATCGCATGCCTGCACTGGTACAGGTCTGGGTGGAGAGTGTGGACATGTTCCTTTTGAAGCAGAAGAGAGGAGTGAGGGGGCATGGACAGGGCACCTCTGGCTGACCATCAGGGGGACTAGGGACAGTCACAGGACTTCAGAGTCTCCTTTCTATACTGGGAATAATCTCCAGACTGTCTAAGCCCCGGGGGACCCTGAGGGGCAAATGGGTGATGGGTATGCGGACAAAATGTGTACAAAGCCTAAACCGAGGGATCCTAGTAGCAGACAGTCAGAGAAAAATCAGACCTACAACTCTTTGCCTCACTTAAATGCTGGCAGGTTTTTCTGCTTCTTGGGAGGTGCCTTCCCAATAAACTGTTCTCAGAGGCTGCTGGTAGATCAGACTCTTCCCACCTTGTGCTTCAGACAAGGCAGGGAGGTGGAGGTATCCAGGACCTACAGGTAACTTCCAGAGACACAGCTGAAAGGGAGTCTGAACCCGGAGCATGTGGCCACATCCCTTGCCCCACCCCATCCCGGGTGATCTGCTTGTCCAGGGCAGGAGGCTGCTGGGGGAGGTCAAGTTACTCACCAGAATGCCAATGCAAAGGTGTGTCATTGAGCTGGTCCCCAGTTGAGCATCAGGAGCTTGATCATGGAGACGGGATTGAGAGATGCCTTAGTATTTGTTACCTGTGAGAAAGAAGGTAATATTCATCCTCTGGCTCCCACCCTGATTGGTCAGGATTTGCTCCATGGGGTCTTCACTCCCTCACCTTTGCCAGTTGGCACCTGCCTTACAAAGAAGTGCGATTTTCAGGTGTCCCATGCAAGGTGGCAGAAAGCAAGAGATGCCTGCAGCAGCTGAGAACAGGTGCTGCCAGGTATACCTGCCAGAGTTGGTTGTGTCAACAGGAGCTGGAGTGAGCAGGAGGGTCAAGTGGGTGTGAAGTGAGTCAGAGAAGAATCCAATCCATTCCACAGGGAGATGGTCATGGCTCAGGGCCTGGAAGAAAAACATCTCCTGGGAGATGGCTTCCCAAACTAGAGTTACCAGTGCCTGGATCCAGGGGTGTGAATGAGTCAACAGGCTCCACAAACAGGAGATAATAGAGAAAACTGAAAGGGATTTCAAAATAAGCAATTGTTAAAGCCTCTGCAAAATAAAAAAACACACGTGCATATAATGAAAGAGTAAGAAGTAGTTATGAAAAAAGATAGGTGGTTATAAGACAAGATGCCAGAGCTACACAAAATAAAACCAGTTAGAAATTGTGGAAGTGAAAAGTATAGTTATGGAAAAAATAGATGACTAAATAGTAAGTCACTGTTGATAAATGATTAATTAACCTTGAGACAGAACCAAAAAAAAAAATTACCTGGACTCTAGCACAGAGGGTCAGAGACACAAAAATCCATGAAAGCTAGTAAAGGAGAACGAAGGTATATTGAGAAGATCCAACATATATACATCCTCCAGATTTGGAGGGTTAAAATAAATAAATAAATGATAGTGAGGCAATATTTGAACTGATGACAGAATTTTCCAGAATCAAGGCATGAAATGAATTAGATCTAAAAATCCAACCAAACACCACACAGGACCAATACACAAGAACCCACATCCAGAAATAGCACAATGTAATTGCAGAACATCAAAGATTAAGAGAAAAATAAAGAGGCTACCAGAGGGAAAACACAGATTACTTACAAATAACTATAATCCAATTGATGCAAACTTCTCATCAGCTACAACAGAGACCAGTAAATAATGAAATGACATCTTCAAGATACCGAAGACAAAGCATTTTGAACCTAAAAGTCTATATTCCTTCAAGTTACATTTCAAGATGAGGTTAAAATAAGAATATTTTCAGACAGACAAAAATATTACAAATTCAAATCCCTGACAAAAAATACTTAGAGATTCATTGCAGAAAAACAAAATCATAAACAAAAACAACACACACACAAAGAAAGTACTGAAATTCAGTAGTACATGGTGAAGAGCAAAAAAATAAATAAGTAAATAAATAATATATTTTGGAAGATTAAAAAAACTGACATTCAAATAAAATAGTAATAATAATGAAACAATAATAAAGATATTAACTTTTAGGTATGTGTTACGGAATGAATATTTGTGTGACTGCAAATTCATATGTTGAATCCTTACCCCACAATGTGTCTATATTTGGAAATGAGGACTCTAAGGAAGTAATTAAGGTTAAATGAGATCCTAAGGGTGGGGCCCTGATCCTATGTTATCAGTGTCCTTATAAGAAGAGATACCATAGAATCCTCCCTCTCTCCCTATCTCTCTCTCTCTTTCTCTCTCTCTCTCCATCTCTCTCTCTCTCTCTTCCTCCTTCTTTCTGTCTTTCTTTCCATGTGAGAACACAGTGAGAAGGTAGCTGTCCCTAAGGCCGGAAGAGAGCTCTCACCAGAAACCAACCCTGCCATACCTGGGACATCTTGCCTCCAGAACTGAAAGAAGATAAATATCTGTTGTTTGTTCAGGCCTAGTCTAGTCTGTGATTTTATAATGATAGCCCAAGATGACAAAGACAGCATGTATCAATAAACTCAAAATAAACTTCTAGACAATAATAGGGAGTTAGGAAAAGGTTTGGGAGGAAACAGAAGTGTGCTAAGGTTCTTATCCTTTCAAATTTAATCTTTGCTAGAATATATGCTTAAATTTTAAGGTTTATCACCAAAATATTAGACATGACAGATATTACACCCCATCTAGTAAAGGAAAAAAGGGTCAGAATACGGGTGGATCGAGTGAACAATCAAAGACGACACATCTGGGCTTCCCTGGTGGCACAGTGGTTGATAGTCCGCCTGGTGATGCAAGGGACGTGGGTTCGTGCCCCGGTCTGGGAGGATCACACATGCCGTGGAGCGGCTGGGCCCGTGGGCCGTGAACGCTGGGCCTGCGCGTCTGGGGTCTGTGCTCTGCAGCAGGAGGGGCCACAGCAGTGGGAGACCCACGTACCGCAAAAAAAAAAAAAAAAGATGACACATCTGTAATTCACTTTGTGGAAGAGCCACATAAAATACTAGAGTCAATAATAGGGAGTTAGGAGAAGGTTTGGGAGGAAACAGAAGTGTGCTAAGGTTCTTATCCATTCAAATTTAATCTTTGCTAGAATATATGCTTAAATTTTAAGGTTTATCACCAAAATATTAGACATGAAAGATATTACACCCCATCTAGTAAAGGAAAAAAGGGTAAAAATACGGGTGGATCGAGTGAACAATCAAAGATGACACATTTGTAATTCACTTTGTGGAAGATCTACATAAAATACTAGAGTCAATAATAGGGAGTTAGGAGAAGGTTTGGGAAGAAATAGAAGTGTGCTAAGGTTCTTATCCATTCAAATTTAATCTCTGCTAGAATATATGCTTAAATTTTAATGTTTATCACCAAAATAGTAGACATAAAAGACAATACTCCCCATCTAGTAAAGAAAAAAAAGGGTCAAAATACGGGTGGATCGAGTGAACAATCAAAGATGACACATCTGTAATTCACTTTGTAGAAGATCCACATAAAATACTAGAGTCACGTGGAAATAATAGTGGCTGTGAAGATAAAATGTCTGACTTTAAAGACATAATTTTTCTAAAAAAAAAGAAGGGAAGTAACATGAAGTATATACAATGAGTCATTCTTTTCTGCTTTGTTCATTCGTTGGCTTTAAGATTCCTACAAGTCCAGACTGCCCCTGTTAGGGTATCAGTACCAACCCTGGAAATCAGCATGGATCCCCACACTCATCATGCCAAAAAAATGCCCTTCTCCCAAGAAACCAGTATCTTTCATTTTATGGTCAAGGTGAGTCTTGTAACTTACAATACTCTCCCTATTGCTTTGGCTGCTGGGAAAAATAGATCTTTATGAGCTAACTCTAGTGGCTGTGAAAGACATTACAACATCCATTTACCTTACATTAGCCTGGTTCCATTTTGCTGTTCAAAATTTATTTTCCCTTTGATCTAATGTCTTTATCTTTTTTATTTGTGTTTTCTCTCCTAACTATTGGTTGTGTGACCTTGGGAAAGTAACTTTACTTCCTTGTGCTTTATGTCTATAAAACTACAATAATTACCTATGTTTTAGAGTTAAATAATTTGTGTGTGTGTGTGTGTGTGTGTTTGTGAGGTGGGGACTAGGGTACCAATGGGGCTCAGTAAATGTGGGCTGTCATCATCACCATCACCTTGACAACACAATTTTGCAAGCTACCTCAAGCAATGGGATGGGATGAAGTTTAAGTTAATGATACCACGTGTTTGGTAAACACTGAATAAGAATGGAACACACGGGGGCTTCCCTGGTGGCGCAGTGGTTAAGAGTCCGCCTGCCGATGCAGGGGAAACGGGTTCGTGCCCCGGTCTGGGAAGATCCCACATGCCGCGGAGCAGCTAGGCCCCGTGAGCCGTGGCCGCTGAGCCTGCGCGTCCGGAGCCTGTGCTCCGCAACGGGAGAGGCCACAATAGTGGGAGGCCCACATACCGCAAAAAAAAAAAAAAAAAAAAAAGAATGGAACACACAAAGCTGGGCATGGATTTCTAAAAGAAAGACATGTTGTAGTACTCATCATGCTCTGAATGAGACAGATGAATAAACAACTAAGTAAATAAATAAATTCATAGAGAAGATGTAGAAGAGGTTGTGAGAAGACACGAGAAGCTCATCACTGATTGGTGGAAAGTGCAGGTGGCATGTGTGGAAACATGGATGAATAGCGTGACCCTCGCCAGGTAGCACGACATGACGACTGCCCAGCAACTGAGCAAAACATACATGTAATTGCTACAAGCCATCAGCACAGCAGAGAAAAATCCCAGGGTCAAGGGTCAAGAACCCAAAGTCTTTACTGAGCACTTTACTACAGGCCAGGTGCTGTGTTAGTTTTATAGAGATTATTTCATTTCATCTTTAAGGTAATGTGATTATCAGAAACTTAAAGATGAGGACACTGATAGAGGAAAAAAGAATTTAAGTAATATTCCCAAGACCAGACAGCTGGACCCCTGAAAGTGTGGCTCCAGGGCCCCAGCCTGGAACCACCGCAGCCTCCTACTCTGGTTCTTGGAATAGTCATGCCTTCCAGGGCCTGACTCCCATGATCCCAGAGCAGTTTGCCCTGGCCAAAGGGAAATGCCAGTCTTGCCAAAGGCCTGGTTTCCACAGCAATGATGGCGGCCCGCTCTCTGAGGGGTTCAGAACTCTGCTGTTTGCTTCTCTCTGAGAAAGTGAAGCTCCAACAAGGCAGGTGGTCCACCGGCCTGTGAGCTCTGTTCCTCCAAAATTCAGGAAATGCCCACCTGGGGCTCCTGGGCTGGTAAGAAACCCCATTCATGAGTTCCTTCCTCATTGTCCCTGTGTGAACCCAGGCCGAACCGGACCATGAGAACTGTACGGAGTGGGTCTAACCAGTGTTTTTTTTGTTTGTTTGTTTGTTTTGCGGTACGTGGGCCTCTCACTGCTGTGGCCTCTCCCGTTGCGGAGCACAGGCTCTGGATGCGCAGGCTCAGCGGCCATGGCTCACGGGCCCAGCCACTCCGCAGCATGTGGGATCTTCCCGGACCAGAGCACGAACCCTTGTCCCCTGCATCGGCAGGCGGACTCTCAACCACTGCACCACGAGGGAAGCCGTCTAACCAGTTTTTGACAAAAACTCAGGAATTCCAAGTCTTAAATGCCCGAAACAGCTCATTTTTAAGATGCTGTGGTGGTTATGGTCGTCACCTAAAGGTAACACAGCCTGTGTTGTCCTCTCTCTCAGGGACTCCCCAGGGTCTGAACACCGTCCCCACCCCCAGGGCCCTCTCTCAGAATGACCCTTCCTCCAATGCTGCTTCTTTATTTTCATCCTCTTCATCTTCTTTAAAATGCACGTTCTTCCATGGTTTGGGAGGAAAGTACTCGGATAGGTCAATTCATACTATAGTGTGAATGACGGCCCCCAAATAACCCTGTTTTAAAAGAAAACTAACTCTTCTGTCATCTGTTTCCATAATTCACTCCCTTTTGATGCTGAGTTGGGGTGCATTGTGTGACTATTTCACAGTCTGCTTATCCACACACCTGCCGATGGACAGTTGGGTGATTTCCAGTTGTTGGCCCTTACAGATAAAGCTGCTCTGCACTTTGCATATTTCTGCTATTCAACGAATTTCTTAGGGAAGAAGAAATAGCTCAGACAAGACACCCTTGTCTGAATATCCCTGGCCAAGAGACTGTCACCCACCACCTCCTTCCTGCCCATACCTTGGCTGTGTACTCGGGGCCTTCTAAAGGCCCAATCAGCTCTGCTTTTCCCCTTGACTCTAGGACATTAGCTCTCAATTTCAGCCTCAGACCAGCCCCTTCCCCAGAACCAGCCCCCTTTGAATCTGAGCAAATGAGGGTCTACTACTTAGAGCCAAAGGAGGTGGATTAACCACGACCATGCATGATTGACATGGAGTTTGTGCAGCTGTGAAAATAGGCCAAGGCATATTTTAGAAAGTAAATCGGACTGGATGAATTGGAAATGCGAATTGGCCTTGTCTGTTTCCCGGGAAGCCAGCGTCATCGCTCTCCTTCAACGCTGACTCAGCTTCCTCACCCAGATTTCCAGGAATTCCCAGCCTTCCTTGTGTCTGGGCGACGTCTTGCTCTCTGCTTCGGGGTCCTGCACTGCCCTCACAGGGGAGCAGGGCTGAGCCTCACTGCAAAATTCTAAGACAGATCTGAATCACTGGTTCCTGCAGAAAAAAACAAAACAAAACAGGACTGGGGCCTCAGCACCTTAGTTGGGGCAGCAGCCGGCCAGGCCAGCGCAAACAGGGCTGTATGCCTTTAAGAAGCAAAAATTAATGCAAAGCTTATTACAGTCCCGGTGGCTGCTAACGCTCTCTCTCTTCCGCTGCCCAAGTGTCTGAATTTCAGCTTCAGATGAGTGTGGCGTGCTGGGATTTGAGCTGCCAGTTTAATTAGTGTTCAGTAATTTCAATAATGAGTGACAATTCATCGGGGCTTTTAGGTTGGTCTTCTGTTCAGAAGCAAATCAATAATCCACAGTTTTTCCCCTTCTTTAAAGACAAGGAAGTGGCATGTGAGTTACATCAGATGAGAGAAAATAAATGAGGAGACGCTCCAGCCCCTCAGTAACTTGAGAGGCAATTGGCTTTAACGGCGTGGGCAGCCTCTCGGTTTGTTGGTATTATTCGAGGAACAGAAAGGTCATTAGTAGCTGGAAAGAGGCTCTCGGAGTCTCACGTGAACTGTTTGCCCCGGCTGTAGCCATAGTGATTTGGGTAAATGAACACAGGTATACGGATCACTACCGAATTCCCCAGACTGCTTGTGTTATAGCCTCCGAAGATATAAAAACAATTGAGGCTAATTGTATGAGAGTGAGTTTATTACAAACATAAATGGAAAGGAAAAGAGAAAACCGGAGATGTTCTTTCAAAGATTCCTCCACTTCTCCCGGCGCCTCCATCTGTATCTCTGATCTGCGCTTCCCAGGGCATGTGATATGTGCAGCGGCGGGGTGGTCCTCGGAAAGACCCCACACCTGGAGACAAGGTGTTGCTGGAAATTGGGGCTCCTGTGGGCTTGGAGCTCTGGCTGTAAGTGGGCTGTCATCATGCTCCAAAGTGCAATCAGGACTTAGCAATTACTTTTTTACCACTGGTGGCTGCACCGAGCCGAGATGCTTCAAAGCCAAGGAAAGGCATTTATCTCAGCTGAGACGTGGGGTGGCACGCCTCTCCCCAGCCAGTGGCTGAAAAGCTACCTGCAGTACGGCGGTACCCTGCCAGTCTGCCAGAGCCGTGGCTTTTTTGTCAACTTGCCCGCTCTCTTTTGTTACAGCTACAAAGACTCCGTCTTCATAAGGTGTTGTGATTTGCGGTATACAAACCCATTAAAAAAACACAAATGAAATCCCCAGCTGGGAAGGTCAAGTCTAATGAGGTGGGCTGTTGTGAGGACTGGGAGCTCACAGCATCCCCCATGTTGGCCAGAGGTGCTACAAGTGAACAGCTGCTTATAATTATTATCATCTGACACTTTTCATCCACCTCAGGTGCTATTTTTTTTCTCACCAAAGAACAGATTAATTGTATATCAACTGATATACATAAAAAAGGGTTTGATAGAAGGCTTAATAAAGTAACATTAAATAGGCAATCCCACCGAAATTCTAATGTGTATATTCTTAATTAAATTCCCTTGTACTGTACAGTAACTCAGGTGCATTCTGCTTCCTTCGGCACCCATCGAATGGAGAGCCTGGGTCGAATCAAGGCAAAGAACACACATGCACAAGGACACCACGTGTGCCTCTCTTCATGCCCTGCCTGCACAGGAGAAGACCGAAAAGGAAAAGTGAACAAAGCAACTCAAAGGTGGTACCCAAGCTATTATTGGGATGTGAGTCTACACAGACCTGGACCATTGAGTTCTCATGCTGAAGAATCCATTCCTGCCCCTCAGAATTGCCATCATCTCCCGGGCGAGGAGGTACAGCCACGTGAAAATGGAGATATTATTAAAAGGATAGAAGGAGAAAGAGAAGGAGGAGAGAGAGAGGAGGACAAGGAGATGGAAGAGAGGGAACGGGACGAAGGAAGCTGTGGAGGAGGGGAAACCGAAGGCGAGCGTTCAGCAGCCCCGATTCACTCTGGAGAGTAACCGTTGAGCCAGAGAAGTATAAATACGTGTTTAAAGCCAACACGCAGAGGTAATGATGCTCTTGTACTTCATTAACTGCCTGGAAGTGAGGCCTGGAAATGCTCTTTGCTCAGCTCTAGAGCAGCTGCCCCGGGAGCCAGCACCTCAGGCAAGCCTCTCGCCACCGCCCAGTGCTGCCGCGTTGGGGAAACTGCAGATTTTCCTTGCGGGGCTGAGAGTAACTCCTAGGCTACAAGAGGAAAGAGAGTAATAAAACAAGGCAGGTGAGGTGATGTGCTTTTGTCCAAAAGACCTTCACGGAAATAACCACAGGATTGATAAAGACAGAAGTTATTGTGAACTGTCCAGAAAACAGCATGATATTGGATCATAGGCAAGTTGACAACATCCTGTCAAAAAAAAAAAGTGTGTCGAAACTCCAAATTAAATATACTGCCTCACGTGCTTCCCTATGGAAGGTTGGAAGGTTGAGGTGAATTTTCTAGCTGTTGGGAAGAGCAGGACTCTGAGGGGTGGACAAGAGTATCTGTGGGGCAAGGAGGAGACCCTCCTGCACAGCCGCTGAACCCAACTGGCTTCCTGACCTGAGAGTGGAACCCCAGCAGCTGAAGAAAAATCTAGAATCCTTGGCGTCCACATTGTGCATAGCGCTGCCAAGGGAGACCACTGGCTTTAAAGTGGAAGAAACAATTTACATCCAGGTTCTGCCACCTGGAAGCTGTGTGGTCACAGGCAAGATGCTAGACCTCTCTGAGCCTCAGTTGCGTTCTCCACAGATGGACTGGTACTGCCCACCTTACGGGATGGCTCATTCCCTCATGTATCCATTCACCAACTATTCACTGAGCCCCTGCCCCGTGCCAGGTGCTGCCTTGTGCACCAGGGAGATGGCACGACCATGTCCTGCTGTCGCAGGGCTCACGTTCTACCCGTGGATGCAAAAACATACAAATGCAATCGGGTCCGAGAGCCGTGAGAGCTGTGGGAGGACAGGAGTGGATGGTTGCTGGGAAGGACCTCTGTGTCCAGAGTGGAGGGAATCAGCCCAGCAAAGGTGACGGAAAAGCATTCTGGACCCAGGGAAACTCAGGGTCAAGAGCTGGAGCAGAAGTGACCTTGGCTTGCAGGCGAGGCCAGGCGGGGCGGCAGATGGGAGCAGTGGGTCATGGTCAGATTGGCAGTTGACTCTGACGGTGATGAGAGACTCCTGGAGGTTCTCGATCTGAGGATCACCACGCCAGCTGTACATCCCTGTGAGAGCACCGGCGGCTGTGAACCGAGAGTGGTGCTGAGAGGTGGGCGGTGCCGCTGAGGAAAGATGGTGCTGACTTGACTCACAGCCATGGCTGCAGAATGGAAAGGCAGCGCCCGAGCGGGACATTTATGGGTGGAGAACTGAGACAGGTCTGCACGGAGCATGTGGCCTGAGCCCTGGGGACAGAGGGAAGGAAAAGTGGGGGAGGAGCGGGCTGGAGACATCAGAAGTTCGGCTTGAGATGCCGACTAGACGGCCAAGGGCCGGGGCCAAGTGGGCAGTTAGGAGAGCTGAACCAGGTGCCAAGATGTCCTTAGTGAATGTTAATGTAAAAGGAATTTATGTAGGAATGAAAACAGCACAGTCGCAAGTGATTCTGAGCTGCATTTGTGACTCCTCTGTCACTGGTAATCTGGCCGGGAACTGAGCATATACAGCTCACATAACATGTCAATGAAACTGTAAAATAATTAAACACACGTGCAAGCACACGTACATACACACATACACATATACACGTGCAGACACACACAGACACGGAGACACAATTCACATGTGCATACACACTGCACACATACACATGTGCACACCTACATACCCATGCACGTGTACACACACGTGCACATGTGCATGTACACATGCATGCACACAGGTACAGGGCACACACATACACATATAGAGCACACACATACACATACATTACACACAGAATCTCAGGAGCCTTGGAAGTCTTTGGTTCTCAGGGCTGTGCAGGAAAAAGTCTGGCATACAAGCTTTATTCCTGTCCAGACTCAGGAAGGTGTCTCACTCAGATGTTTGTAGGCTCTTTTCTTCCTGGGGCTGAAACCTGCTTTGCGTTGGCCCCATCCAGAACTTGGACCAAGTTCAGCCCTAGGAGTTGGCTGTGCTCACTCCAGGCCCCTGGAAGATGTAGGAGCTGCCCCTAGAGCAGGGGAGCTAGAGTTTCCTGTTCCTTTCCCTGCACCAGGCAAGGGTTGCTTTGTTGAGGGACTTTCGTAGCGACACCAAAATCCTCAGTCAGGAACCAGGAATCGGTGGGGCCCTGCTGTGCTCTGGCCTGGGGACCCAGTGACAAGTGCCCAGTTTCCCTTAAGGGCAGTTAGCACCCTCCACCCCCTACCCAGCCTGCATCACTGCAGGCCCGGCCAAGGGCAGCACGGGCCTGGTGGGCTTCCTGGAAGAGGTGCCACAGTGCTGTTGTAGCTGGAAAACTCATGGTCACCCTCCACCCTCCACGCCTTTGCTGGCAACTCCTGCCAGCCCCATAAAGTTCCGGTGGCTGAGCTTCCCTCCCACCACCTGTGACCCCACACCTGCCCAACCTCGTCCACCACCCAGGTCCCTGACCCTGCGGCCAAGCCAGGCTGAACTATGGGCTCTTCCATAAGCGCTCCCTGTGTCCCCCCATGGGCCTTGGCACCGTGGCTCCCTTGTTACCAAAAACATTCTGAGATACTCACGTTGACTCAAAATCTTGTGCTGGAGACAGGCCCTGAGCCTGGGCCTCTGGGACCAGTGGCTGGGACAGTGTCAACATAACACCCAACAGCAGGGTGAGAAATGAAAATGTGCACCACTCCGTCTCCCAGATGGACTTGGCTCAGCCAATCAGATGTTCAACTTTATGGCGGAAAACAACAAGACTTTGGTTGTGGAAGCCCTTCAGCCGGGATCATGGCTCTTTGTAGCTACCTGCAACCAGGGGCTAAGTCCTGGAGGAAATCAAGGCTCTAGTGCACTGTCAACTAGATGCCCCTTGAACCTGAAGGGTATGTAGGTGCTAAATTTCATCCTGAAAAACTCTGAGAAATCCATCTGCCCAAAGGAGCGATGGGCGAACCTTTGCCATTCTGCACGCCATCCTCCTTGTCTGTCTGATCTCTGCCCATGAGTTGTGCCTGAGGTCGGGAAGGAGAGAGATGCAGCTTTTACTGAGCCCTTGGGATGGGGAAGTGCTGCGCTAGGTTTCTTCCCAGAAAAGTCTCATGGAGTCTTTACCAACCTCATGAAAATAGTATCATTCTCCCATTTTGAAGATGAGGCAAACGAGTCTCAAAGCAAATAAACGATCTGCAGTCACCCAGCTTGGACATGGCGCAGCCTTGACATTGGGCGTTGGGTTTTCACGGAATTTCTTTTTTTTTTAAATTTTATTGGAGTATGGTTGATTTACAATGTTGTGTTAGTTTCAGGTGTACAGCAAAGTGATTCAGTTATACATATACATATATTCACTCTTTTCCAAATTCTTTTCCCATTTGGGTTATTACAGAATATTGAGGAGAGAGTCCGGGTCCCTGTGCTGTACAGCAGGTCCTTGTTGGTCGAGGTATTTCTTAAGGCAGAATCTGACTCTGTGCAAAAGGAAACACAGTGTCCATCTAACACCACCACGGAAACTTTATTTCCTCATAGCGGAATCTAAAGTTAAAATGAAGCATAAGAATTCAAAGATCCGGGGCTTCCCTGGTGGCGCAGTGGTTGGGAGTCCGCCTGCCAATGCAGGGGACACGGGTTCGTGCCCCGGTCCGGGAAGATCCCACATGCGCGGAGTGGCTGGGCCTGTGAGCCATGGCCGCTGAGCCTGCGCGTCCGGAGCCTGTGCTCCGCAACGAGAGAGGCCACAGCAGTGAGAGGCCCGCGTACCACACACACACACACACAAAAAGAATTCAAAGATCCAATTGACAAAATACATATTCCACTCTGTGGAGGGGGAATGACCGGTGACGGCTCAGCGGACAGGAGGGAGGAGACCTCTGCAAGACCCTCATCTCCCCTCACGAGAGCCCAGGTGGGGATGCTCGGTGACAGGGACCTGAGTCCAGGAACGCCTGAAGAATCGCAGACAGCCCACACAGGTCTGCCTTGCCCGCTGTGGTGACGGAGGTCACGTCGATTTGGGCGACCTGCTCGTCACCCATTAGGTCTTTGGTGAGCGGGCCTCACCCCAACGATATTTCTCACAGGACGAGCTGCACTTCTCATCTGGCTGCCTTGCTCTTTCATGCCCAGCTCCTTGTCTCCGTAGGATGCGACAGCCTCTGCTGACCTTCTGGTCAGCTCGCCTGGCATGTTCTCCTGTGAAGCAGAGAGACGCCATAAATGCAGGCTCTGACAGGGAGCAGGGCAGAGTCCTCAGACAGACCGACTAAGCGAACGCTGGGCGCTGGTGCCTGGGAGGCAGCGGGTGGGCACCCACTGCGTGAGGCCCTGGGCCGCAGGGCAGCAAAGTGACGGCAAACAGCTGACGACGGGAGACTCCGGGCCCCCTGGCAGCCCCTCCCTGGCTCAGCGGAGGCTCTGGCCTCTGGACAGCCCCGCAGTAGGACACCCTCCCTTTTTGCCGAGGCCTTTTTCCGGGAGGAAGTTTCCCAGAAGGAATGCCTGGAAGTCAGAACCTGCCCCTGGGCCGGCAGGACCACGGAGGGATGGGCGGCCAGGCGTGGTCTCTCCACGCACACGACGCAGGACAGTGACAGTGGGGGCACCTGGGCTCTGGCCCAGCCCCGCCCCTGCCAGGCTACACTCCAGTTCTCTGGGCTTCAACTTGCTCATCCTAAAGTAGTGGTTTGCAATGGGGTGGCCTCCAGTAAAGGCCTCTCTGGAGCCCCTCCATGCCCCCCATCCTTATGATGCCCTGGGCTTCAGGCTGCAGGGATTCAGTTCGGGAACCATCCGAGGAGGCGCACAATGGCCACTCTCCTGGGCTGGGCTGCGATGGGCCGGCCATAGGAAGAGAAAGAAAAGAAAGATGAGATGATGGAAGAGGAGGGGAGGGGGAGGGGCAGGGGCTGGAGAGCTCTTCTCACAGGGGCATCTCTGTGGGCAATTTCCACCGAGCTCCTGGCTGCCGTCAGAGAGAAGCAATGGGACCAGTCTTTGTTTTCCATATTTGCCCTGCAGGGTCAGGTTGGGAGGCAGCGGCCGGGTGGTGGCCACAGCTGGGAGGGAAGGGAAAAAGTCATGCAGGCGGTTTGAAAACTGTCACTTTAAAATATGGGGTCCCCCCACTCAGGCTTCCAGGCAGGGCTGGCCCCCTGCTGCCCAGGAAGGAGCTGGTGGAAAGGAAAACCTGTGAGCCACCCGAAGTAGTCTGGAGTCTGCGTTTGGGGAACGTACATTTGTTTTTCAAAAAGAGAAAGAAGAGAACTTCCCAGCCAAACATTTACACGCCTTCGGGTTCACACCGACAAACGATGCTGAGTGGGTAGGTGCGAGCATATATGGACACGCACACACACCTACATCCCCACGGCTTTACCAGATGCTTACACCCCAAATCTTCCCTGTTTGCTTAGAAAGATGAAATGATTAGATTTCTTCCAACTTGAAGCTGGATGATGACTTCGGAGAACTTGCAAAGCCCATCACGGGCTGTGAGTCACCCCCGTATAAACGGCCACAAGTGGGGTCACATGATTAAATTTCATGATCTGAGTTGCATTGAAATCAGGTGCGTGCCTTTTAAATCCCAGTAGTTGGTGATTTTTTTAAATATCTGCCAAACAGAACAATGAGACCCTTTTAAATCCCCCCGTGAGCAACTATTAAAACCACAATTTACAACTCTGCGTAGCATCTAACTTGTTAACCAGGTGTTCCTGTGTTATTGTTTGAAATTCTACCTTGGTTTAAATCAAATGAAGAAAAGCCAAAAGTCCAATTAAAATCCCACATTGCCTCTTTATCGAGGGTAGGTGAAAGACGTTTGTTATAGATTTAATGGCAGAAATCTCATAAAATGCTAGACCATCCTTTTTTCTTCCCAGTTTCTTATTTCTTGCTTAGATTCTCACAGCTTACTGGCATTTCCTGTTCCTAACTGAAGAGGAAAAAAAGAGAGAGAATAAATCTAGGAATTTCTGGCTTAATTTTAGTAGCATCCTGGACACTCTAGCTGAATTTGACAATTGAGTGTTGTCATGGGATATTAAAATCGTGCAGTGGGCCCATTTAGGTGATTATTTCATAGGCTGTCCCTTAATAAGTTCCATGCCTCTCTGGATCCCCTTTGCCAACATGTGTCCACTGTATTTAATAGCTCAGGGACAACAAATTTATGTTGCTAAGCTCCAAAAAGCAAACCCAACCCAAACACCTCCCCCAACGGCAGACATTGACCAAGGTAATATGGAATTCAGTTGTCTTCGCTGCACCATAATTATTTCCAGACTTAAGTTGCCTGTCTTTGTCTTTGGCCATTTTTCCCATTCCATCCCGATGCTGACACACCGGTGCTCCTTTGCCTTTACAGTTTTCTGCTTAGAGCTTATTGCCACCTCCCCTCCTGTCCCTGAATCTTCAGCAGACCTCTATTCTTCCACCCTTCCTTCACCCGCTATTCAATCCGCCTTTCTCCGAACTGACGGAGCTCTTCTGCCATCAAGCAAACTTACCTGGTTCCTTTGGACTGCCTTCCTTTTCCTGGGGATGAAAAGGAGACGAAAGGATTTTCTGTAGCCCTGGCTGCGCTGTAATAAATAGGATAATCTGATAAATCGGATCAAATTTTTTCTTTTTGCAGAAATCCTGAAACTGCAGGAAAAAAAGTGTCAGTTATAGCACATCTGTTCTCCTTTACGGCTTATTTAAGAAAATAATTCTTGCCAGGTTTTTACCCACCCATAATAATTATACCATTTTTACAGATGTGGTTTTTAACAGCTTCATTTTGGCCCCAAATCTTTTATATAATTTGCAATGAATTGACTTCTTGGCTTGCACTTCATTACAATTTGGCCATAAAGAGATGGAGGTGCAGGAACTCGTTCCCAGAGCTATACCTTTTAGTAATGTTTTTATAAACCGAACGGCTAGGGTAGAAATGATCACTGTCATCATTGCTGGTATTATTATTATCATCATTATCAGCAGAACAATTCTTACAAGTTTTGCACTTGAGTATTTAACTTGGCCGTCACCCTGGGATTGTTTTTCTTTATTCCTAATTATCTACTCCCTTTTTGAGCTGAAGCCCAGAGTGGGGCTGTTTGTGCAAGTCCCTAGACGCAGGTAAAGATGGCAGGGCTTTCCACACTGGGTGCAGCCAGCAGCACGCCTACCTGTCACGCACGGTCCTGAACACCAAGGGTGCAGCAAGGGGCCTCACCCCCGGTCCTGGCCTTGATGAGCCCCCAGCACACTGGGGAACGAAGCAGACAGCAGAGGGTGTGGGAAAGTACCGTGGATCAAGGCAGGAATCAAACACAAAGCCAGCTAAGAACTAAAGGACTGGTGGTTGCCAAGAAGGAGGAGCTTGCCTTCCCTGGAGGTGCAGTGGTTAAGAATCCAACTGCCAATGCAAGGGACATGGGTTCGAGCCCTGGTCTGGGAAGATCCCACATGCCACGGAGCAACTAAGCCCGTGCACCACACCTACTGAGCCCGTGCGCCACAACTACTGAAGCCCACATGCCTAGAGCCCGTGCTCCACATCAAGAGAAGCCACCGCAATGAGAAGCCTGCGCACCTCAGCAAAGAGTAGCCCCTGCTTGCCACAACCAGAGAAAAGCCCACGTGCAGCAACAAAGACCCAACCCAGCCAAAAATAAAATAAAGAAAATAAGATAAAGTTATAAAAAAAAAAAAAGGAGGGGTCTGGGGGAGGGATGGAGTGGGAGATTAGCAAATGTAAGCTTTTATATCGAACGGATAAACAATAAGCTCCTACTGTATAGCACAGAGAACTATATACAATGTCCTATGATACCCCATCATGGAAAAGAATATAAAAAAAGAATGTATATATACGTATAACTGAATCACTTTGCTGTACAGCAGAAATGAACACAATGCTGTAAATCAGCTACACTTCAATTAAACAAAAAGAGCTAAGGGAGTCACAGAGGAAAGGACACGTGGGAATGCTGAGAACACCAGGGAAGGGGCTCCAGGAACGATGCGGGATGAACTGGAACCGGTCATTGTTAAAGGGAACTAGTGACAGACAGTGTTTTGCATGACGAGGCGCTCGAGAACGGGCTGGCCATTTAGTGCTCAGGGCAAACTTGGGTAGCAAGTGTGATGGGGAAACTGAGGCTGGGGGGCTGTGTGGAAACCCATGCGGCCGGTAGGTGTCCTGCTGTGGCCACAGCCTCCCTGTATGTTGCATCTCCTGAGGGATTGGAATTGGATCCACGACCAGAACTCCTTCAGGCTGAGCTCGGTGGTTTGGGTTACAAATTCCAGAGCCCTCCATGGACTGCGTGAGTCCCTGCTAGCCTGGGGGCCACTTGAGGACAGAGACCAGGAGAAACAGGAAAGGACCTTAAATACAATGGGTTGCGGTCCAGAGAGACACGCGAGTCTCCCAGGCCGGCATGGGTCCCCTTTTCCACAATTAGGGGGTGAGTTCACATTGGGCAGACCCTAACCCTAAGGTGCCCATGCATTTCAGGGGCCTCACGGCCCCGGAATGGCTCAGCCTTCCTGTTTCCACTAAATTTCACTGGTTCTTTTTTCTTTTTCCCTTATGTTCTGCACTGTGTTGCCACAGGCATGAAAATTATTTATTTTCTTTAATTTCCACTTAAAAAAATTAAAACAAAGCAAAAAAATTGTGCAAGCAAAGGAAACTCATTCTCAGGAGGGTCAGACTTTTCTGCACTGGGATATATGGGGATGTGGGCACCGCCCAGAAGTATTCGACCCCTTATTCTTTTAAACACATCTCTCGATTAATTCCAGGGCTCAGGATCCGAGCACCGAAATCCGTGCTTGGACACTCCCCTCTTGCCTCTCCTTTCTTTTCCTGCCTCTCCCTCCAGCACTGACAAGCAAGTCCCTCCGTCTTCTCACACTTGGCCAGCTCCTGCTCCCAAAGCAAGCTCCATGCCTCCCCAGGTGGAAGCTCAGAAATCAAGTTCTTTAACAAGTCCCCCACTCCTAGACATGGGCTAGGCTAGCGGTGGTCGCTTTTTTCCAGTTAGGAAAGAATTGTTGGATGGCTGCAAAGAAGACAGTAAAAGTGCCCGGCGAGGCCCTCCGTGGAGATGTAGACGTGCCTGGCGGGGCAGCGGGCAAGGTCAGCCCCGCCGACAGCCCCTGGGCTGATAGGGCCCACGGCGGGGCAGCTTCCAACGGCCGCCGCTGCTGCTGTTGTCCGGGTCCTTCGGTCACCTGGGCCCCGGGTTCATCAGCAGCATTCCGGAGATACGAGGCGACAGCACCAGGCCCACGTGGGCCGACGGGGCATCCGTAGCGGCAGAGCGCGCCGCTTGCTTTGGGCTGGGAGGACTCACTCTTTTAATGAATTTAGATGATATTCAGCTGCCTGCGCTACTTAATTCACTGGGCGGCCTGGGCGGCGGAAGAGATGAGCAAAGGGAGGCCGACTGACTCTCGTGACTCGGTGTCAGCGTGGCCCCGACAGCAGGCACGGGAGCCCCGGCCCGGCCACCGCCCCCCGCCTGGGCCCGGGCAGGGCTCCGGGAACCCCGGGGACCCCTGATCGAGCCCCGACAAGGCGGCCCAGCAGCGCGGGCTGGTGTTGCTCGTGCCCTGCGCTGGGTGGTCTGGGGACTTCGCCTGCTTCCGAGCTCATTTGCCTGCAAACGCCCTCACCTTGTCAGTGCTAATAATTATCCGGTCGGCGCTACTCAGAGCTGCCATGCCTTAAGATTGGATTAGATTGAGGAGGCTGAGGCCCGCTCCTCTGTGCATTTTCCCAGTCAGTTAACGTAGCCACTGGGGGCCTCACCGAGGCCTACAGCAGAGCTACACTAACTTTCTCTCCCCTTCCTTATTACGGAGCTTAATAACAGCAGGCAGTGTATTAATATGTAAGAGATCAAGAGATTATTGATTAGAGTCACTTGCGTAATATCCCCTGTCCGTCATGTAGTTCAGCAGCCCTTTCATGATTTTTTGTGTCAGGCCATTTAAATATTCATGACCGAGTTGCTTTGTACCTCCACGGCTGAATTTCTAATTAATCTGTCAAAAGAAATACAATGTGCCCGGAAGCCTTATTATGATAAGGGTCAGCTGAAACAGAGATGGCCTGGCAAGGCCTAAGGGGTAATTAATTATAACAATACAGTGTTTACCTTGTGTGGTACCTGCGGCCTAAATGAGCACTAAATTAGGCTCAAACCACTCCAGTCTGCGTTTGAAGCCTCCTGATCTGCCAGACTAGATCATAATGATGGGAGGAGAGAGCCGAGAGCCGCGGCTATGTAACAACATAATCAGCAATTATAGCTGCGAAATGGGGAGAAGGGGGAATTTTATCTCATTAGAAAAGCCCAAGTAGAAAGTTTTTTTTTCTGTCACCAGCTCTTTTCTTTAGAATTCAAATGATTCCACTCTAAAGGTGAGGGATCTCAAATCTAATTCCAGTGCAGAGAGCTGGCCTAATTAGTGGTATACTTTGGCTAAAATATGAATGACATTTGCTCCAGCTTGCAGCGGCCTATTAATAGAGGGTGTCAGAGTGAAACATTAAGTGTATCATTCTTCTGTCAATTTATTTCTGTCATTATTGTTTCTTTATTTCCTCTGCCACATTATGGTCACTAATTTCTTCTCACTTTTATGAGATTCTTAATGTGGGCCTTTAATGAACTCCAAAAACTCAACCACAACTCTGAAATTAAAATACTAGGCTCCTGTCAGGGTGGCGTGACAAAGTAAAACTTGAATAGTATCATTCTTCTGTCAATTTATTTCTGTCATGATTTTTCTTTATACCCTGCCACATTATGCCCACTAGTTTAATTCCATTTTTATGTGACTTGTTAATGTGAATTTTAGGTGGCTTTTAATCACCTCCAAATTTGTAGAATATCACAATAAATCATAACTGTATCCCCTCTTATGACAATTTATTTCTGTCATTATTTTTTATTTCTCCTTCCTTATTACAACTCCGGGTTTCATCTCCTCCTCTGTGACCTTTACATTGTTGCATTTTAAAAAGAAGCACATAGAAAGTTTGCTCTTTCTCGGGAACTAAGAGAGGGGAGCCATTATATGGGGCCGAGGCTCTCCTCACCCTTGTGGTCACAGTGTGTTCAGCCAGTGGACTCCCCATCTGGCCGTCAAGACACATGGATCTGAGGAAAGGTGCACTGACTGGGGATTTAAAAAGGAAATGGGGGGAAAAGGCAAAACAAACTGGCTTACACATAGACGGATGCAGAGCCAATGAGTTGAGTTCTGAAAAAAATCACTTATTTAATTCCTGCAACAAGAGTCTACTGATTGTGCAACTTGGGGATGAGAAAAATCTCTCAAACAAATGAGTTGCACTATGGAAATTGATTTTGGTCTCTCAAGTTCATCTTTGAAAGTGGGGGTTAACATTAGCCAGACTCATCAAGAAAAAAAGGTAGAAGACACAAATCAATAGAAATAGAAATGAAAAGAGAGAAGTAACAATTGACACTGCAGAAATACAAAGGATCATGAGACATTATTACAAGCAACTATAGGCCAATAAAATGGACAACCTAGAAGAAATGGACAAATTCTTAGAAAAGCACAACCTTTGAGAATGAATCAGGAAGAAATAGAAAATATAAACATACCAATCACAAGCACTGAAATTGACACTGTGATTAAAAATCTTCCAACAAACAAAAGCCCAGGACCAGATGGCTGCCTTCACAGGCAAATTCTATCAAACATTTAGAATAGAACTAACACCTATAATTCTCAAACTCTTCCAAAATATACCAAAGGGAGGAACACTCCCAAACTCATTCTACGGGGCCACCATCACCCTGATACCAAAAAGATGTCACACAAGAAAGAAAACTACAGGCCAATATCACTGATGAACACAAATGCAAAAATACTCAACAAAATACTAGCAAGCAGAATCCAACAGCACATTAAAAGGATCATACATCATGATCAAGTAGGGTTTATCCCAGGAATGCAAGGATTCTTCAATGTATGCAAATCAATCAATGTGATACACCATATTAACAAATTGAAGGAGAAAAACCATATGATCATCTCAATAGATGCAGAAAAAGCGTTCAACAAAATTCAACGCCCATTTATGATGAAAACCCTCCAGAAAGTAGGCATAGAGGGAATTTACCCCAACATAATAAAGGCCATATATGACAAACCCAGAGCTGACATTGTTCTCAATGGTGAAAAACTGAAACCATTTATTCTAAGATCAGGAACAAGACAAGGTTACCCACTTTCACCACTATTATTCAACATAGTTTTGGAAGTCTTACCCACAGCAATCAGAGAAGAAAAAGAAATAGAAGGAATCCAAATTGGAAAAGAAGAAGTAAAACTGTCACTGTTTGCAGATGACATGATACTATACATAGAGAATCCTAAAGATGCTACCAGAAAACTACTAGAGATAATCAATGAATTCGGTAAAGTAGCAGGATACAAAATTAATGCACAGAAATCTCTTGCAGTCCTATACACTAATGATGAAAAATCTGAAAGAGAAATTAAGGAAACACTCCCATTTACCATTGCAACAAAAAGAATAAAATACCTAGGAATAAACCTACCTAAGGAGACAAAAGACCTGTATGCAGAAAACTATAAGACACTGATGAAAGAAATTAAAGATGATATAAACAGATGGAGACATATACCATGTTCTTGGATTGGAAGAATCAATATTGTGAAAATGACTATACTACCCAAAGCAATCTACAGATTCAGTGCAATCCCTATCAAACTACCAAAGGCATTTTTCACAGAACTAGAACAAAAAATTTCACAATTTGTGTGGAAACACGAAAGACCCTGAATAGCCAAAGCAATCTTGAGGGAAAAAAACAGAGCTGGAGGAATCGGTCTCCTTGACTTTAGAGTATACTATAAAGCTACAGTAATCAAGACAGTATGGTAGTGGCATAAAAACAGAAATATAGATCAATGTAACAGGATAGAAAGCCCAGAGATAAAACCATGCACATATGGTCATCTTATCCTTTGTAAAGGAGGCAAGAAGATACAATGGAGAAAAGACGCCTCTTCAGTGAGTGGTGCTGGGAAAATTGGACAGTTACATGTAAAAGAATGAAATTAGAACACTCCCTAACACCATACACAAAAATAAACTCAAAATGGATTAAAGACCTAAGTATAAGGCCAGACACTATAAAACTCTTAGAGGAAAACATAGGCAGTACACTCTATGACATAAATCACAGCAAGATCCTTTTTAACCCACCTCCTAGAGAAATGGAAATAAAAACAAAAATAAACAAATGGGACTTAATGAAACTTCAAAGCTTTTGCACAGCAAAGGAAACCATGAACAACATGAAAAGACAACCCTCAGAACAGGAGAAAATATTTGCAAATGAAGCAACTGACAAAGGATTAATCTCCAAAATTTACCGGCAGCCCATGCATCTCAATATCAAAAAAGCAAACAACCCAATCCAAAAATGGGCAGAAGACCTAAATAGACATTTCTCCAAAGAAGGTATACAGATTGCCAACAAACACATGAAAGGATGCTCCACATCACTAATCATTAGAGAAATGAAAATCAAAACTACAATGAGGTATCACTCACACCAGTCAGAATGGCCATCATCAAAAAATCTACAAACAACAAATGCTGGAGAAGGTGTGGAGAAAAAGGAACAGTCACTATGGAGAACAGTGCAGAGGTTCCTTAGAAAACTAAAAATAGAATTACCATACGACCCAGCAACCCCATTAATAGACATATACGCTGGGAAAACCATAATTCAAAAAGAGTCATATACCAAAATGTTCATTGCAGCTCTATTTACAGTAGCCAGGACATGGAAGCAACCTCAGTGTCCATCGACAGATGAATGGATAAAGAAGATGTGGTACATATATACAATGGAATATTATTACTCAGCCATAAAAAGAAACAAAATTGAGTTATTTGTAGTGAGGTGGATGGACCTAGAGTCTGTCATACAGAGTGAAGTAAGTCAGAAAGAGAAAAATACCGTATGCTAACACATATATATGGAATCTAAAAAAAAATGGTTATGAAGAACCTAGGGGCAGGACAGGAATAAAGATGCAGACATAGAGAATGGACTTGAGGACATGGGGAGGGGGAAAGGTAAGCTGGGACGAACTGAGAGAGTGGCATGGACATATATACACTACCAAATGTAAAATAGATAGCTAGTGGGAAGCAGTCTCATAACACATGAAGATCAGCTTGGTGCTTTGTAGTCACCTAGAGGGGTGGGATAGGGAGGGTGGGAGGGAGACCCAAGAGGGAGGGGATATGGGGATATATGTATATGTATAGCTGATTCACTTTGTTATACAGCAGAAACTAACACAACAATGTAAAGCACTTATACCCTAATAAAGATGTTAAAAAATAAATAAATAGATGAAGTGGGGATTAGCAGAGGGTGACCCATGGGCCAAATCGGACTTCACCAACTTTTTTGTACAGCTCATGAGCTGAGAGTGGGTTTTACATTTTTAAATGGGTAAAGCATAAAGCAGATGAATATTTGTGACTTTTGAAAATCACAGACAATTCAGGTTCCAGTGTCCATGAATAAGTTTTTACTGGAACACCATGACCCCGTGTTTATGTATTGTCTCTGGCGACTTTCGTGTAAAAACAGCAGAGTTGAGTCGTTATGACAGAGACCATATGACCCCAGAGTCTAAAATATTTACTCTCTGGCCCTTCAGAAATAAAGTTTGTTGGCCCTATCTTAAAGAAGTCAGTTAGCAGTACTAATATCTCTTGACTTTGACAAAGATTTTGGGGACAACATTCAGAGAATAGAACTTTACAGGTTGGTTCAAACAAGCCAAGTAACTAAAATACCTGGGTTTCTATGTCTATTTTTTTCTGAGCTGCATTCTGGACGGTTGAACTCTTATCTTGGGAAGGGTCTTCATTGATCTATGGCTTCAAAAAATAGTTGCTGTTGTTTCAACTCTGCAACAGGGATTGTATCAGGATATCAGTCCCATGAGAAATGGAGGTGTTGAAGGCACAGTCCCTGTTCTCAATGATCCGATTCTCCTGCACTGCAAAGATTACAGGTGTAAATCCTTCACGTGGAAGAATTCCAGACAACCCTTAGAAATCAGTGTTAAAGTGTTTATGTGGGGACACGGGGGAGGCTAGGAGCATCATAGCCTGAAACTGCCTAATGATTTACCTTAACAAAACTTACTGAGCACGTGACATAGTCCAGGCATTTACCTGGCAGTGGAAATTTGGGAGTGCATCACTTCAAGGAACTCCCATCCTCACCTCTCACTGCCAAGGTCCCCGCATTTGGCACTTCCTACATTGTCTTCAACTCTTATTTTAACCTCCAGGAATGGGAGGAACTGAGTTTAAAACTTGACCTGAATACCTATCAGCCCTCTCAAGCCATGGAACCCATGACTTTCTAGGCTCAGCTTCCACTGGCATCCAAAACAATGGTCAATGGCTCCCCTTGTCTGTGGGAACGAGTTCACACTCCGAACCCAAGCAGAGCCACCACAAGCAGACCACCACAGGGCTGGATCCCAGGCTGGATCCCACTCCAACCCCGAAGGAAACTTCTCACTGCTTTTCCCCACTAAGCTGTACTCATGACTTGCTGCTTCTTGGATACTAGTACCAGGAGCACCTCATCTTCCTCCAGGATGTTATCGCCCAAAGTTCCAGCTGCTCCAGAGCTTTCTCATTTTCTCACCCAGAAACCAGCACATAAGCCCTCTGGGTGCCACACAGGATGCAGTCTCACAGCTGGGCTTCCCTGACTCACATGCTGTACTCACTCTTTCTTCTCCACTGGTCCTTGCTCTTTCTCTCTCTAACACAGAGCAACTGTATTTATTTTTCAGTGATCTCTCCTCCCTGATAATAAAGGTGAAATGTTTACTTATTGGAAAATACAGGAAATTACCAGGAAGAATAAGCACCCATCACCTTACCATCTAGAGAGACAATGTTAATTCCATCTTAGTTCTTTCCATGCTTTTCTCTATTCATAATTGATGTCTATGAGATAATATTTAAAGATTTTAAGTTACATAGTTAAATTGTATTAGACCCATTTTCCTGCAATAAAAATTTCCTCCTTGTGTTTTTCAAAAAGCTGTATATAGCCATTTGGTAAAACAAACAAACAAACAAACAAAAAACCTCAACAAACGGGAAGAGATGGAAACATCACCAATATGATAAAAAACATCTGTGAGATAGCCCAGCTGACATCATACTTAATGGTGAAAGACTGAAACCTTTCCCCTAACGTCAAGAACAAGATAAGGATGTCTACACTTCCAACTGTTAATCAGCATTTTGCTGGAGGTTCTAGCCAGGGCAATCAGGTAAGAAAAATAAATAAAAGATCAAAAAGGAAGAGGTAAACCTATCTCTATTTTCAGGTGACATGATTTCACATATACAAAGAATCTTAAGGAATCCATAGAAAATAATAGAGCTATAAAGTGAGTTCAGCAAAATTGCAGAATACAATATTGATATAAAAATATCAATTATATCTATACAATACTGATGAACAACCCAGAAACAAAATTAAGAAAGCAATTTCATTTACAACAGCATCAGAAAGAAATAAAATACTTAGGAGTAAATTTAACAAAAGAAATAGAAAACTTATATACTGGAAATTACAAAATAAAATCACTTAAAGACATTAAAGAAGACCTAAATGAATGGAAAGACATCCCATGTTGGTGGTCTCAAAATCCCAGCTAGCTTTTTTGCATAAATTGACAAACTGATCCCAAATTCATATGGAAATGCAAGGCACTCAGAACAGTCAAAACAACTTTGATAAAAAAGAACAACATTATAGGACTCACACTCCCTGATTTCAAAACTGAATATCTATGTACAGTAATCAAGAGAGTGTAGTACTGGCAGAAGGATAGCAAAATAGATCAGTGGAATAGAATCAGGAGTCCATGAATTTATGGTCAATTGATTTTTGACAAATGCCAAGGCATTTCAATGGGAAAAAAATATTCTTTTCAACAAATGGTGCTCCAAATGGATTTCTACATGCGAAGACTGAAGTCTGACCCTCTACCTCACATCATATACAAAAATTATCTCAAATGGATCCAATACCTAAATGTAAGAGCTAAAGCTATACATTTTTTTAGAAGGAAACAAAAGTATAAAGCTTTGTGATCCAGGATTCGGCAATGGTTTCTTAGATATGACATCTAAGCATAAGTAAACAAAGAAAAAATACATAAATTTGACTTTAAATGAAAAACTTATGCTTCAAAGGACACCATCAAGAATTTGAAAAGATAGCACATAGAATGGGAGAAACAACCGGCAAATTATTATAAGGGTGTAGTACCCAGAATATAAAAAGAATTTTACAACTCAATAATCAAAATGCAAATAACCCAATTTTAATATATGCAAAGGATTTGAATAGATATTTCTCTAAAGATTATATAAAAATGGCCAAAAAGCACATAAACAGATGCTCAACATCATTAATCATTAAGGAAATGCAAATCAAAACAGCTTCATACCAACTAGGGTGGTTACAATAAAAAAGACAGAAAAAAACAAGAGTTGGTGAGAGCGTGGAGAACTAGAATCCTCATACATTGCTGGCAGGAATGCAAAATGGTGCAAATACTTTGGAAAAGTCTGGAAGTTCCTCGTATGACTCAGAAATTCCAGTCTAAGTTATTTAGCTAAGAGAACAGAAAACATGTATACACACACACAGAGTTTATAAAATGTTCATAGCAGCATTATCCTTAATAGCCAAAAAGTAGAAACAACACAAATGTTCACCAACTGCCCAGTGATAAACAAAATGTGATTTGTTCAGCCACAAAAAGGAATAAAGTACTGATACCTGCTCTAACATGGCTGAACCTTGAAAGCGTACTAAGGGATGAAACCAGACATGAAAGAACACATGGTGTACGAGTCCAGAAAAGTCCAGAATAGGCAAGTCCGTGGAGGTAGAAAGTAGATTAGCAGTTGCTAGATGGAGGAGAAAATGGAAACTTCCTGCTAATGGTACAGAGCTGTTGAGGGAGTGGAGAAAATGTTCTGGAATTGGGTAGCGGTGACAGTTGCATAAACCTGTGAATTTACTAAAAAACCAGCCAACTGTACACTGTAAGAGGGTGAATTTTACGGTACGTGAATCATTTTTAAAACTCTGTAATTACATTATAGAACGAAAACTGTATTGATTGTTCTCTGATTATTGGGCACCGCTGTGCACCTCTTAAACCCCATAACTGAAGCATCTTTTCTTACCATTAGCCCCCGAGATGACTGCATTTCCATGGGACCAGCTTCCCTGGGGGTTCCCTTGGGTCTCAGGGAGTCCAAGCCCAGTTCCGCCTTCGAGGGGTCCCCCTGCAGGTCTTCCGTACCTCCACCCCAAGACACATACATGGTTTCTCTTATAGGATACAGAAGGATAGAAAGTTCACATGGACCTTTTTCCACACCATGCTGTCCATAAATGCCAGGGAATCTATAGACAGACACCTTCTTGGTCTCTGAAGACTGTCCCTGTGTGGAAGGATAGCAGCGACTTCTTGCTTCTCCTTCCCAGAAACTCTGGGTCAGGCTGGGAGCTCTGAAATGAGCAGGGAGGTGCCCTTAGGAGGGCAGGCTGGGAGCACGGATCCCTGTGGGGATCAGGAAGCAATATAGAAACAGGACAATTTCCGGGGCCTCAACTCTGCTTCCTACATCCTTTTGCTATTACCTGGAGAGCTGTGGTGACTATGCACATGTGTCATTATGTATGTATGTATGTGTGTGTATAAGTGTACACACATACATATATGTACAAACACACATACACATTTATATGTATATATATATATTTATAGATTTATTTACTTTTAAGTATTCCCCAATTTGTTATAAATATTTCCAAACACACAGAAATGCTGAAAAACTAATGCAAGAAACACCTACATGCCTTCAATCTAGAGCTAACAATTGTTCACATTTTGCTATAATTGCTATCTCCCTCTGTATGTTTTTACACACATACTCTTCCTGTATTTGAAAATTTTCCAACAGTTCGAAAGTTGAAATCCCATGATACTCAAATTATACATACTTCACCTTACATGTCTTAAGAATAGGAGATGTATTCTTCTACAAGGCCACAATACATTATTACACTGAAAAAATTATAAATCATTTCATAATATTATCTTATCTCCAGACCTAATTTTCCTAATTATCCCAGGAATGTCTTTGATAGGATCCAATTTAGATCCACAGTTATTTTTGGTTGTTGCTATGTCACTTTAGTTCCTTTTAGTATGGAAAAGTCCACTTTTTTTTCTCTATGACAATGCCATTTTGAAGAAAACAAGAGACTTTTCTTGTGAATTATGTTCCAAATTTGTCAAATTATTCCTCATCATTGTCATTTAATTCTTTCCTGCAGCCTGTATGACCTCTAAAGAATCTAGGCTCTATATTCTTTAGGCTGGAAGTCTGGTTTGGAATTAGATTATATTTTAATAATTTTTAAACCTTAAATTAATATAAATTTATTAAAGAAAATTTGGAAAGTAGAGAAAAGTAGTGACATTTTAAAAATCACCCACATTCTCTCTCCTCCTCAAAATTCTTTTCCATATTTCCTTGCAGTCTTTTCTGAACATTCATGTGGTCATTTATTCACCCATTCATTCTTTCACTAAGTGTATTTTATTCACCTTGAAGTTTCTCTATTGAAAGCTTCTCACAAGCAGGAAATGGCATGGCCTTGTGTAAGTGGTCGCACACTCAGGCTACAAAACACACCTTAGTTCTGCTTTTCTCACTACACATTTTCTGTGTTACCGCACAGTCTGCAGTCTTCATTGTATTTAATTTATATATTCTTAATTAATTTTTTCTTGCCAAAAATGTTATCACCACAATGCATGAAATAATATAAAGGTGCAGAAAAAAAAAAGATATCTGTTTTCTGTTTCTTCAGCCTTTGCAGCTGGGCTATGCCAACAGCCTTGGCCTGGTCTCCAGGCGTTTACGGCTTTGAATGGCTACGAAACCCAGGCTCCAGTGGGTAGGGCTGGCAGTGCAGGTTCAAGGGGGGACCAGGGGCCTGGGACCTGCTCTCACCTGTCCTGCACGTTGGACTCCACATGCGGTAGGACCACCCTGCTCATTAAACAGCAGCAACAACAGCGTATGCTCACCCCCGGGCGTGCAACACCTGGGAATTTCAGAGACAGAGACCCGAGACTGGCCAGCCTGAGACCCATAGAGCCATAGATTCAGCACACTGGGGTGGGTCCAGGGGTCTGCATTTAAAACAAGCTCAGCCCAGCACATCTGAAACTTCCCCAGGGGTACGGACTCCTCGATGCTCGGCATCGATCTCCAAGTTCCCATTTGTCGGCAGCTTTGTCCCGTGTCTGGTCATAAGCCAGCCAGCAACAGAGCAAAGTGAGTGGGGTTGGCCTTGTGATCACTTGATAGTCATGCAGGGGGAGAGAGGGAGGTACCCAGTCAGGATCTGGACTCTAGAAGCAACCGGGAGTGGAGCAGGAGAGACACGCCCAGGGAGCGCTCACCAGGTGCTGTCTGCCCTCAGCATCCCCTCCTTAGTCTGAGCATCTATCCCTTACCCCTCCCCCATCACTGTGTCTTGAAGGGCTGCTATGCTGGGCCAGGCAAGGCCCCGACTGCAAACCAAACATACCTGTGTCTTAAATGCAGGTGATATCCTAGCATCTTTATTCAGATTTGTGGTCCAGTCCCCTAATTGGGCTATTGAGTGCCAGTACTTTTCAGTCGTTCAGATGATAAATTATTTAAATCTGAACAAAAAATATTTTCTTCAAAGAGAGGTTTATGATTTTTCTGTTTATAATTTTTTTTGTTTGCTCATTGTTAAGCCATATAGAGTCATGAAGAAGCCCACTGCTAATTTTGGGGGTACGTAATTCCAGTGTTTGTGTGTGTGTGTGTGTGTGTACACAAATTCATAATAATGCAACATGGGGTTATATTATATTAACCATAAATCTACAGTGTCACTTTGATAACTACATTGCATTTTACTGTATGGCTATTTCATAATTTGCCTAAGCAGTTCTCCACTGTATGAAGTTTCAGTTGTTTAAAATATTTTTCCTTTTTAGTAGCTCAGAAAAAAACTTTCTTATCTTCCATTAATTTCCTTAAGTTGATCACTGAAATAAAATGAGGGACTTCCCTGGTGGCGCAGTGGTTAAGCATCTGCCTACCAATGCAGGGGACACAGGTTCCAGCCCTGGTCCAGGAAGATCCACGTTCCGCAGAGCGACTAATCCTGTGCACCAGAACTACTGAGCCTGTGCTCAAGAGCCTGTGAGCCACAACTACTGAGCCCACGTGCCACAACTACTGAAGCCCATGCCCCTAAAGCCCGTGCTCCACAGCAAGAGAAGCCACCACAATGAGAAGCCCGCGCACCCCAATGAAGAGTAGCCCCTGCTTGCCACAACTAGAGAAAGCCCGCGTGTGGCAACGAAGCCCCAATGCAGCCAAAAATAAATAAATAAATAAATAAATAAATAAATAAATAAATAAATAAATATTTTTAAAAACTTGAAAAAAAATAAAATGAAAGAGCGTGAACAATATTCAAGTCTGTACTATATTGCAATGATTTTCCTCCCTAAATGTGTACAAATTTCTTTCTCCTGACAGGTGAGAATGTCCATTTTTCTGTACTTGACATAACATATTATTTTATTGATTTATTTTTGAATATTTTTGTTTTTGCATATTTCATTTTTGCATATTTTTATTATTTTTTCATCCTGATAGAAAAAAATGGTACCTCAGATTAGTTTTCATTTTCTGATTACTAGTGACTCTTAACATCTTTCTATTTGCTTATTTCCTTTACAATTTCTATGACCAATTTTATACTGAGGGGTTAACCTTTTTGAACTGATCTGAAGGAAGATTTTATGAAGGTTGCCAGCTCTTTCCCTGTGCTTCTGGGATATACCTTTCCTAGTCTGCCAATGTCTGAATTTTCCATAGAGATGTTTGTTTTCTGTTTGTTTGCTTGCTTTACTTTAATATTTACTTGTTTGCTAATGTAAGTATAATTTTTTTCCTAGCTAAATCTCTCCATCTTTCTTCCTTATGATTTCACCCTCTGCTTTAAACTTAGAAGTACCCCCTTATCTTTCTTAAGTTCATTTATATATTTCTTCTTCTTCAGATGGGGTTTTATTTTTTATGTTAAAGCTCTAACACATGGGGACTTAAATTTGGTATATTTTATGAAGAATAGGATGCTTCTCGCCCATAGGGTGCCCTTGTGCAAGTAAGGAAAAAAGGAAAAGAAATAATTAAAAGTACTATTATTTCTCAGTTATAATAATCGGCACAAATTAAATTTTTTTACAAAATAAATTATTAATAGAAAATGAATATTACTAATTACATAGTGATTCATGACATACTGAAAACACTTAGAATTTAAATTGGAAACCCAATAATATTACTCTGATAAATTAAACAAACAGTAAAGAATATAAGCTACATTATGAAATGTTCAAATTCCTACGCAGGACACTAATGATAATAGGTATCTTGCTGTTGTGTGGTTGTGGTTTGTTTAAGTTTGATGTTATTTATTTAACTACTTTTAAATGACATCCGTGGATGAGCACGTCGGTAGACCCAGCCCTCCTTGTGCAGAGCCCTACTTGTGTAGAGGCCATCCTCAATGTTTCTAGATGAACAAGATCTTTCAGTAACTGAGCCTGTGCTTCCTACCGAGTCTGAAGCAGAATGACACACATCTCGACCATGTGAGAGGTGGCACTTGACTTTCTTATGCTGGAAAATTGTCATCATATACCAGATGTGTTCACCCAGGACTCTTTAGTGCCACCTGCTTGAACATTTTCAAATGCATATATACAAGCACCTATCTTTGGGGTCAACAAAGTCATAACCCAAACGTGGAAAACTTCCAGAATAAAAAAAATGACGATTTGGTAAAAGGCAGCTCTTAGTTGACCTTGTGAAAGACACACCTGGACATCTGTTTGTGGCACCTCAGTGAAGCTGGCATTCCCATCACCCACCAACAACTGGCTGCTCAGGGGACCCATCACTGTATAGTAAGCAATGTATTTTTCTCATTGATTTAAAATGCCACCTAAAAGCACATACTTAATTGCCATGCTTACTTGGAATTTTTTTTTTTTTTGGATCTTTCTTCTGCTTTTTTTATCTTTCTGTATTTGCCCCATTACTACGCTGTTAATTCTACGGTTTGTCTGATATGTGGTACAGTCAGTTCCTCTTCAATATTCATATTGTTGTTTTAAAGTTTTTGTATGTTCACCTTTTATATTAAACTTAGAAATCATTTGATCCATTTCTAAAAGCTAACCCACAAAAAGAGTCCTGTTGGAATTTTATTGGGATGATGTTTAGCATAAAAAAATAATTTAAGGATTATTGTCATCTTTATAATATTGAGTCTTTTTGAAAACATAGTATGCTTCTCCACGTATTCAAGTCTTCTTTTATGTCTCATTAGATTTTTATCGTTTTCCTCATGTACTTTTCCTGCGTATTTCTTGGTAACCATTCCTGGGTAGTTTACAGAGTGGTTTTGTTATTGTCAATGGAATCTTACAGCCATTTCATTATTAAAATGATTAGCTTTGGTGTATAAGAAGGCAAGTGTTTTTTATTTTAGTTTAAATTATGTATGCCACTGAAATCTGTCTATTTTTAATATTTATAGTAAATCTTTTAAATTCTTAAAATTTCCAAGTAAGCAATCATTATACTTTGTAAGAAGTGAGTATTATGCTTCCCCTATCCTACTATTTCTTTTGCTCTTCTGAACTTACTGCGTCGGGTCGGCACATCCTAAACCATCTAAAGAAATAATGGTGGTGACAAGTGAACGGGATTCAGTGAGCTGATCGTTTCCCAGGACACATCCGTCTGGGGTAACAAGCTGCCCTCTATCATCTGGCTGCTTTCTCTTTTCTACGCCAACCTCAGCCAACCATGCTTTTCCAGGCTGTGGAATTCACAGCGTGGGGAGCCTTGGCACGCTGAGCAGGTCTGAGAGACCCCAGATGCTCCCTCTGCTTGGAGTTGGGGTCCTGGGGAAACACCAAAGAGTCAGCGCCTTCCTCAGAGCCATCAGAGCTAAGGGCCACATTCTACCCAAAAGGAGCCCCACCCCCAAGGTATGTTGTAGGTTCCCCTTCAAGCTGCCAGCAGTTAAGGGGCACAAGAGCACCATTCTCCTTGCCCCCAGCAACGGCAGGAGGGAGAGGAAGCAAGGGACGCTGAGGGGCTGGCTAGGCGCTGAGATGAGTTGAAGCTCTGTGTCAGCTGCGTCATCACCTCTGTTCTCCCTTCCCTGATACATAAAATGCCTACTATGTGCTGAGCCTCATGCTAGCTTCCAGAGATGTAGAAACAGACACGCTTGCGGCACAGTGGCAGGGGTGCCCCTTCTAAGGCTTTGCTTATACTGAGAGCAGAGTCTGATCAGCAGGTGTTGGAGATGAGGAAGGCTGAGGACTTGACATGCAGAGCGTCACCTTCCAGTGAGATTACAAGCTCACCAAGCAGACTTGGGAAGGGCTCTGGGCTGCCAGAGGAGGGGTCTGGGGTGATGGGGGTAAAGCAGCAGAAGAGGACTGTCACCAATCAGTTGCCTCATGACCTCAGACGATGGACCCCATCCCTGGAGAGGATGGATTTCCTTACCCCAGTGCTGGCATGCATGACCACCTGCTTCAGTGGGCTTCCCAGGACCCTCCACATGTGGGTATAAATCAGAAAAGCCATGGTTCCAGAAATTTTAATCTTTTCAAGATAAACTCAGCAATCCTTCAGTTTAACTGTAAAATAGTTTTGCCTTTTAGAATTTCAGCTCCTTCCAAAACTGGGTCATCTTTACCTCAACTTATAGCAAACCCTACAAAACAAGTCCCAGACTACATTTTGAATGCCCAGCTTCACTGGTAAGTTCCCAAGTTTTATTGAAAACCCACAGAGTTAGCAGAGAGATGTCAGAAGTGGGCACAGTGCATCTGCCTCTAGAGTTTCATTAGAGGTAAAATACCCAAACCATAGAGGACCGAGTTGCCCCCTATCCTATACAACCTAGTTCTTTTAACTAAGTGCAGGCTGATGATTGTGAAAGGCGATTAAAGCCCCTTAGTTTAAAGAAAGACTACTTCCCATTTGAATTACTTTTAAACACACCACTTTGCCTCTAATTTAAAATGAATAATAGGCTTATAGCAGACAACAAAAGATCATTAACCTCATAAGATAAGTGTATCAGGAATCTTGTGTTTTGCCAGCAAATGGAATACAATGGTAGAAATGTGCTAATGCAGAGGGTTTTTTTTAAGCATCATTATCTGGGGGACAGCTTTTTTGGTATTCAAATAAGAAAACTGCTTCTCTACAATGCTCACTTGAGCTTTTGTTCTGCACTGATTGAAAGCAAACCTGTACATGGAAAATGACCCTTACAGACCAGAAAGGTTTAGGCTGGGTTGAAAAAAAATGAATCTTTTTTTTCTTGCAGTGAACAGTCAGCTTAGACAGTAGCTTTTCCTCTTGTTGATTGTGCTGTTACTACATTTCCTGTCTTAAGAACCCAACTGGATAGAAGTCATTTCACTGTCCCGGATTTGCAGCGGAAGATACAAAATCCACTGGAGGAAGCATCAGCTTATGTGGGAAGGCCCTGGAATTAAAGATTCTAAAATTTGTGTTTTAATTAAACACGTGTTTTTAGAAAGCTTTTGACCTTTGTAAATACTTGAATATTTAATCCTTTTTTGTATTTGTCTGTGGATAGAGAAAAAAAAATCCAAAACAATAAGAAGGGTGCTTAAAAAAAAACAAACAGAGGAACATCAGGTCAGTTGGGAAACAGAAATAGAACCAGGTAAAGACAGTAGGACAGGCTGTGTGAGCTTAGAGGTGTGTGTGTTTCTAGAAGCTTCCGGTCCCCATGGAAGATGGGCAGGGTGCCGAGGCTAGCCCGGGTCTAAACTTGCCCTGAGTGTCAGCCAGCCCAAGGGATGCTCTAGATTCTGCTTCTCCCACTTTGGCCTTTGCCTGGAGCATCAGGCTACAAGGACAGGCGTGCAGTTGTGCGTGCAGAGCTCCCGGCCAGGCGCTGGTGGGCAAGGCTGAGCAGCTGTCTCTTCTGGGCTTTCAGCAACTCCTGTCAGTTGGCTACTGACTGCTTTCCTAATGCACACTCTTCTAATTCTTAATTAGAGCGACATAGCTAATTAATAAGTTTTTTCCAATTATAAATTAACTTAGGATCAGAACTCTGGCTTTGCATGTAATTTCCTATAATCGCTAAAGCTACTGCAAAAACATGCCTCCTGCCAACCGTAACTTTTTATTTAACACAGACAGACAAGTTCTCACTGGGTTTACATTTTACAGCAAATTATCTCTGTTGGGATTTATGAGGGGAAATTTTTTAAAAATCAGAGGTTTGTTTTTTTGTTTTTGTTTTTGGTCCTAATATCCTTCCTCTTTTCTTTCTTAAACAAAATAACATCTTCAATGGATCATTTATCAATTGAAGGTGAATCGTCTCAATATTTTAATGTGAAAGTGGAGTCGGGAAAGAGAAAGAACAGGTGATAATTCGTTTTTGTTAATAACTGTTACCACCTTTTCATGGTCCCTGCAGAAATGATTTGGGAGGTGCCGGCATGCTGTTCCTTTATAGAATCTTAACTGGAGAGACACTTATCTCTTTAGTAATGAAGGAGTGTAATTAAGGTGGGCCTATAGACCAGGCACCAGCCCTGGCAACATGTCACATCCTGGCTGCCACAATTCCTTGGTGGTTTATCAAAGACTACTCCTTTAATATGGAGATTACACTTATGTACTTGTCTGAACTTGAAAGGCATTTGCCTAATTTACTTATTAATGAGATGTAAATCTATTTGTATGGCACGTCACAAGTTTCCCCGAAATCGCTGCTACTTAACCGGTGATAAACCCTATGATTTAAACGAAAAATAATACATTTAGCTTTCCACATTCCTTCGGTTAAAAATTGATATAGTCTATGTTAAATTTATTAATATTGCTCGCTGTCATTCAGTTTGCAGCTCTTGCTGAAATACGACTTGACAGCGGCCGCATTAAAGATGTATGCCATTGTATTCAACAAAGATTAATGAAGCCCGGTAAAAATAGCTGTAAAAGAGAAAGTGATCCGAATGTAAAATCAGTGAATTAAATGAGGCCGCGCATACCATTTTTTAATATGCATGAGCAGGGAGGCAGCGAATGAAAATGTCTCTATGCAAAGTTCATTTGGGAGTGTTTCAAGATTGTCTGGATGGCCCTCAACTATTGAAGAGTGGCCTCCTGGAGTCTGGCGGTCCACGGCACTGGGTGTGCCCCCTGTCTGGATGCCCATCTCCCAGGTGCCACAGGCTGGGGCAGGGCAGATGGCCAGGGACCCGCCGGCACCCAGCCACCCTTGCATCTCACTGTCCTGATGACTTTCTCCAAGTCGCCTTTCAGAGCATCCTCCTCCAGACCGCTCGCCTGCGTTGGCCTCTGTCTGCGTGAAGAATGAACTGAGTGTCTCTTCTGGGGTTTTGCCTCCAAGTTCAGGTGCTGGATATACCAAGTCTGGGCTGAGCTTGGAGCCCGATTGCAGACCAGAGAGTGAACCTTGTTATGCCTAGATAATTTCCCCCCCGCGAATGCAGAGAGAGTTAGCACCTTCCTGTCCAAAACACTTGGGCATCATCAGATAAAAGACCTACAGGGGCCCAAATTATTCTAACAGCGTCAAAAGGACTCAGATGCCGGGGGTTTGCCCCAGCTGACGAGTGTGTCTGTACGTTTGCATGTGGAGCCTGTTCTGTCCTGGCACCTGTGTACTGAATGATTGGGTCGCTCTTTCTTTGTACTATTTGGAGGGGATGATTTGTTTCCACAGTTCTCATTATAAAATACTGCTGGTGTCATACCCTACCAGGTTAAGACTTTCAAATAAATTAACAGTGACAGAAAATTGTATGCAGTAATCATAATATAAACCCAGCGTGTTTATCAATCAAGGAGGTGTTTGGATAGATTTAAGCCATTATGGATACGAATCTCTCCCCAAGGTTTGCCGACATGGAGGTCAAAGGCTGTCCATAAGGAAATATTTTGAAGTATTGTTTTCTCTTTAGAATTTGCAGCTAGGTGCGGGTAGGGCTGTTGTCTGCAGGTGTGTGTCGGTTTTAATTAGCAGAGTCGGGGACAATAGACTAGCTCATATTTCCCCTGACTGCCAGCTTGGAGGCAGTTGTGGGGTAGGGTACACACACACACAAAGGGTGACACCCTGTAGAAAGTGCTGCCTAGAGCACAGAATTTCCCAAAAGGGCGAATACAGGTGTTTCTGCTCAGAACAGTTTAGAGGGATGTTATCGAACAGCTTGGGGAATGTCACTCCATCCTGTAGTCTCAACAAGTAGAGGGAATCCTCCAGATCTCCCCAGAAAGCCATGCGTGGGGCTGGGCTTGTCCTTCCCTTGCTAAGCCTCTGTGAAAATGCAGGGGGGGGCTTCAACCGAACAGCAGCTGCAGCTGGGGCCAGAGGAAGGGAATGTTCTCCCTAAGGGGTGACTTTGGCCAATATTTTAAGGTGATAGATTTACAGAGTGGTCCATGCAGTGACAAAAAGTCACAAAGGAAGCCATATAAAAGGGAATCAACTTTGTATTTGTTGGCTTCCTTGACTACTAAAGTCACATGTCCTCTCCCCTGGGCCTCGCCCCACCCCAGGTTCACCACTGACCTTGTCATCTTCACCTGGAATTGAACCTTCCAGGCCTTGGCTCAAGGCCACTCCAGAAGCCAGACCGGCCAGTATCATCTCTACTTGTTGGGCCACTTAGCCTCGCCATCTGCAGGTGTCATCTAAGTATGGCCCCTTGCAAGCTGAGCTCCTCAGTGGAAGGTGTCCTGGTCACCATTGGGCCTCTGTTTTGGAACTTCTGCTGAGGCCTCCTGGGAGTGCCATGGGGTCCCTGGCCATGCTCACTGTGGCATCAGAGACAGTGGCAGCCTAGGCCTCCTCTGAGACACATCTGGAAGCCCAGAGTCAGGAGGACCAGGAGGGCCCAGCCACACTCCCGAGACAATAGGACACTGGGTTATCCAGTCCCAGGGCTGTAAGGATATTAAAAGTCACTTTTTAGCCCTCCCCATATTTTCTCACCCAAATTCCCGGCTGGGCTGCTTTTCCTGATTTGAGGCCTATTTGCTAGGATATGTGAGCCAGTTTTGCTACGGAATGTGAAATATTGAATCCACATACACCAAATTAGCCCAACTGCCTAATTTTGCCAAATCTAAGAAATGGCGACAGGGAGATGTTACCTCCTGAATTATACCAAATACCCTTTGAAGAGGTTGCTTCATTTGGGGCCTACACCCTGCACAAATATCCTCCCCAGGAACCCGGTTGTTCTAAGGTCAGTTTAATGAAGCGAGAATGCCAGGATACTTCTGGTGCTGCTGTCCAAAAGATTCTTCTCCATGTTTCCTGGGAAATGACCCACATGGACTAGGAAGTCGAGGGCTCATTCTGTAATCACGTTATGGGCTGACTGTTTGATTCTGCTCATTAGTTGGCTAGTCAACCACATGCAAAAGGATGGACGGTCTTGCAGGCCCTTGCACCTACAGAGACCACCCCTCTCAGCCTCTCCCTGTCTGTCCAGAGCAAGGCCAAGCTTCATGGAAGTCTTGGCTTTTATCCTTTCTTAGTCTGTTCAAGCTGCTATAACAAAGTGCCATAGATGGGCCGGCTTATAAATAACAGATATTTATTTCTGCCAGTTCTAAAGCCTAGAAGTCCAAGATCAGGGTGGC
Organism: Mesoplodon mirus; assembly: GCF_964341445.2. Taxonomy (NCBI): domain Eukaryota; kingdom Metazoa; phylum Chordata; class Mammalia; order Artiodactyla; family Ziphiidae; genus Mesoplodon; species Mesoplodon mirus. The sequence goes on along the minus strand of NC_138977.1, from coordinate 227,377,535 downwards.
ACCACGGTCAGGTTCTGGTGAAAGCCCTCTTCCTGGCTTGCGGATGGCTGCTTCCTTGCTGTATCCTCACATGAGAAAGAGAGAGAGAGAGCATGCAAAAGCTCTGTCATGACTTTTAAAAGGGCACTTATCCCACTCATGAGGGCTCTACCCTCGTGACCTCATCTAATCTTATAACGTCTCAAAGGCTGCACCTCCTGATACCATCACTTTGGGGGACAGAGTTTTAACATATGAATTTTGAGGGGGCACAAACATTCAGTCCATTACTTATCCCTCAGATTACGTTGTCAACACAAGCCCCACCAGCCTCCAGCTAGACCATGATTGCAAACCTGATCTTTAGCTACAGGGGTCTTTAGAGGTCACTTACCCCCAAATCTATTTCAAAGAGAAGGAGACTGAAACACAAAGATATTTTGAGATGCATACAAGGTAAATCAGCTAGTTTAAACCGAGCATCCACCAACCCAAACTCAAGGTCTTGACCAGCCAAGTTTTCAGGGGATGGCATCAAGATGGCTCTTCAGTACCTGACTTGGAAGGGTAGATGTCACCATTAACTGGGGAAATGTAAGAGCATTTCTCTTTATTCTCTAATCAACTATAATCTCCAGACTGTTGAAGGAATAAAGAGATTTTTGTGCTGCTTGGATCAAGGATATTTTTTAGGGAAAACACTGAAAATAAGGTAAACATTTTCAGATGTTATTCACTGGACTAACCTCTGAGCAATTAAATGAGTTTATGACAAAAATTTGTCTTAACAAATTCAAACCTACTGCAGACCAAGCCATCCTTAAGTTGTAAAAAGTCTTAGAACTTGAAAGAAATGCAGCTGCATTGACTTTGTAAACAAGTGCCTCAGAAATACCAGTGCTGCATGTTTGGTGTGGCTTGGTAGCTAGGACATTAATTAATGACCAAATAGAGAAATGTCTGTGTGCCCAGCAGATGGTAAACAAGCCCAGGAGAACATTAACCATCTGAATTGCAAAGAAGGCTGGCAGCTTCCTCTCCCCACCCCCTGCCCAGATCTGCCAGCTTGCCCTGAAGAGTGCTGGCTGTCACACGGGCCTGGTTGGGATGGGCTGGGGGGGTGGGGAGTGCTGACCCTGTCAGGATCAAGGGTCCCCAATCTTTCCATGGGAGGACTGGTGAGTGACAGAGTCAGGATGCAGTGTTACCAGGTTCTCTTCCTCTTTTTCTACTTTAAAAAATTTTTTTTTAATCCTAGAGCCGTAAGGAGGTCACTGGTAGAGGCTGACCTCTGAGAACCAGGCTCCCTTTTCTCTCTTCCTGAGCTCAGGAGCGTTGCTGCTACAAGGGGTAGAGACATCACAGATATGACAGAGGAAGTAAATGCCAAGGACTCACCCATGAGGCATCTGTGACTTGTGAGCATCTAGCCCCTCACTCTTCAAGGTCAGCAGCGATCTGCCACCCCCAAGGAGAGGCCAAGGGCTGCTGGCACAGGATGATATCCTGTGGAGCTGGACCTGGGAGCTGACCATCTGGGTGACAGGCAGTGCTCAGGAGACAAGGCACCACGTTTCTAAGTGAAGCACCACAGGGACAGCTGAATAATGGTTGGTATTATCAGAATTTATGGGTCCTGAGAAGCCTGTGGAATAATCCACCTCTGGCTTTGTTGTCAGCAAGGTATCTTGAACAGACGCAAATATCCCTCAATCAAAAAAGTAAGGGCAAATGGTGAAGAAAAAAATTTCTTTTATTCTCAAATAGAGAATAAATTTGGCATGCCGATGTACGAGTGGCCATCCTGCTCATTCTTTAAACGATTCATTTCACCGAATTAGAAGCGATGCAAAATATGCACTGGATTATCACCTGCTTAGCTATTGGAATCCTGGTCTGCTTATAAAAAGTTCAAGATGGAGCACGGGAAAACATTAATTGGATGATTCAAAAATTAAAGCCAGACTTGCCTTAGGTGTTTGTTTGGAATTCAGCATGCTTTGTTCTTAACTATTTTTATACTTATTTCTCTTCTTTCTTTCATACATCTTTCTGAGATAGAGCCTTATAATATAGTTTTACCTCTGTATTTTATTTTCAAATATTTACTTTCCCTGATTTTTTAACTAAAACAATCACAGAATTTAAAAATAAACAATTCGAGGTCTCATCACCAGGCACAAACAATTCATTAATAACTAAAGTCATCCATCAGCCAGTATGTGTGGCCAGGATCAACAGGAACATACCTTTTTTAAACCCCAAAGCAGAAAAAAAAAATCTAGAAATTAGAAAGTTCTAGAAAGGACTGGAAAAGGGCAGGAGATAGAACTGTTTGGCAAGTGTCTTAACTGCAGGAAATGGCTGCTGCTCAGTAGAACTGTTCATTAGTTTATTGGGAAACATTTTTGCTTGTTCATTTTGACCGAAGATGTTCCTAGCGAAACGTATGTCCCAAAATGACATGTTCTTTAACATCGATCGTTACTGGCTCTGTAAGCACTCTGGTATTTAGGGAAGGACTTCTACCCACATTGTCACATTCAACCTCACACCAGCCATGTGAAGTTGCAATTTTATTATCTCTAAGCCCACTTTCATTACTGGAGAAACTGAGACTTAAGATTCAAAAAAAAAAAAAAAAAGCAGAAAACTCCAGTTGGCACCCTGCGCCTGAAACAATATATCCACCCATATCGACTGAATGAATGAAGATGCTGGCATGGTGTAGGGACAGCTAGGTGGCCCAGCACAGAGGTCCATCTTGGAATTGCTGTTTTTCACTGGCCGGGTTAGCAGCCTGGAGAAAGCCCTGTGGAAGCATCTCTCCCTACAAAATTGTGACCCCATTGAGGGCAAGTTGATCTTGTCATCCCAGCACCCAGCACCCCCATCAGGTCTTGGGGCAGAGTCAGGAAAACGCGTGGAGTCAGTTGTCAAAGACCTATTTTCATCCTGTGGCTCAGGACATCTCTTTTAGTCCTGGCTGCCCCAAAAATGTCAGATTATGGATTACTGTACTTGCAGTTAGGTTGATTTGCTGATATATTTTCCTTAAGCACCCTTCCATGAAAGTTCCTATGAAGTAATAATAAATATAAGTACTGTTTATTGAGCACCTACAATATATCATATCTTATTTCACCTGTATTATCTCATTTGAGTCTCCAGACAGCCCAGTGAGCAGGGGTCTCAGCCCCATGGCATGTGATATTTTTTGTTTACAAAGTATCGATCACTTAATTTTTTCTGCTGATTATACTCCAGCCTTGGGCCAAAAAAATTAAAACATCAAAATGAAACACAATGCAATCTCACTTATAACTCCAGAAAAGTATAAGACAAGGCTACTCCTTAGAAAATAATTGCCAGATAATTCTGTGAACGAGAACAGAGCAGAGAGCATCTGACATTTAGCCACAGGTATGAGTGTCTCCTGGGACAAGCCAACAATAAAAGACATGGCCCAGTTGTCAACCACACTGTCCTGATAACACACACTGCTGAAGAGAGAGGTTCCAGGGACAGAGGGTACTCGGAGAGCTCACCAGTGTCCCCGTTTCCTTGTCCTCCTGGGACACCATTAGCCCCACTTTCCAATTCTGGTCACTTCTAGGAGGGGACATGTGACCAGGTGGCCAATGGAATGGGTGTGATGACAGTGGAGCATAGCACCTCTGCCTGGCTTCTCTGTGCCCTCCTTCCCCATCCACCAGGCCCACAGGATGGAAGGTTCTGGATCCCGAAGCCTTCACTTTGGGAAGCAGCCTTCACTCCACCAGCCCATACACGATTGTGACAAAAGTGGGAAACAAACATTTACAGTTTGAAGCTGCTGAGATCTGGGGTTTTCATTCATAGCAATTAGCCTACTCTGATGGCATTTGAGCAAGATTTGACTGCTCAGCCAGGAGGAAGGGCCCATCTGTGGTGAAAACTCTTCTAGGGCTACAGATCAGGACACAATGATAGACCCTGCTGAACTTTCACCGATGTTTATATTGTAACTTACCAAGACTATAGTTAGTGGCTCATGATGTTGTATGATTAATATCTGAATACACAGTAGCACCTATACTCTCATGATGAGGAGAATGCTTGGGTCTTGTTCTCTGCTGTAACCCTAGTACGTATATGGTGCACAGTAGCCACTCAGTAAATGTTTGTTGAATGAATATGCGAACACGATGTGTTCCCACCTACCATGTTTTACTGGAAGGTCTCCATCACGCCAGGAGGGCTCTTTCACAGACACTCCTGGTCCATTATCCTTTAAGTTGGACAGTTGCTTCAGTGGCAAAGTCTTTCCCCTGCTTCTTGGCCTAACTGGGCAGACGGTCCCACAAGAGTTCTTGACAGGGGCTAGAGCTTGCCTGTCCTCTTCCCAGCTTGCCAGGCTGAGGGGAAAATGGGAATCCCTCAGAAGGAAAACAAAAATTTCTCTTCAAACCCTACTTTGGTGAAAAAATGAAATAATTCAAGAGGGAGAGTGCAGCTTGAATTGGGGAGGCTGATTCCTGAGTTCAGAACCCAAGGACCAGAAATATTCCTTCCCAGCCCCCTACACAATCTGGATGGGGGCCCAGACAAGTAACAAAGCTGAGAAGAAGCTTCTGGGCACACTTGGAACAAGTGGGTGACAGGGAAGAAAGAAAGGAAACCAAACAATATGTGCTGTTTTCGTGGCAGCCATTTTATTAATAGTAAATCTGTGTTTTGTGTACCAGTTGGCTATTGTCCTACGTTTATTCACAAATTAGTTAACAGAGGAGCTACGTGGGGTCATAAGGAGGACCACTCAAAAAAAAAAGTCTTTGAAAGTGAACAACAAATAAAAACACTGAACCACATTACAATGGTGAAGCAGTGATTTGCCAGAATTATTGACCTGCTAGAAATACAGCGTGTCCTGGAGCTGACACTTTCCCAGGCATCCCTCCCAAGAGTGGCTCTGTGCAGGGCCAGGTGTGCCCATGAAGGGTGCTACCTGGTGATGCTCAAGGGACCTTGATTGGTCAGAAATCTTGCCTCTTTCCTGAAGAGCATGAAAATGTTTCCTATGTCGGATGGAGAGCAGGAATTCTTCCACTGAATGTAATAGATGAAAACCGAGTTTCCTGTGCCTGTTTCCTGTCACCTCTGGGTTCAGGTCTTGGAGAACAGGTACACTCAACAACCCCAAAGACGATGCTGAGCAAGTCATATGAGAGGAGACAAGCATCACCCTCCGTGTAGAACAGCCGTGGCATTTTAATGGTACACTTTCAAGGGAGCTGGTAGGTACGGCTGATTCTTATCCTCACATTTTACAGCACAGAGTCTCCAGCGGTGGTTCAGGTCACTGAAATCACAAAATGAAGTGAAATTAGTGGTCCGAGATTGGTCCCCAGAGATGAGATAAGCATGGTGGTTTTGTTAGTTCAAACTTCAGGCAGGTTTTTGTTGAACCAATCTGCACCAATTTACTTTTGGAGAAAGCAGGAGACAGACACATTGAAGAGATGGTTCTGGACAATCCGAGAAGTCCAGCCTTGTCACTTTGAACGGCGTCTGGTGCTGAGTTACTGCTGCGATGGCTGGAGCAAACCTCCTCGTCCCCATTAAAAGGGGCTTATCCTCGGGGTTTACCTCACCACTGCATCTGTTGTGGGTCTTTGCTTAAAGACTTACAGGCAAAGTACTTACAGTTCCCAAGCCAGCGACATTTACAGCTCACTGTAATTTATTGAATATCGTCCAAAGAGCAAACACAGGGTTTATCCTGGTGACGTTCTAGTTGGGTTGTAAATGTTTGCCATTTACCAAGAATAGAAGAAAAGAGTGTGACAGGAACATTGGCGGAGACTGAGTGAGAGAGAGGGAGGGGTTCAGAGACGCAGTTTCAGAAGGGAAACAGAGGGCGGACTCAGCTCTCATGACTGTGTGGAACCTCATGGTGATGCTGCAGCTGTCACGGTCACATCTGGATTTGCTGCTCGTTCACTATCAGCTCCCTTTGCTCAATGGAGGCTCAGCTAAGAACACTCACACTTTGCCAAGTTTCCTTGGCAGCTTCCTCTTTCCTCTCTCTGGGCTTACCTGAGAGCCTGGCTCAGAGAGGGACTTGTTTCTCTATCCCTAAGGAGAAGTTAGGAATGTTCTGCTTTACTCATCCCATAACCAGAAGATCCAACATGGAATCAAGGTTCTTGGGGGGAGGGGTAGGAAGAGTGACTGAGTTTATCTCCATGTATAAACAAGGTCAATCATTTGATGAAGTTAAAAAGGAACATCCAGATTTAACATCATTAGCTATTAGGGAAAAGCAAATTAAAACTGCAATGAGGCATCACTACACACCTATCCGAATGTCAAAATGAAATCACAGTGATGACAGCAAATGCTGGCACGGACTATGAACAAACAAATCACTCATGCATTGCAGGTGGGACTTGAAAATGGCACGGCCATTCTGGAAATCAGTCTGGCAATTTCTTAAGAAGTAAACATGCAATTACCATTCAATTCAGCAATTGGACTCCTGGCCAGAGAAATGAAGAACTGCACACAAATACGTGTAGCAGATTCATTTGTAATAGCACAAAACTATAAACAACTCTGTTGTCCTTCAATAGGTGAATGGTCAAAGTATGTATACAGAATACTGCTCAGCAGTAAAACACAATGAGGTGGGTGGATCTCAAGGGGATCTGCTGAGTGAAGGAAGCCCACTTTGGGTAACATATGTGGTTGCATAGGATTCCCTTTGTATAATATTCCTGAAATAACAAAATTGTAGAGATGGAGAAAAGAGTAAGGCTTTCCAGGGGTTAGAGAGAGTCCAGAGTGTGTGGTTATAGACGGTGAGCCAAGGGAGCCTAGAACAGCCTGGCATCCTAACGGCGGTGATGGCTGGTTACGCAACCTACGCATGGTTACAGTGGCTTAGAACGCTACACACATACACACACACACAGAAGAGAGTGCATGTAAAAGTGATGATACCTAAGAAAGCTCTATGGATCATACCCATGTCCATTTTCTGATTTTAATGTTGTATTATACTATAGCTATATAATGTGTAGCCATTGGAGGGAATGAGGTGAAGAGCACCTGAGAACTTTCTATCCATTTTGTAATCACCTGTGAATGTGTAATATTTAAAGCAGAAATGAAAGAAAGAAAGAAAGAGAGAAAGAGAGAAAGAGAGAGAGAGAGAGAGAGAGAGAGAGAGAGAGAGAGAAAGAGAAGGAAAGAAAGAAAAAGAAAGAGAGAGAAAGAAAGAGAAAGAAAGAAAGAAAGAAAGAAAGAAAGAAAGAAGAAAGAAAGAAGGAAGGAAGAAAGGAAGAAAGAAAAAGAGAGACAGAAGGAGGAGAAAGAGAAGAAGGAGGAGAGGAGGGGAAACCAAGGGGCAGATGTGCTAAATGGCCACCTGGTCCAGGTGCTGCTCCCTGGGATTGGCCTGTGATGATACAGGACATCAGCATGTGCGCTGAGACCCCATTACTTACCAGGTGTCAACGGCCCCCAGTTTGTTCACTACATGGCAATTACCAAGAAAAGTTTATATGCTATAATCACAAAAACAGGTTATCGATGAACAAAGCATCAGTAGAACAGATATTTCTTTGCTTCTTGCTGGGGAGAAGGATTTTTATCAAGAATTATTCAGCTTTAAATTGTTCTTATTTCAATTAATAACATAAGTTAAAATGTTTTAAATACCGATGAGTGACATGAACTAGTGTGAACATGTCATGGTGACCAGAGTGGTATTTAGAGGCAGAGGGGATGTTGTCTGTAACCAGCTCACAAGCTGCCTTGCTAACCTGGCAGCCGGGTGACCACGCCACGTACCAAGTTGTTCCACTCATTTCAGGGGCTGAAGGTAGAAAGAGTTGATAAAAAATAAGAGGTCCTTGCCCTTCACAGTTACTTTCTTTCCTGCTCTTATAATAATTTCAAAAGAAAATATATTGATATATGGGTCAGAGTTTTGAAAATGTTATAGTTACAGAGACTCGAAATCTTGTACTGCTGGCTAAGACACACATGTGTTGTCATGAAATCAACTTAGAGAGCTGCAACCAGTTCTTTTTTAAAAAAAAAATGAGATTAAATTGATTAAAATAGAAAATATTAAAGATCTTGGCTTATACTAGAGATAAGAAGTGTTTTGTGAAACTTTTTAATTAGGGGTTTGTGTGTGTGCGTGCGTGCACATGCACTGAGTAGTGATGTGAAAAAAATTAAAAATAATTATAAAGTATATATTGCAGAAAATATACATATGTTTAAAAAGCAGATTGACTTCTCCCACATTTTTAATTTACCCAATTCTGCTTCTGAATTTAAATTTACTGAGACCCAACATGCCTGTGTTAACATATTAAATATTGAGTTTGAAGATCCTTGTGGAAGTTAAATTGTGGTGATGTTTATAAAAGGACTCTGTAAACTCTAAAGCTTTGCCCAGATGCGAGGGCTTCTGCTACTGATACTCCTGGAAAACTGAGAATGTTCTAAAGGGCATCATTTCTCAGCACTCAGTGCTTTGTCTATTTTGGGCCTAAGAAGGAAAGCATCTCAGGGGCACAGTTTGAAAACCAAGTTCTAACTTCCCACCATGTTACAACGATGGGCTCAGCCACCGGCTGGTTGTTTATTGTTTTGTGGACCAGTCTTGTCAATTTCCAGGTGGAGTCACAGTTTTCCAGGCTGTCCCTCCTGCTGCCAGCAGAGCCTGTCCTGCAGGAAGCACCAGGTTTGCTCTGGGGGATTTACATTTGCCTGGTCATCTCCGTTGCTCTGGCATCCTCAGCCAGCAGGGGCTGGGGTCAAGGACACAATGGCAGCCATGGGAGGACATCTTAGTCAGATGAGGCCCCGCCCTCATCCACTGTGCTATCTGCATGGCCGCACATCCTGAGATTCTGGATAAAGCCTCCCTGGGGAGTGCCGGCTGCCCAGGGAGATCTCAGGTGTCCGATCTGACAGGGTGATAGCCCACGTTTGGCCAGCACTCTGAGAGGCTTCAACTCTCCCTCCCTCCTACGCTGCTAGAGGGTGATGTGATGAGGCATCTCCCATTTGACAGATGGGAAGACAAAGGCTCAGAGGGACCAAGACAGCTCCTTTCATCACAGAATCAGCACATGATCACTTTTAAATTCAAACCCAATTATTCTCCCTACACGCCCTACTCCACTTCCACACCAGTGATTCTGGCACCTTGTGAATGTCATCACAGGACACTGATTTGTCGACCTGGCAACTGAAGGCTCCTGGACACTAAAGCCCTAAAGGTATGACCACGTCCATGATCTCTTAAGAAAGTTAAGTGTTTAATTTCCCATTATTTTCGAGAGACTCCAGGTTCACATCTATGACATTAGTCATGTATGACATCCCAAGGCAAAAGGTAGGGTGTGTGCCAGACCCATTTTAAAAATGAGAGAAATAAAGCATGAAAAGATGACGTGTTCAAGGTCACAGGGCAAATTGCCCAAAGCCATGACCCAGGCTGCTGGACCCACTGAACCAGGCAAGAGGGCCCGAGAGGGCTTGAGAAACTTCCTCAGATCTAAAGTGAACGATGGGGCTTACTCACTGCACCCTGCATGTAATTTTACAAACTATATATGACAAAAGATGTTGTATCTCAGGCTTCTGGTTACCAGTAACCAACATGTCCCCTTTAATGCCTTTCTGGCTTTTGCTTTTACAAGGAATGCCATGTTGATGAACTAGAGACATAGGATAAAATCTACACTTTTATTTTAAATTAATATGGTGACATTCTGTTTGGTGGACGAGGCGTGTACGGCCATCACGGGCTCTGTCTTATGTTCATGAGTACATGAGCCCTGATGGCCTCCTGTTCCCTGGGACATGAGCCCGTGTCTTCAGGTTTTATGGAAACCAAGTATTCCACTAAAGCTGAGAAGTAGAACAGAAGGCTCTAGATCGAACATCCGGTGGGTATTTCCTGAGCACCTACTTCTGGGGCCCCCTTAGGTTTTTCCCAGGAGGATTCACACCAACGCGACCCATCTCCACTTGATGCTGCACCACAGGGCTGTGTCCATGTTCATGCATTTGGGGGAATGCACACAGTTTTGCTGACCGTGGTCCCATCTGAATAATAGCTAATAATAGTACCGCAAGGTCACGGAGGTTTTCTGGGGAAGCAGATATAAAACGCTCTGGCCCTTTGCCATGCAAAGCTAACCTGATTTTCTCTCATGTAGATATGCTCATTCCAACCCAGAAGCTCTTTTTGTGCAATAACATTTCCTTGTAGTGGATTAAATTTAAGAAGATGAAAGCACCCCTCATTTATTTTTCATGTTGATCCATTGCGGATGAAAGCCTCCTTGAAAGAAAACTCGGTCATACGTGTCCCCTCGCAGATTTTGATAGAGGCCATGACAGCCTATGGTCCCCCAGAGCCTTGGGGTCCTAGATTGTGTCTCTAATGAGGGGTTGGAGGCCATGGGCAGCCCTTGCCCACCCAGTGCTCTCAGCTCCCTTACAGGACAAAGGTGCTCAGGGCAACCACGGTGCCCACGGCTGGCAGCCACGTGTCCCAACGCCAAGGAAACGCACACATCAAGTTGCCAGGTGCACCTGGGTGCTCTTGGCCTCGTGGGCTGCAATTCACCATCTGACATTCACCCTTGATCTGTGTTTTCCAAACTTCACAACAAAACTTCAAGAAAAAACTATTAGCTGCAAATTAGATATTCCGGTGGAAGCCGAGAATTATTTTTCAGGACAGAGGGCTCAATTTCCCACTCTCAGGTGTATGATTAAAATCAATTAAATCACTCTTCCAATGTCAGCTGCAAGATTCTCCTGACAAATGAAATTATGCGAGGAAAGTGTTCTCTGCACTCTTCAGCCCTTCTCAGCCGCGCTCTCACCGCAGAGGAGATCAAAATGCTCAGCTCGGGGATTTCGGAGATATTTTCCATAAGAACAGGAGCAATCCCTGGACCCCTATGTAAGTCGACGTGGAGGTCTCTGGTGACCAGATTTGATGGCCTCTGTACATGGAGATAGATTCACAACTAACGAACAGGAAACGCAGGACTGCGGGAAATTTAACCATTTGGGGGCTGAGCCCAGCTTCTTTACATAAATTAATGTTTTCTTGGCAGGAATATGAATGGGCCCTTCAAATTCAGGATGTAACCTTTGCATGTCTCTTTTTATGCATAAGACAGTCCTGGGTGAATTTTTCCTCGTGAAGAAGCTCTGTCTTATCAGCCCCTGGAGGTTGCTGGTGGATTTTAAGCCAACACAGGAGCACAGCCACGCTTCCATCCTTGCAGAGGGTCTGGAGGTTCAGCCCAATGCAGCCAGCACTCGCCCCGAAAAATCAAGCCAGAGAGCTCTTTTCCAGGGAATATAAAGTAGGATATTCCCATGGACGTCCGTAGTTGGGGGACCAAAATTTCTCATTGATGGATGTGCTCACATGTGGCTCACGCTACCTTCAGCAAATTATTTACCTCTTCATTTGTTAAAACATATGGGCTTAGGTGTGACTTTTGCCCAAGAGACGCTCGTCGATATTATATGCTCAACTGGTTTGACTTTTTTTCCCCCATAGAGGATTGAGCACATGTTTGCCACATTCTGGAAGTTTCCTCCCCTCCCTCCCTCCTTCCCTCTCTCCCTGCCCCATCTCACGGGTGAAAGCCGTGCCCCGTGATGTCTTTTGTCCCTCCTCTCTGTGTCTGAGTGCAGGACATCACAGGGGAGCAGGATTCCGAGGATGGGCGGTCAAGTCCCCGGGCGCCTGGCTGACCAGGTCCTGTGCCGCCCCCAATCCACCCCCAGCTGCCCGAGCATCCTCTCTCTCCTCCAGTCTGAACTCATCCTTCACACCAAGCCCAGCCCAGCCACGTCCCAGCAGCACTCCTCCCGCGGGTCACTACCCCATCTCACACCATCAGCATTGCCAGGACTTTGGGCAGGAGGCCATACCCCACAACGTTGCCCCAAGGCCGTCCTCACTAACCCTCTCCTTGCCCGTCAGCTGCCTACCTGCTCGCCACACACTGCACTCATACAGTCCCCAGGTGTCTACTGCTGTTCCCACCTTGGTCCTCTGCCAACACCCTTCAGTCTGGAACACCCACCCTCTGGTCCGTCTCGAGAACTCTTGGCCTTTTCAAGAGAAGGTCCACGTGTAGATTAGTGGCTAAGAGGGCAGGCTCTGGGGAAAGCCTGGGTGTGACTTTCAGCTCTAAAACTCACTGTAAGTAACTTGGCCATTCCTAAGACTTCATCTCATGGGAATCACGGTGATGACAGTATGTCTACCCACTGGTTGTGAGGATGAAATTAGACCATCTGTGAGGGGCTCAGCATAGGGTCCACTGTACTGGTTGGGTAACTTCTCAAAACTTCTGAAGTCTGCACATGCCATGCCCCCAAGCAGTTGGGCACTTCCTCCTTGGCACAAGTTTTCACAGAGCTCCATGGCACATCTCTCTTATCTGGAAGGTTTTGGAAGGCAGGGGCCTTTGCTGTATGCATATTTTTTTTAATAGTATCGAGCAGTTCCTGGCACCTGGTGTCAGTAAGAGCTTCCTATTGAGGAAAATAAATAAATAAACTTTAAATTTTCTGACATTTCCAAACTTTATTATGAAATAAGAATAGGTGGTCTTCCCTGGTGGCACAGTGGTTGAGAATCCGCCTGCAGGGGACAAGGGTTCGAGCCCTGGTCCGGGAAGATCCCACATGCTGCGGAGCAACTAAGCCCGTGCGCCACAACTACTGAGCCTGCACTCTAGAGCCCGTGAGCCACAACTACTGAGCCTGCACACCACAACTACTGAAGCCCATGTGCCTAGAGTCCGTGTTCCACAACAAGAGAAGCCACCGCAATGAGGAGCCCGGGCACCACAACAAAGAGTAGTCCCCGCTTGCCGCAACCAGAGAAAACCCCGCGCATAGCAATGAAGACCGCAGCCAAAAATTAAAAAAAAAAAAAGACTAGTCAAATGTCCCTCAGATTCCTCCACTTTAGATCTGAGCATTTTGAGAATATTTCCTCCAGTAGAACCCCAGCTGATGGTATTCACAGGTCACATTCCAGTCCTCGCCATTCACTGCAGCTGTTGAGTGAGGGGTAGACCCCCTCCACAGAGGACAAGGTCACTGGCCCCAGGCTGGGCAGAGTCCAGAGACTGTCAGAGCCTTCTTTGCTAGGCAGACTGAGGCCATGGTAAGGGGATGACCACCTTCTCCTACACCAAGGCCAGTCATAACAAAGTCCTGTGACTCATCCTCCAAATACGTTCTGAATCCATCTGTTTTCATCCATTTTAGCTGCCAATGCCAAGGCTCAGCCTCCTCCCCCCACCCCCTTTGTCTCGACAGGATTGTATCAAGACCCCCCCGCCAGCTTCTCACTCCCATTTTTGCCACACTGGCCCCTGCGATATCCCACTCTCCCCGGAAGCCTCCCTCCCCTGCTAAATCCCGTGATATCTCTGCATCCCTTTCTCAATGAAATCCAAAAGTCTTATCCTGTCTCAAAAAATTGTTTCATCAACAGTGAAGCTGAACATCTTTTCACCTTCTTATTTGTATGTTTTCATTTCTTCTACTGTGTATTTAACTTTGTATATATATGAGGATCATTTTTCAACTTGGAAATTTGTACGCTGTAAACAATTTTAAGGAGGTCTTTATATAGGAATTATGTTAGTCCTTCTTGGTCATCTGCCTTTGGCCTTTCCATAGAGTCAGAGTTTTTAGTTTTTTATTGTTACATAGTTATACTTATTATATTACTGTCTATTTTCTGCCAGTAGCTAAATAGTTAGAAAGTCTTCAGATGCCTTGATATTATGAAAATATTTCCTGCTTTTATAGTTTTTCTGTTGATGATTTTATATATATATATATATATATTTATATATATATATATGTTAATCTTAGTTAAGTAGTTTTCATAACAGCATTTATTAAATAAACTATTCTTTACCTGTTGATTTAAAAATCCCTGGTGGCGCAGTGGTTGAGAGTCCGCCTGCCAATGCAGGGGACGCAGGTCCGTGCCCCGGTTCGGGAAGATCCCACATGCCGCGGAGCGGCTGGTCCCTTGAGCCATGGCCGCTGAGCCTGCGCGTCCGGAACATGCGCGTGCTCCGCAACGGGAGAGGCCACAGCAGTGAGAGGCCCATGTACCGCAAAAAAAAAAAAAAAAAAAAAAAATCCCTTTGTCCTTTTCAAATTCTGCATTTCCCTCTGTATCTAGTTTTTAGTCTACACCACTGATGCCTCTGTTGCTTCTAGCCCTGTACCACATTGTTAATTATTACATCTCAATAATTGGTTTTAATTTCTCAATTAATGTTTCTTCCCTTTAAAAATGTTATATGATTCTTCTGTGTCTACACTCCCAGGTGAATTTTAGAATAATATTTTGAGCCAATATTTTATAATAACTATAAATTGATATCTTTGCAGTAGTAGGTCTTTTCATGTGAGACTTTCATCCTAACTCTCTACCTACTCATGACTTCATTTATACTAGCAGGTTCACAGTTTTTAAACACGGGCTTGCACCTTTCTTATTAACTTTATTTTATGGTACTAGATTTATTTTTAGTTGTAAATAGATTCTTTTTATTGTTTTACTTTCTACTGATTATTACAGATGCATGAGAAAGTGCATTTGAATTATTTAAAAATTTTACAACATATGCATTCTCCTTGCTAAAAAAAAACAAAATAAAATAAAGAAGAAAATCTTACCACTTAGTTTTATAACTGAAGCCACTGATTTGATTTTTTCTTTTAATGGGCATAAGTTAAATGCATTTTAATAGGACCTTTTCCATATTCTTTTTTTACAGGTTATACTCCATTTATAGTTATTATAAAATATTGGCTATATTCCCTGTATTGTACAACATAGCCTTGTAGCTTATTTTATACCTAATAATTTGTACCTCTACCCCCTACCCCTATATTGCACTTCTCCCCTCCCTCTCCCCACTGGTAATCACTAGTTTGTTCTCTATGGGTGTGAGTCTGTTGAAGCCATTATTTTTAAATGTTTGTTTTATAATCAATCCCCTTATTGAACACTCTTATTGGTTCCAGTTATTTTCCCAGTAGATTATTTCTATTTTGTTGGTAAGTAAACTCTTAGCAAAGGACCATGGTATATGCCCATAATGGTCATTTTTTCTCCTCCTTTCAAGAGATTATGTTTCTTAGGTCAACTCTTACACTTTGGTCTATGGCCATGACTAGAATTTTCTGAAAGTGTTTAACTTAAGTGGAGAAAATGCACATCCTTAATTTGTTCTTAATTTTAATAGAAATGCCTCAAATCTTTCACATTACATACTTGATCAATTACAGAGCTAAGGTGCTATTAAACACCAAGGAATTATGAATTTAATCCTACTAATCTGCCTTGATATTGGGATTAGATGCTGATTTTTTTTCTGATATTTCTTAGATATCTAACTAAAATAATTATGATTTTTTTGTTTTCCTTGATCTGTTGATATGATAAATTATGCTAATAAATTCTTTAACAGTAGTAAATCATTCTTTGCTAGGAGGATATTATTCTATTAGTATTATTCTACTAGTATAGTATTAGAAAGTATGTAGTAAGATATTACTATTATTCTACTAGTATACTTTTTTTTTTAAGGATTTTTATACCTATGATCAAAAGTAAAAGTGGGCAATAGTTTTACTTCTGTGTGTGTGTGTGATCTTTTTCGATTTGGATATTAGAGTTTAGTCTTATAAAATGAATCTAGAAGTTGTTCATTTCTCCTAAGTTCTGCAGTATTTGATGTGACATGGGCAGGGGTGACATCCATGTTCATAGAACAGACCCAGGCCAGTCAGACCCAGAACCTGTCTGAGCTGGAACAGGCTGGGGAGCTGTGAGAGTTACGGTGGTCCTGGAGGCCTTAACTGCTGGATTATGGGGGTCCCCAGGGATCCCTGGGAAGGGGCCAGGGCTTTGGGACGTGAAGAGGCATGGGGGCCGTGGTGTCAAGCTAGAGATTCTATCAGCTGGCAAGAAGTATTTTAACAACAATGTACAGGCTGAATGTGAGATAAAATTTTTTTTTCAGTTTCTTTCATTATTATTGGACTATTCAGTTTTTGTTAATTCATATTTTTCCTAAAATACATTATTTCATTGAGATTATCAAATATTTTAGGATGAATCTGTGCACAACAACCTTTTATAATTTATTAAAATTGCCACGGTGCCTATTTGTTTATATTTTTGCCCTTTCTTTTCTTATAATACTACCCAGGATTTTGTCTATTTTATGAGGTTTTTAAAAAATGTTTATCACACCAGCCCTTTGACTTATCAGTTACATCTTTTTGTTTTCTGAATTATTCATATCTGCTCTTATCTTTTTAATTGTTTTTGCAATTCTAATTATGAAATACTTCAAACATATAGTGTAGTGCTGAGAATAATATAATGCATGCCCATGAAAGTGCCACCCAGATGTTAATAACTGTAAGCTTTTTGCCATATTCACTTCCAATCTTATTTTTCATAAAATAACCTTTCTATATATAGTTAAAGCCATCATTATCATCACTACTGCCCTTGTTCATCGTAAGGGTAATTATACCCTTGAAATAGCTGGGTATCCATTCATCCTAGTCAGACTTATATACATATTCATGTATATCCATTGACAATAAATACATTTGTTTTTGAAGTCTGCATAAATGACAAGATACCCCGAAGATTCTTTTACAACTTGGCTTTTCACTTAGTATGATTTCAAGATTTATACATGTAGCTTTAGTTCACTTTAACTGGCATATTATTCTATTATATAACTACATGATAATTAATGTATCTATTTCTCTATAGAGAGTTTGGAAATTGGTTTCAGTTTTTAGTTCTCGGAAACATTGATGAAATTAGCGTACTTGTAATAATGTCCTTATGCACAGGTGTGAGGAATTCTCTAGGATACATACCTAGGAGTAGAACTGCTGGATTGGAAATTAAGCTCATCTTCATCAAATGTGGATGTTGCCAAACCACACCATAGTATGACGGATAAGACTTCCATTTGCACCAGTTCTTAGCCAGAGGGAGGCCATATGACTTTTTGTCCACACCAGGACCCTTTGGGTAGTGAGAGTTGTCTCTGGATGATTATGCCAGATAAGATGTGTAAAGCCGGTGGTCCAAGTCAAGTCAGGACACATGACCAACCACTGACCTCAGGGTTCCCACCTCTCCACATCTGCACAAACCCCATCACCCGAAGCGAAGCTTTAACTTTGCCATCTCATGGGTGTGGTACATTATCTCCTTGCTTCATCCATTGGCATTTCCTTGATTACTATGAGGCTGAGCAGTTTTTCACATTGCACCAACACTGTCCACTCCTTAAATGCCCAGCCCTGTCCTCTGTGCTGGAGGTGGGGGAGTGAGCAGTGGAAGCAGGGCTCTGTCCTCCTGGAGCTCACGTTCTACTGGGGGACGGATTTTATCCTTCTCTCTTTATCTGTTATTATCAGATTCCAGGCAGTGGTAAGCATTTAAGGTGTAGTCGTGTTGCATTTAAAGTGTAGTCATGGTGTAGATAGAGGTGATGGGGCTGAAGGCGTCCTTGGAGAGTTTCCTGTCACTGGGATGGCTTCTCTGAGAAAGAATGAGTGAAGCCAAAGTCTTGGGAAGAGTGTTTCAGAGTCTAGGGCCCCAAAGAGCTTTTTGTGTCTGAGGATAAGGGTAGGAAGTGATTTTGGAGAGGAAGCCAGAGGCCGGGTCCTATAGATTCTTTGTTTGGGTGGGAAATGTATTTCCCCCAAGGGTGACTAGAAAAGTTGGGGCGTTTTAAACAGAGACCCATACTATACCACAGGTAGATTTTTATAGTGCTCTGGGGATGGGTGGAAAGAGGAATGCTGGGTAAGAATTTCCTGAGTCCTGGAGGGAGATGTCTGTGGACCAGATTCCAGATTCCGTGGTAGTGAAGAAAGTCAAGTTGTGAGAACTAGTCCAATTTTGATTATATTTCAGAGGCTGAACTAATAGGATTTGCTGAAGGAGTCAGCGAGGAATGTGAGGAATCAAGAATGACTATGAAATTTTTGACATGGGTACCTGGGCAAGGGTCCTCTTGTGAATTGTCTGTTCATAACCTTCGTCTGCTTTTCTCTTAGGTTTCAGTAATTTTCTTGTGAATTTTGCAAGTTTTTCTATCAGTGTTTAATGGTCATCATTTATCAGTTAAATGGTGCAGATGTTTTCTAGTCTGTGAGAAATCTTTTCACTTTATATGTAGATAAATTTATGGTCTGGGATTTTTTTGTGTTTTCTTGAATATATAAAAGATGAAAATAGAAGGAAATTTCCAAGGCCTTGGGTTTGTTCTTCACATATAGATCTTGAGTCCATCTGGAATTTAGGTGTACATAAGACATAATGTAGGGATCAAAATTGTTTTTCTATGAGAATAATCATTAGGTTTAGTACCATTTATTTAAAAAATCCATCATTTCCCTCAAACTTAATGCTTTCACTGTCATATATTATACAGCAAATAGTAGTCATATATGGATATTCTTAGGGACTTTCTAACTTATTCCATTAATCTATTTTTCCATTTCTGTACAAAAAATAAGCCCTGCTATCTTGTAGATATCCCTAAATGCTTTTCCAAAATTTTCTTGGCCCTTGACCCTTGACATACTAGTTAAAAATTTTAATGGACATCAAGTTTCCAGGGAAAACCACTCCACTCTTGGGATTTTTATTGAAATTGAATTGTTTTTTTATTAACTCAGTTTTTTGATTAACTGAGAAATGATTATCTTTCTGGTACTGAGTCTTTAGTTCTATGAACTTTCTACCTGTCCACTTATTTAGGTCTAAATTCTTCAGTATAGTTTTACATTTTCTCCATAAATGTCTCACATATCTTAGATTTAGATTAGTTAATTTATAGATTTTGGCTATTGTAAAATAAATCTTATTGTATCTTATTTATAAGTACTTCTTGCAGGAATATGGGAATGTTAATTTGGGGGGGATAAAAATTTGATTCTTGTAACCTTCTGGAATCTCCTATTAGTTTTCATAGTGGCTCTGCACTGGTTAGGGTCTTTGTTGCTTAATAAAAGTGATAGATAGGCCTCATTTACTGTTTTTGATTTTCTAATCTAGAAGGATCTACTGCTTCCAATGTGTCTTACTCTTAAGTATAATGATTGATGTAGAATTTTTTGGTAGTTAGGTTGAGAAATGTGTCTTCACAGTTTGCTAAGAGTTTTTATTAAAATGTGTGTTGTATGTTATTATTTTTTTTCTAATTGTAGGGAGTTGATCATAGAGTTTTTCTCCTCAAATCTATTAATTTAGCAAACTACCTTAATAGATTATTTTTAGTATTAAATCATCTTTACACGTGTGGAATTAAACCCTTATTAGATCATAATGAGCTTTTAAGAAACAGTTCTTTATATTCTTTTACTTTCTTCTGCTAATTTATTTTTCTTATTTAAAAATCTGTATTTACTTATTTATTTTAGTGATATTCTTTTTTTTAATTTATATATTTATTTATTTTTTGGCTGCGTTGGGTCTTCGTTGCTGCTTGCAGGCTTTCTCTAGTTGCAGCAAGCGGAGGCCACTTTTCACTGCGGTGAAAAGCACAGGCTCTAGGTGCACAGGCTTCAGTAGTTGTGGCTCGTGGGCTCAGTTGTTGTGGCTCACGAGCTCTAGAGCACAGGCTCAGTAGTTGTGGCGCACAGGCTTAGTGGCTCGTGGCATGTGAGATCTTCTGGAACCAGGGCTCAAACCCATGTCCCCTGCATTGGCAGGTGGATTCTTAACCACTGCGCCACCAGGGAAGTCCCTAAAATCTGTATTTATAAGTAAGTGAAGTCCAAACTTCTCCTTTATTGTGTAATTCTTTTTTTTTTTTTTTTTTTTTTTTTTTTTGCGGTATGCGGGCCTCTCACTGTTGTGGCCTCTCCCGTTGCGGAGCACAGGCTCCGGATGCGCAGGCCCAGCGGCCATGGCTCACGGGCCCAGCCGCTCCGCGGCATATGGGATCCTCCCAGACCGGGGCACGAACCCGTATCCCCTGCATCGGCAGGCGGACTCTCAACCACTGCGCCACCAGGGAGGCCCTATTGTGTAATTCTCGTCCTACTTTTGGTATCAGTTTAATTCTTGTGTTATGAGAATTCCTGTCTGAGTTGTTATCTGAGATTCAACATTTATGCTATCTGAGACAGTGAATGAGATTTTCCTTGAAGTTATTGGTAAAATTCAAAGTCAAAACAACCTGGCCAGATGATGATGTGTTGGGGGTAGATTTTTAATATTCAATTTAATTTACTTAATGATTATAGATCATTCAGAGTTTCTATTTATCCCTATGTCAATTTTGAAAATTCTACTGTTGCTACAAAAGTATCCATTTTGTCTGTTTCCTAATGTATTGGTATAAATTTTCCACAATAATCACTTCATTTCTTATGGTCACACATAAGTACATAAAGTTTGTACAACATAAAGATGAAGCTATTTAAAAGCCATGTAACTATCACCAAGTCTTAGGAAAACAAAATATTTCCAGTTCCCCAGAGCTCCCAATTATGCCTTCTTAACCATAATCTTTTTCCTCTAGAGGTAACCACCATTGAGATTATTGTGAAAATTATTTCCTTGATTTTCTTTATGGTTTTATAACTTACAAATATATTGATAAAGCATACAGAGTGTAGATTTCTGTCTTTTTTGAACTTTAATAAATGGAATGTGCTTTGTGTATTCTATTGTATCTAACTACTTTTACTCAACATTGTTTAAAAAATCATCTTGGTTAATGTGTATAGCTGTAATTTGTAAATTTTCATTGAGGTATAGCATTCCATCGTATGCATATATCACAATTTATTTATCCATTTTACTACTGGTGAATATTTGGATTATATCAACTGTTTGCCAATTACTAATAATTTGGCTATACACAGTCTTGCAAACATTGGCAGACCTAGAGCACACTGTTGCGTGTTAGGAAATGCACACCTGCAACTAGATTAGGTGGTTGGTGCAGAAAATGCTTTTCAAAGTAGTTGTACTGGCTACACTCCCATCAACAGAGCACAGTACACATCATTGCTTCACACAACATGGTATTGTTGACTTCTTACCTTCTGTCAGTCTGACGTATGTGAACAGAAGTCTGATTATGGTTTTCATTTGCATTTACAAAATTACTAATAAAATGTCTTACCTTTATATATTTTATTGTCTATTTGGATTTCCTCTTCTGTGAAATACTTATCCAAGTCTTTTGCCCATGTTTGTATGGGGTGGTTTATTTTTTCTTTATTGATTGGTAGAAGTTCCTTATGCATCACAGATACCAGAACTTTTTGGTTATAGGTGTTACATACATCATCTACATTCTGTGCTTTGTCTTCTCATTTTCTTTATGGTGACTTTTTTGATTTTTTATTTTACTAAGTCTGTTTTTTTAAAGAAGTTTTAGGTTCACAGAAAAACTGAGGGGAAGGTACAGAGATTTCCCATATACCCACTGCCCCCACGCATGCATAGCCTTCCCTATAATCAACATCTCCCACCAGATTGTACATTTGTTACAACTGATGAACCTACATTGACACATCCTAATCACCCGAAGTCCATCGTTTACATTACCGTTCACTTTGGTGTTGTATATCATATGGGTTTCAATAAATATATAATGACATGTTTCCACCATTATGGTATCACACAGAGTATTTTTCACTGCCTTAAAAATTCTCTGTGCCCCACCTATTCATCCTTTCTTGCAGTCCTTTATGGTAACTTTTGATGAGCACAAGTTCTTAATTTTAATGTTGAAAATTGTATAAATTTGTTTTTATTTAGTGCTTTTTGTCTAGTTTAATAAACCTTCCTCATCTGGAGATTCTGAAAGCTATTTTTATATTATTCTCTAAAAGATCTGTAGTTTGCTTTTCACAATTCACACCTGAAATTGACTTTTGCACAGTGTATAAAGCAGTAGTACTGCTTCATTTTAAAAAAATGGATACCCAATTGGCTCAGAACCATTCACAGAAAAGATAACCATTCCCCCATGCTCTACTGGGTCACCTCTGCCATGTACCTGTGTGTGCATTGGTCTGCTTCTGGTCTGTCTCTTTTATTCATTTTGCCAAGTTGTCTTTCCCTGTGCCAATAAGACAATGGTTAATTTACTATGGCTTTGTAATTAATATCGATATTTGAGAGAGTAAAACAACTTTCTTACTATAGTAAATTTGCTTGTTTATATATAACATTTTGGTAAATATTCCATATGTTCTTAAAATAATGTATAACCTCTTATAGTTTCGTGCAGGCACCTAGATCAGTTTATTAAACAAAGATTAGGCATTGTGATAGTCAAATCTTCTAGAGCCTTAATTTTTTTTCCTGATTGATCTATCAATTCCTAAAAGAATGTGACATGCTTATGGATTTGTCAGTTTCCCCTTCTAATTCTGTCAATTTTGTCTTATGTATATTTACAGATAGTGCATCAGGAGCATTTATGTTCTATATTATTAACTTTTCCTTATACAACTATTTGTTGAGTTCCTACTGTCTGGAGGGATTTCTCTGAGTACCAAGGTTATGGCTGCAACATAAGTCACAGAAGACCCTGTCCCTGTGGAGTTTTTATTATTGTCACTTTATCCTGGTGACTTCTTCTTACAATCATTAATTACAACCTTCTTTAGAGTTAGTTTTTACATAAAAGACTAGTCTTTTGATATCGTTGCATGAGCTTTTTTTAGTTAGTATTTTTCTAGTATAGCTTTCCTCACCATTTCATTTTTAATCTTACTATGCTATTATGTTTTAGTTGGGTCTCTTAAAAATAAAAATTAGCTAGATTTCTCTATTTCTACAAATTTCTATGTTTTATTTTTTTTAAATGTCTTTATTGGAGTATAATTGCTTTACAATGTTGTGTTAGTTTCTGCTGTATAACAAAGTGAATCAGCTATACATTTACATACATCCCCATATCTCCTCCCTCTTGCGTCTCCCTGCGACCCTCCCTATCCCACCCCTCTAGGTGGTCACAAAGCACCAAGCCGACCTCCCTGTGCTATGCGGCTGCTTCCCACTAGCTATCTATTTTACATTTGGTAGTGTATATATGTCAATGCCACTCTCCCACTTCATCCCAGCTTACCCTTCCCCCTCCCTGTGTCCTCAAGTCCATTCTCTACAGCTGAGTCTTTATTCCTGTCCTGCCCCTAGGTTCATCAGAACCTGTTTTTTTTAGATTGCATATATATGTGTTAGCATGCGGTATTTGTTTTTCTCTTTCTGACTTACCTCACTCTGTATGACAGACCCTAGGTCCATCCACCTCACTACAAGTAACTCAATTTCGTTTCTTTTATGGCTGAGTAATATTCCATTGTATATATGTACCACATCTTCTTTATCCATTCATCTGTCGATGGACACTTAGGTTGCTTCCATGTCCTGGCTATTGTAAATAGAGCTGCAATGAACATTGTGGTACATGAATCTTTTTGAATTATGGTTTTCCCAGCGTATATGTCTAGTAATGGGGTTGCTGGGTCATATGGTAGTTCTATTTTTAGTTTTTAAGGAACCTCCATACTGTTCTCCATAGTGGCTGTATCAATTTACATTCCCACCAACAGTGCAAGAGGGTTCCCTTTCTCCAACAAATTTCTATGTTTTAACAGAGACTTTAACCCATTTAAACATGCTAAAGGGGCTATGTCTTTCCAATCCTCTGGTTTCAGGAAAAAAGGGCTTTCTTACTGAGCCCCTCCAAATCCCAATGACATTATTATAATCAATTACATGTTTGAAAATTTTCTACCATATTTTATATTATGTATTTTATTATTTTTATGGTTTTCCCTCTTTTATTATCTTGTACAGTAAGTCCCCTACATACGAATGAGTTCCGTTTCGAGAGCACGTTCGTAAGTCCAATTTGTTTGTAAGTTTAACAAAGTTAGCCTAGATACCCAACTAACACAATCGGCTGTATAGTATGTACTGTAATAGGTTTATAATACTTTTCACACACATAATACATAAAAAACAAACACAAAAAATAAAGAAAACATTTTTAATCTTACAGTACAGTACCTTGAAAAGCACAGTAGTACAGTACAACAGCTGGCATCCAGGGGCTGGCATCGAGTGAACAGGCAAGAAAGGTTACTGACTGGAGGAGGGAGAGGAGGTGGGAGATGGTAGAGCTGAGGGATCGTCAGCAATAGGAGACGGAGGGCGAGCTGCAGTTTCACCTATGGCTGATATTGATGGCACAGGTGCTGGTTCCTTGCTGGATTCAATTCTATCTACCCTCTTGAAAAAATGATTCGGTGATGTCTGGGTAGCAGCTCTTTTTTTCTCATCATAGGTGACACAGTAGCGCTGGACTGCATTCTGAACGGCTGCTGCAACCTTCGTGTACCAGCTACATCACCACTGCTTTTACGCTTGCTTCCAGACATCCTGGGCTTGAAATAAAGATACTGTACTACTGTACTCTATACAGTACTCTACAGTAAAGTACACGAAACACAACCACTTGTAGAGGATGCATACATGTGACCATGTACACCAGACACTTGAACTAGCTTACGTGATTGGACATGTGAGTGCACATTCCCATCTTTGAAAGTTCACAACTTGAAGGTTCTTATTTAGGGGACTTGCTGTATTGAATTTATAATTTTCCTTACTCTCCATTTTCCTCTTTACTGACTTCAAGAATCTCTAAATATTTTTTATTTATTATTATTTTCAGGGTCAACTTTAAATATTTAATATACATAATTATGTATAGAATCTAAAACATCATAATCTCTGAATTTTTCTCAGAAAACAAATGCCATTTAACTTGTGTCACTTCCAATAACTTCCACTGTTTCTTTGCATTTTAGTACCATCTTGTTTATGAGCCCTAATTAATCATTATTTTTTGTTGTAGCTTTATAGCAAGTGCTTAATTAGCTTTACAACTATTTAACTTGACAAGTCATCCTTCTATTGGCTCCCTCCCCTTTTATTTTTTGCTCCCTATTTCGTACTCCTGTTTCCTAGAATCAACTTCCCCAAACAACAATTTGAACAGAAGCTTTCATCTCAGATTCTGCTTTGTGAGGAAACCCAGGTCAAGACATAATGATGGAATAGAGGAATTGAACGTTTGAGAAGAAAGTTAAAATTTTAAATCACTAATGTGGACAAAATGCTGACTCCAGACACACAAAGTCTTTAAAATACAGTTAATGCCAATGTAGGTGACCTGACTTTATGGTGACGCAAAATACACCGTTGTGCCTTTTCCTTAGCAACTCTCCACTGCCCTAGTGTAGATTTTGAGAAGGTGGGAGCTGGTTTGATTAAGGTTTGGAGATTTGACAAAAAAGTATGATAGGGCAACAGTGCAGTGTATGTGGAGTCCTTGGAAAGAGGGTGGTATAAAAAGCAGGCCATGATAAGTAAGCTGTTGAGAGAAGAGTTTGAGGACAAGAAGGAAGAGCAGTGAAGAATGGGGAGAAAGTAGAGAGATCCAGGGTCTAATGGTATTAATGAGGGAGAAAATACATGTTACTGGTGTTAAATTGGCCCAGAGAGTCCAGGGGTCAGAGCTGGAGGGATAGAATACAAATGCCCATGACACTATATGAAGGTAGGCACAGGTGGAAGCAGATGGAGGTTGGAGTCATGCGTGTTGTCTCATTAGATCCCAATAAGGAAAGCAACACAAAGACACCAAAGCTGGCTGGCTGGGAGCTGCCTAGGTAACCTCTCACAGCTTCCTCTAAATGCAGTGTCTCCTGATTTTCAAATCTCCTTTTTTTTGTTCTTGTTGCTCTGACATCTCAAGGCCTCATTTAATAATTTAGCATTTAAACTTATTTTTACAGAAAGAAAATTTCAGCTGAGAAATCAAATTCCTGGTCAGGGAATTACATAACTTTTCATAAACTGTCCTTTGTTATTATTTTGAGGAGCAGTAATGAGATTTTATTTCTTTGCACTTGACTTACAGAAATCAAAATTCCCAAGAGAAAAAAAAGGCAATGAATCTACCACTGGAGCTTAGAGTTGGCAAGTCTCCTTAGAATCCTTTCTCTCTTTCTCTCCCTTCCTTCCTTCCTCCCTTCCTTCTTTTCTTCTCTCTTCCTTTCTTTCTTTCTTTCTTTCTTTCTTTCTTTCTTTCTTTCTTTCTTTCTCTCTCTTTCTTTCTTTCTCTCCTTTCTTCCTTCCTTCCTTCTTTTCTTTCTTTCTTTCTTTCTTTTTTCTTTCTTTCTTTTCTTTCCTTCTTTCTTTCTCAGAAATCAACACTTCAAAGTAGGTTTTGCTTCCCATTTGTTTTTTACAGTAGTAAATATTTTATTACTTAAAAAGGGAAGAAGTGTTTGTTCTTCATTGTTTTTGATTAAATATGCTAATTACATTTTTGGAATACTAATGACACACAGTACTAAATGTTTTAATAATGCAGTGAAATGAGCTGGTAAATATAACAACAAATTAACCTGAAAGGGCTACATAGCTTTCCTCATTTTAAATTGTAATAATACAAAAGAGAGGGGGGAAAATTCAAAACTGTGTCATCTAATGAGAAGGGGAAAAAAACTTTATTAAACAAATTTGGCATTTTAATGTAAACAAATTCATTAAGAGACTGGTGTTTTCTAGAACAATGACCTAGAGAACAGCCAGTTGGTTTTTGTCTCTAATCTGTCAAAATTCATTCCACACAAATCAAAACTCAACTGGGTCCTGGGTGGCAACCAGAGCCTCCTTGTCCTGGCATGGTCATCCCAGACCACATGGACCCAGCACCCGGACCATGTATATGAGGGAGGCCTGGAAACCCACACCACACTCCAGCCCCAGGCAGTCCACCTAAAACCACGAAGCAATTCCTTTTATGTTCATCAAAGTTATGTCATTGTCAGTGAGAAAGAGGTGAGGAAAACATATTTGTCCAGAAGCCCATGTGGCATTAGTGTAGACAGTTAAAGATTTTTCATAAAAAGCAACACCATGGTTTAATCTATCTTTATTGTCTTAGGACACGGTTACCACATCTTTGGGTCAGCTCCCTATTTGGGGCTGTTACTGGGTCTGTGGCTGCATCAGTTCCAACTAGGGCAGGGGGCTACTTGTGAAGCTGTTTGCCTTTATCATGCAACTGATGCATGTGCATTTGGGGGAAGTGAATCCCACCGCTGTGAAGGTATCTTTTGAAAAATATCAAGCCTGCATCCCATCAACCTCTACAGCAGTGTCCTCAGCCAGGGGTGACTTTTCCCCCAGCGAACAGCTGGTCATGTCTGGAGGCATTTTTGGTTGTCACAGCTGAGGAAGTTCCTGGCATCAAATGAGTAGAGGCCAGGGATGCTGCTAGAAGTCCTACAATGCACAGGACTGTGCACTGCAGCAAAGCATCCCATCCCAAATGTGAACGATGTGGCAGTTGTGAAAGCCTGCCTGGATCCAACCTCCAAATTCCAGCAAATGTAGAGGAAGGAGGAGCCTGGTGAGTGACCGGGATGCACTCGGCAAAATGCAGACCTGGAACTCTGAACGACATCTGACCTCTTTCCCTCACCATTAAATAGCTTAGGAAAAGGAATGAAAAAAAGGAGAGAAAGAGAGAGAAAGGGCCAAAAGATTAGCAGAAATTTGAGATACACCAACCAATTGCAGTGCATGGATCGCATTTTGATCCTGATTTGAGCAATAAACTGTTAGAGATTTTTGAGGCTGCCAGGAAAATTTGAACCCTAGTTGGATATTTAACAACAACATAGAAATTATTGTAAAGTTTTTAGGACAAAAACCTAAAAATCTTATGAGTTTGAGATGTTCTTCCAAATATTCCAGAGTGGGAGGTGGCAGGATACGGGGTGTAGATGAATCAGGATAAAGATTGCTTAAGCTGAGTGATTGGTAGATGGGGGTTTATCTTATTCAATTTTTACAAACATTTGAAATTTTCCAGAGCAATTTATTTGAAGGAAAACTGTTGGTAAATTCATAGAGTGTCTGTCCATCAACTTCATGGGAAGTTACCCGGGGGCTGGCACTCTCCCTAGAACAGCTGCCCTAGTGACAGCCAACTAGAGACCAACATCCCAGGCACAAGGCCCGAGAAGAAGAGTTGATGCAGAGGCCCAGGGCTGGAGGCCAGGAGGCTCTGTGGAGGCAGCAACGTGCTCATCCCTGAAGCGGGACAGGACCAGTCAGCATCCTCCCCTTGCAGCTTTGAGATTCCAGCGAAGTCACCGATGCTGAGTCACATTGACTCCAAAGCCCCTTCCCAGCCCAGCCCAGGGCTGAGCTCCCCTGAGCTGAGCCAGGTGCTGGGCTTCAGAGGAAGGAGGCAATGTGCCCCCTCGAGGGTCCCACACACAGCTTTGTGGGACCAGTGCTGGACAGTGGCATGAATCCTGCAAAGGCTGAGGTCTGGGCACTGTCCCGCCCTTTGGGGTGGTGCCCTAGGAGAGCTTTAGGAAGGCTGGATGGCAGTATCTGAACGTTTAGTGAACCACAGGGACGTCCCCATGGGCCTTGGAGGGACCCTGGCAGCCCAGGCCCCCAAGGGCTCTCTCACTCTGAGCGATGGGACAACTGAGGACTCCCCTGGGCTGCCATGTGGCTCCATCAGTGTCAGGAATGGAAGTGTCTGGTAGGGATGAGGGTTGGGTTTGGACAGAGGTGAAAGACTGGGAAGGTCAATTTGGGACAGCTTGTTAGACACTCTGGGTAAAGTGGCCTTTCAGCACTGCAGAGCCCCAGGAGATTTTTAGGGCTCAGGAGAAACACAGCCAGACCTTTATTTAAGAAGGTCTTGAATATTTTTAAGAGACTGTTGTTTAGGTGGCAGGGATGTGTAAGCTTTCTTCTATCAAGAACAAGGTAATAAAAATGTAAGCACTTGCAGGACCCATATGGTCTCTGTCACATATTGCTCTTTAAATATTTTTTTACAGTCCTTTACAGGTGTAAGAACTATCCTTTGTTCAAGGTCCACACAACACCAGGCAGTGGCGGCTGGAGTGTGCTGACCCCAAACAAGAGTGGATGCTGAGAAGTGTTGCTGGAAGGGACAATTCAGAGACCTGGTGATCGCCATAGTGACACCCTGCCTTCTACTAAATGAAACATTTCCTGTGGTCCTCCTGGGTGCTCACCTTTGCTCGAGTCCCCCCCCCGGGTCAACCTTGACCACTGCTCTGCCAAAAGGTTTGATTCAGAGAAAACACTGGTCCTTGGAAGGTGTTGACGACCCTGTTCTGCTGTGTGACCTTGGGCAGGTCACCGAACACCCTGAACCTCTGTTTTCCCACCTGTAAAACCCCGTGGCAGCGGTGATGTGAGGACGGCAGGCAGTGATGACTTTAAAGCTCCACGAACAGAGCTGGGGTTTCCACAACAGCAATAGTAAAAATAGTAACGGACCCTGAGATGTCGCCAAGGGCCGTCCTGGGCGATCTCCATGAGGCCAGACCTCGCAGCACCCAGGGGAGCAGATGTTCGTCTATGGGTAAAGAACTGAGCACATAGAGGACGCCCTGCCCGTGGCCTGGCTGCCTGGGAGACCTCACACAGCACGTCTGGCTGCTCTGTGCCTCAGTTTCTCCCATAATCACATGAAGACAATGATAAAAGTTCAGCTTCCCAGGACGACTGAATGAGCTAATAATGCAAGTCTTGCATTTCGCACAGACGTGGTGCATTATAACGACTGGACACATGGAATTTCATATCTTCCTCTTAGAAGCTTATCAAGGCTGCAAAATAACAATCGTCAGGATTTGGCCCCAGAGAACTTGCTTGGTTGGCAATCCCAGGACCCTGGTGGCGCTTGGCATTCAGCAGACACTAAGTAAACACTTGCGAACACTTGTGGACCAATTGCCATGTAGCTCCCACACGACACCAACCCTGAGATGGATGGGAGGTGTTCCCGCCATGTGCGTGAGCCAGATAGGGTGACCGACTTGTCATTTGCCCGGGACATTCCAGGGGCTAGCACTGAAAGTCATGGGTCCCAAGAAACCGTCAGTTTCAGGCAAACCCAGACAACCTTGTGGGGTGGTGAGATGTGAGCTTTCAGGCAATGCTGAGGCCCTGCCCAGGCCACAGCTGGCTCATACCACTATGCCCAGGGCAGGGGATAGGGTGGGTCTCCTTTCTGAGTGGACAGGACAATCACCCAGGTACCAGGGCTTCAAATACCAGTTCCTCCCAGTAGAGTTTGCCCATGTTGCCCGCCCCCCTCCAGCTCTGATCCCCTGTGCTCATGCCTTCAGCAATTTATGTTGATTTCTGATCTTATTCCAGATAAGTGTTTAGTTTTATTCCTAAATTGTATCTTTTTCTTTAAAAAGCCCTCCCCCATTATATACATGTTATGCCTCAAAACACCTGATGTACTTCTGGGTCTAGGGCAGGGGTCATACCCTTGAACTTGGGAGTTGGTTCGGGGCCTGCCTTGTCCTGAACTTTTCAGGAGCCACACATACATTCCCAGGGCCTTTGCCAGTCCACGTAAGATGAGGCACATAAATGTCTCAATGGCAAGATTAGGGACACGTTTTGGTTGGACATGAAGGTTCCTTTTTCTTGTTCAATCTCTTTGAACTGTCAGTGTCAATTGACAATCGCTGTCAATGAGATAGACTGAAGAGTTTAAAAACGTCAGCTCGTTTCAGCCCCAGAAAAACCATTCTGGGCAAGGTCAGCAGGAGGGACTGAGGACTCAGCCGAAATCCGCGTCAGGAGGCGACGGCTGCCAAGCATCTTCCAGGGAACGGGCGGCCTGAAAGCTCCCGTTCATCCGCAGCCAAGTGGCCCGGCCTCCTGATGTCTGGGGCAAGGTGACCAAAGAAAAGACACACTCGACTTGTAATGAAACAGGCATTTTACTGGCACGCCCTCTGTGATTTGGTTACAAGGCAAACACTCCCACAGTCCGGGGTGTCCTCTACAGGCCAGGACCCCTCTTCTGGGTGGTCCTCCCTGGCCTTGGGTTCCCCAGGGGTCCTGGATATGCCTGCTAAAGGGAGAGCAGCCAGTCGTCACGTGTCCTCAGCAGACCCCACAGATGTGCCAGGGGAGGCCTGGCCACTTCAGAGCTGCGCTGGGGCCGAAGGCACTGCTGGGTTGGGGGTGGGAGGAATGGGGGGTTTATCCCAGCAAGGTGACCCGAAGGGACCAAAGGGCGCATTTGACTCTGTGTCTCGTCCGTGGCAGCCGTGAATGAACGTCAAAGCAGCAAATTAAGCGGCTCCCAAGCCTCAGTTTCCCTGCAGGTCAGGATCTCTGGGAAGCAGAGCCCGAGATGATTTAGGGGTACCTGAG
This sequence comes from Mesoplodon mirus, assembly GCF_964341445.2. Taxonomy (NCBI): domain Eukaryota; kingdom Metazoa; phylum Chordata; class Mammalia; order Artiodactyla; family Ziphiidae; genus Mesoplodon; species Mesoplodon mirus. The sequence continues at coordinate 227,346,136 of NC_138977.1, read as the reverse complement.
GTTCACTGGGGAGGACTGGGCAGGGGGAGCCATCAGATCGTGACTCAGAACTGACCATCTTAGCCCAGGGGCTCCAGAGCAAGGACCCAGCCCTGGGCAGAAACGGCCCGGCCCTTGAACCATTGCCTTGTGTGGCATGTGGCTGAGGTCGCCTCTAGAAAAGCATCACCTTGACCTTAAGGATGAGGGTGACACTGAAGGAAGAGATGGACGCTGTAGACCAAGCACGCACCTCACAGCTGGCCAGGGATTCTTCCTGGAAGAGAGAAGGGGCAATGCATCCGTGTCTGCCATGGGCACCTGGCCCAGAAGAGGCCCTTAGGACAAACAGACATTGTTGGGCTGAGTCACAAACAGCAAGGTTTTTTGAAGACATGAAGCCATCAGAAGGAGGGAAGCCCCAGACACTACTGTGGGAAACTGGGACCAGTAAAAGGAAGTTCTTGTTGTTCAGTTAAAGAGAGGACCCTCATTTTTAGATGAAGACTTCTGTTTAGCTCTTACTGTTTATATCTTCCTAAAACACTGAAGGCCTAATTTTGTCTGAGCACAAGCAGCGTAAGGACCCTCTGTGCCCCTCTCCTCTGTCAGTCCTCTGCCCATCTCGAGGAGGTTGGAGCCCCCCCAACATCCCTTCACCGCTGCCGTTGTGATGTACACTGCACTTTGAATTCCAAGTGTGAGGTCAGTACCACGGGGACAGAGATTTCTGCCACTGTCTTCACTGCTATGTCCCCAGGGCCTGCCAGGTGCAGGCAACTGACAGATATTTCTTGACTTGAACTGATCATAACTGAAATTTGCAAACAGCTTTAGCTGTTCAGAACATCACTAACTCTGAGACAGGACAAGGAAGGAGCTTCAGATCCAGAGGCGGAGACCCTACAGCAATATTAGAGACTAAAAACAGAAAAAAATCTTTTGTTAACCCTATAAAGGTCATCTCCCCAAAATTAATAGCAAACAATGCACTTAACTGTGAAATATGGGTGTTGCCTTACAGCCAGAACCACAGGGAATGTCTGCCCAAGAGCACAGTTTTTGTCATCATGTTCTCTCCCTTATGATCCTAACAACAAGGAAAAGAAAAAGCAGTGTAAATACTAGGAAGAAAGGATAAAATTCTCACTATTTGCCTACCTAGAAAGTCTAAAAATTATCAACTAAAACTAATATTAATGTTAATAAGATATTTTACTATTAATTGTGTACTGAGCCATTTTCCTGGTCTTCTTTATATGCCAGTCGTAAATAGATGTGAACCCCTGAGCCAGTCGGCTATATCTCCCCAAGGAACACACAGAAGAAACCACCTCACTGGTGAACACAGAAGTACAAACTGTAAACACAGTGAGTCGAAGGTCTCTGTGTCTCACAGGGACACACTTTGTAAAGGTGGAGGATGGAGGGTGGGAAACGGGTGGTTTGCAGGCTGTTGCATCAGCGCACATCGGTATAACCATTTGGGAATGAGCACAGTGGGCCCTCGGTACCCTCAGGTTCCCCATCAATTTCAATCTGCAGTTGATTGAACCCTTAAAGGTGGAAACCGCGGATGCCAACGGCCCACTGTGAGGGTCTTGAGAATCCACGATTTTAGTATCCTCGGGGGTCCTGGAACCAATCCCCCACAGATACTGAGGGATGGCTGTATATTTTACAATCAAACACTTGTAGGTATCCTTCCTACAGAAAGGTTAACATGAGTCTGTTAGTACACAGATATGGGACATCATTGCAATCACATATGGAAAAGCAAAAATCTCAATGAATCTGACTTTTAGATGCCTCAGCACTATAGGGATGCAAAGTCACAGAACATTCATAGAAGCAAACGCTATGCAGACAGCTCTTTCAAAAGGTGAGGCAGCTCTACCTGGCCTGAAAGGGAGGGATGTCCACAATGTTTGTTTAGTGTTAAAAAGCAAAAACAAAAACAGATTTGCACAATGATATGTATTGGCATGATTTCATTTTTGTTTAGAATATGTAATATACACACACATATATGTAATATACATACATATACATGTATACATACATACACACCTGTATACATGTATGTATATGTCATGCATATGTACATATAAGAGATATATAAAGTCTGGAAGGCTATATACATATCCACCCATTAATAGCTGTTATTTCTAGGCTGTGAGGGCTGGAACTTGTACCTTTTTATTTGTACAGTTTTGTGCTGTTCAATTACTCTGCTTGTCAATCAACTATACTTCAATTTTTTTTTAATTTACAACCAAAAAATAAATAAATAAATTACTCTGCAAGGAGCATGTGTTCTTTTATTTTTGAATGAATATTAAAAAGCTAAATTCTTGAGGCCATTTGCTTTTGTGGCTGTTGTTATTCTGGCCTATTATTTATTTGCTTATTTTTTATGATTTGCCATTTGCTCCGACACGTGGTCTCTGAGGGGAAAGTCACTGGGAGGAGTTTGGGGCAGTCAGCTGTGAGCTGCTCCAGGTGAGCCTCCAGCTGGGACAAGGCAGAGAATGAGCCCTCCATCGCTTTCCACACTAAGCCATCCCCGACCTGTCCTTGGGCGATTTCCACTGGGGCCAACCTGACCACCAAAGGGCAGGGGACAATTCCAGTCAGCTTAGGACCAGCTCAGGACAGCTCAGGCCTCCTCTATTCCTGTGCTTCTAGCAGGACTGTGGAGGGGGTCTCGGTGTACACCCCCCAGGGGCTGGGAACTGGAACGTCAGGATCCCCCAGCTCTCATGACTCTGCGCAGGGCAAGATGAACTTGACACCCAGGGCCTTTTAACAGCAGCCGCATTCACATACGTTTGCATAAGTGCACACATGAAGTGATAGAAAACATATATATATATTTCTTAAATTTTTACTTGACTTTTTCTCCCTCCCCTCCTCCCCCCATGTCATCCCCAACACTTTAACGAGACAATACACAACCATCTGTGTTTTTCTCTGAGCTCACAGACATCAGTGTTCTCATGTATTAATACACAAGGTTTTGTAGTCTTGGTTTATTTTTTACAAACCCCAATCATAGAACTGTGCACTTTCTGTCACCTTCTTTTGTCCCTCAGCTCAGCTCAGAGATGTTTTATACAACTGGCTCATGCTTCTCATGGCTGCTCTTATTCTCATATGCTCTCCACCAGCATTGCTGCCAGGGCTCTGCCCTCGTGAGCCATGGAGGAGAGAATTCTTGTGCAAAATCCTCACAAAGTCCTGGCATCTACTGCTGCACTACCGAGGAGTCCCAGGAATGAATTGCCTCTTTGGTTGAAGGGAATGCCCCTTCTTAATTTTTAAAAATGTGGCCCAACTACTGTACAGAAAGGAAGACTGTTCAAATTCAAGTGTCCTTTCTCCATATTTCTACCAGCAATGGTTAATATAGCTCTTTCCCTTTGCCAATCATAGAGGTAAAAAATCGTATCTCTTTATTGCTGTAATTTGCATTTCCCTGACTTCTAGTGAGTTTGAACACTTTTTGCCCATATTTCTATTGGGCTGTTTGTCTTTTTCTTGTTAAATGTTAAGAACTCTTTATACATGTGAGATATTAAATATACATTATTATATTATATATTATATAAATAATATTATATATTATAATATATATACATATTAAGCTGGTCATCTATTTATGATATGTAAAAACCAAAACAAGAAAACCCTTCCCCCCACAAATCTAAGAAATTACAAGTATTTTAGGAGCAAAGAAGACAATTCAACAAGAAGCTCAGCAGTTTTAAAATATAGACTCATTTCACTATATAAAAATTGTAAATATCTTTATAATGAATTATAACACAAAATAGTCAAAGAAAAAGCAGATTTGGTAAAATTTCGCTAAACAGGGTAGTGAATAAGGTTAATATTTATTACACTGATATAAACTCATAATAATAAATATATAATATAAACAATAAATACATTATATAGTATATTACAAATTCATTATGTATTCAATATATATTAATTGTATATCAATTTATTTCAAAACATAGGCAGTTGAGGCAGCTCCACTTATTAAATAATGCATTTATTTCTCCCAAATTGAAACACAGTTTTTATACTATGTTAAATCATCATATACAGGAATCTAATCTAACTTGCTTATTGAATTGATTAATTAGCACTTTCCTAGCGCTTAGTCAATGTAGGCACTCTTCTAAGTACTTAAAAAATATTAACTTATCTATTGTTTAAACCTCATAAGCACTTTATCTTTTTAAGGATATTTATTCGTTCTCCTTTTTCTTTTTTTGGCTGCTCTGGGTCTTCCTTATGGCACGCAGGGCTCTTCATTGCAGGCTTCTCTCTAGTTGCGGCACGTGAGTTTATTTGCCTGGCCGCATGTAGGATCTTAGTTCCCCAACCAGTGATCTAACCCGCATCCCCTGCATTGGAAGGCAGATTCTTAACCCCTGGACCACCAGGGAAGTCCCTCATAAGCACTTTATTATTGGATTCTCTAACGAGAGCCACTTTTTTATTTTCTGTTCCTACTATGCCCTCCCAAAGTGATTCAAATACAGCCAGTTTATAATACCTTCTGATTATCTGTTAAGGGAAGTATTTCCTCCTCACAGTTTTCCTTTTTCACATTTTTCTTGGCTATAATCTGATAATGTATTCTTTTTTTCCCCTTTTCAACATTGTTGAAGGTTTAACTTACATTTGATACAGCATCTTAATTTAAACTATAACATTGATAAATGTTGACATTTGTATTCAGCCATATAACCAGCCCCAGTTCAGGTTAGAGAATAACTTCATGATTCCAGAGGGTTCCCACATGCCATCCTCAGAAGTAACCACTGTGATGACTTCCACCACCACGGATTAGTGTGGCCTGCTCCAAAACTTCCTGTTAACAGAATAACGTAAGTAGTCTTTTGTGTCAGACTTCCTTTATACAACATCGAGTCTGTGAGATCCATTTATATGTAGTTCTTTTTCATTCCATTGTATGAAAGTTCTACAACTTTATCACCCATTCTTCTTTAGATGGACATTTGTGCTCTTTCCGATTTGGGACTTTTACAGAGAAAGCTGCTTTGAACCTTCCTCTGCGTGTCTCTTGGCAAACATACTCATTTCAGTTGGGTACGTGCCTAGAAGAATCATTGGGTCAAGGAGTCTATGTATATACTTTAGTGGATTCAACCACACTGTTTCCAAAATGGTACAAGTTACCCTCCCACCAGAAACGTAACAAATCTTGTTGTTCTCCAGTCTCACCAGCAACAAATATTAACGAGTCTTTTTAATTTCAGCTGTTCTAATGAGTGTGTAGTTGTTTCACTTTAAAATTCTCTAATGACAAATGGTGTGATGCATATTCTACATGTTGATTGGCCATTTTAATGTCCACATTTAAGAAGGTTCTATTCAAGTCTTTTGCCTATTTTCAAGTTTGTTTTTTTAATTGAGATGTAAGAGTTCTTTAAATATTTTGGAACGGAGCCCTTTGTAAGACATCCTTATCACGAATATCAGCTTCTATTCTGCAACGGGTCTTTTAACTCCTGATGGTATTGTTCCATGCACAGTTCTTACTTTAATAAAGTTCAATGTATCACTCTGTATTTTTACTGTGTATTAGTTTCCAAGAGCTGCTATAACAAAGTATCACAAACAGAGTGACATAGAAACACAGAAATTTTCTGTCTTGCCATTTTGGAGGCTAGAAATCCCAAATCAAGGTGTCAGAAGGACCATGCTCCCTCTAAAACCTGTAGGAGAAGATCTTCCCTTTCCTATTCCAAATCCTGGTAGACCCAGATGTCCATTGGCTTGTAGCAGCATAATTCCAATCTCTGTCTCCATCTTCACTTGGTATTTTCCCTGTGTCTCTTCACACCCTCTTTCTTCTATGCATGTCTGTCTCTGTGTCCACATTTCCTCTTTCTATAAAGACACCAGTCATATTGGATTTGGACTAACTCGAATCACATTATTTTAACTTGATTATCTCTATACAGAACTTATTTCCAAGAAAGGTCACACTTTGAAGTACTGGGGATTAAGATTTCAACATATCTATTTTGGGGGATGCAGCTCAATCCATAATAGTTAATGCTTTTTGTATCCTTTTTTATCTTTGCCTGCAAATCTTGGAAATATTATTTTATGTTTTCCTCTGAAATCTTGATCATTTTACCTTTAGCATTTAATCTATTATCCTTTGCAAATTAATTTTTGTGACTCATGTAAGATAGTGGTCAAGGTTATTTTTAGCCAGCACGTATATTGAAAAATATCTTCCTTTCCCCCAGTGAATTGCAATAAGGACTATGTCATAAATCAGGTGATAAATTGATCCATTTGTCTGTCCTTGTACAAATACCACACTGTTGTCATCACTGCAGCTTTATAGAAAGTCTTGATATTTTATAGTGTAAACCCATCAGCTTCCTCTTCTTTAGTGTTGCCTTGATTATCTATGGTCCTCTGTGGTTCTATAAATATTTTATATAAGTTTTCACTTATATATATATATTTTTTAATGTTTGTCTTTATGTAAATTTTCATTTACCAATTTTCAAACATGTGAAAGAAAACCCTCTGGCATTTTGATTAAACGTTCATGGAAACTAAAAATCATTTGGGGGGAAAATGAACATAATAACAATATTAAGTCATTTAATCTAGGAACACAGCATATCTCTCCACTGAAGTCTTATTTAAGTTATTTCAGTAATGTTTTATAGTTTTCTGTGTTGCATATCTTTAAGACTTGCATATCTATCAAAAATTATTCTTAGGTATTTGATATTTTTAATACTATTTTGAATGGTATTTTCCAAATTTTTATATTTCACTTATTTGTTTCTAGTATATAGACACCATTAATTTTGTATATTGACCTTGTATCCAACAACTTTAATAAACTCACTTATTGTTGCTAATAATTTCTTGGCAGATTCTTTTGAAAGTTATATACACATAATCATAATAACTGTACATTAATTTAAGATTTTTTCTTTTATCATTTAATTAGTATTAAAAAATTATTTTTCTTGCCTCATTGAACCAGCTTCTTTGTTTAGTACAATATTGAAAAGAAGTGGTGACATTGTACATCCTTATCTTATTCTTGACCTCAGGGGAAAGCATTTAATATTTTATCAGTAAGTATAACATTAGCTGTAAGTGTTCTGTTTTGTTTTGTTTGGGTTGTTTATCACATTAAAAATGTTTTCTTTTATTTTTAGGTTGCTTATATATTTTATCATGAATAGATGTTTAATTTTATAAAATTCTCTTTCTGCATTATTGATATTTTCATAGTTTTCCCTTTTAATCTGTTAATGTAGTAAATTACATTGATTACTGATGGTTAAAGCAATTTTATTTTATATTTGATTGAATGCATTGGAAAATCCCACTTGGTTGCATTATCCTTTTATATATTGCTGAATTTGACTTGCTAATATTTGTTTAGGATTTTTTATATTTGTTCGTGTGTGATATCATCTTGTAATTTTCTTTGCACGCAATGTTCTTGTCAGGGTTTGTGTCAAGGTTATACTGACCTCATCAAACAACTGTCTGTAAGATTTTGTTTAAGATATGACCGATTTCTTTCTTAAATATTTGGTAGACTTCAAAAGTAAATCCATGTGGGCTTGAAATTCTCACTGTGGGAAAAATTTTCATTGCTGATACAGTCTCTTTAACAGATATAGCACTATTGAGACTTTCTACTTTTTTGTGTCACTTTCTCTAAATTGAGTCTTTTAAAGAACTTATCTATTTGATCTAAATTTTCAAGTTTCATGTCATAAAGTTTTTAATCCATTTAATTTTTTTATTGGAGTGTAATTGCTTTACAATGTTGTGCTAGTTTCTGCTGTATAATGAAGTGAATCATCTATATGTATACCTATATCCTCTCTCTCTTGGACCTCCCTCCCACCCCCTCCCCCATCCCACTCATTTAAGTAGTCACAGAGCACTGAGCTGAGCTTCCTGTTCTTTATAGCATGTTCCCGCTAGCTATCTATTTTATGCATGGTAGTGTATATTTGTCGATCCTAATCTTCCAATTCATCCCACCCTCCCCTTCCCCCCTGTGTCCACACATCTGTTCTCTACATCTGTGTCTCTATTCCTGCCCTACAAATAGGTTCATCTGTACCATTTTTATAGATTCCACATGTATGTGTTAATACATGATATTTGTTTTTCTCTTTCTGGCTTACTTCACTCTGTTTCGCAGACACTAGTTCCATCCACATCCTACAAATGATTCAATTTTTTTCCTTTTTATGGCTGAGTAATATTCCATTGTGTATATGTACCATATCTTCTTTATCCATTCATCTGTCATTGGACATTTAGGTTGTTTCCATGTCCTGGCTATAGTAAATAGTGCTGCAATGAACATTGGGGTACATGTGTCCTTTTGAATTATGGTTTTCTCAGGGTATATGCCTAGTAGTGGGATTGCTGGGTCATATGGTAGTTCTATCTTTAGTTTTTTAAGAAACTTCCATACTTTTCTCCACAGTGGCTGTATCAATTTACATCCCACAAACAGTGCAAGAGGGTTCTCTTTTCTCTCACCCTCTCTAGCATTTATTGTTTGTAGATTTTTTGATGATGGCCATTCTGACTGGTGTGAGGTGATACCTCATTGTAATATTGATTTGCATTTCTCTAATAATTAGTTATGTTGAGCATCTTTTCATGTGTCTCTTGGCTATCTGTAGGTCTCCTTTGGTGAAATGTCTATTTAGGTCTTCCATACATTTTTTAATTGGATTGTTTGTTTTTTGGATATTGAGCTGCATGAGCTGTTTGTATATTTTGGAGATTAATCCTTTGTCTGTGGCTTTCTTTGCAAATACTTTCTCCCATCCTGAGGTTGTCTTTTGTCTTGTTTATGGTTTCCTATGCAGTGCAAAATCTTTTAAGTTTCATTAGGTGTCATTTGTTTACTTTTGCTTTTATTTTCATTACCCTAGGGGTTGGGTCAAAAAAGATCTTGCTGTGGTTTATGTCAAAGAGTGGTTTTCTTATGTTTTCCTCTAAGAGTTTTATAGTGTCTGGTCTTTTAACTTCTGTAGTATTCATTTTCTTTTTCATTCCTGATATTGGTGAATTATGTTTCTTTCTCTCTCTCTTTTAATTTATGTCTTCCTAGAGGTTTATCAATTCATCACATTTTTCAAAGAACCAACATTTTAGTTTTACTCATTTGTCTATTATATACTTGTTTTATATGTTACTGATTTCTGCTCTTACTGTTATTGTTCATTTCTTCTACCTTAGATTTAATTTGCTGTACTTTTTCTAACTTCTTGAATCAGAATCTTAGAACACTGACTTTTAACTCATATAGATATGTAGATAGATAAAGATACAGGTAGACACACACACACATATATATATACACATATATATACATACGTGTGTATATAACATACAAATATGCATGAATATACTTTCATTTCCTGGTTTCTGTTTTAATTTCTTCTTAGAGTCATAGATTATTTATACGTATGCTTTTAAATTTTTCTATACATTTGAAGATTTTCTTCCTTTATTCTGTCACTGAGTTTAATATAACTGCCCAGTAGCCAGAGAATATACACTCTAAAATTTCAGTCTTTTGCAATTTGTTGAAACTTGCTTTATGGCCCAGGTTATGGTCTATTCTACTAAATAGGAACAAAAATATGTGAGATGTAGTGTTCTATCTTTTTATCCAGCCTTAGTCGTTAATTGTGTTTTCAAATTTTCTATATCCTTATTGTTTTTTGTCTAATATTCTTTTATTCAATGAGAGAAGTGTTAAAATTTATTCAGATATCATCGTGGTGGGTTTTTTTCTCTATCTTTCTTCTCAGGTCTGATAAGTTTTGGTTTATAATTTTGAAGCTATTTTTAATAGGTAAATTTGCATTTAGGATTATTATATCTTCCTGTTGAGCTGACCCTTTTATTTATATTAACTATCCCTTTTTCACTCTCATAATATTTCTTACCTTGAAGTCTAACTATCTGATATTAATATAGGTGCACAAGCTATACTGGCTAGTATTTCTATGGTATATCTTTTTCTATTATTTTACTTCCAGCATTTCTATGTCTTGTTATCTAAAATGTCTCTTATCAACAATGTTGAGAGAGAAGGGAACAACAATTTTATCTCCTGGACATAAGATACTTGCAGGGTAGGAAATTAAGCATCACAAAGAACCCTTTTAAGAATAGCAAGTGAGAAGTGATGTCCTCAGGAGAGATTGAATGTATTTCAGTCAAGGCAGAAAGTGGGGAGGCTGAGCATGTGGGACAACTTGTCTACCATAGAAGGGGGTTTCCAAGGGCAGAGGGGATAGTTCTTTGGAGGACAAGAGGAGCAAGGGATAGAGGAAGCCTAGAATGACACTGAAATGGGAATACAGGACAGGAAGGGGGCCCTCAAGGTTCCAGACAGAGTACTGGTGTGATTTGCTAGAGTGTGAGCCAAGCTGAGCTCTAGGACTAGTGTCCGTTGAATCCCTCTCTCCTGGGTGGGGTTGCCTTTTGTCTTTGTCACTCAGGTTGTTGGCACACTTTATGGGCTACGGTATCTCAGTGGTGAAATGGAAGTCTTTTTACCCTTCTGAGGCAAGAAGGCAGGTCTCCAAGGCTCATCCTCGGAGAGATGGAGGAGGAAGACCCCCACTCCCACCTCTCTCCTTGCTCTCCCATACTCAGGGGCAGAGCGAGCCCAGCCTACCCAGCTTCGAGCATCTCCCTACACTAATGTGTGCAATGAATGAGTGAATCAGAGCTGATGTGACATTCCTCCATGGATCACATGACACCACCGGCCAAGCTCTTTCCAGGGTTTTCGTGCTCCAATTCTCTCTCTAACAAGACAATCCAGACTCTTGTCAACCTCAAAAGAGAAAGCCCCACATTGCTCCACCAACCAGAAATCCCACAGCTGCCCTTGGGCCATAGGTCACATGCTCCTCGGGAAAGCCAGGCAGCCTGGAGTTGAATGGAGAGATAGAAGGTCCTATTCAAGGTTCTAACTCCATGAATCTGTGTGTAATTTCTAAATTGAATTGACCCTCTTGTGACTTAAAAACAACTCATATAAATTACCTGAGAATAGGGACTTTCTATTCCTTATGATTTCATTATATAAAACACTGCTAAGGCCTTATCAATTGTGTTAAAATTTGTTCTTCAGTTTGCCTTCCCTTTGGAAGCACCTGTGTCCAATACAGGTTTTGGATGTTGTCAGCCACTTACGCATACTTTTCCCTGATCTCCCACCTGGCCTTGGGTCTTGGATGTCCTGGAGTCACATTTCTTATGAAGAAATGTAAAGAGATGCCTCACACTACTTGTTTGACGTGTGCTGGGCTGCAGGAGTCCTCAGAGCCAACTCTCTGTCCCCTTCAGATGGCTGCAGACCCCTTCTGCTCTTGGCTCAGGTACGTGGAAGGCCAGTGTCCTACTGGGGTATGGTGGCCTGGCAATCCACACCTCTGGTTCACATGAAAGGACATAACTCTGGAAACTACAGAAAAGGTGCTTTAACTGGAACTTCCTAGCACATGTATTCCCGTGACCTTGAGATGATCACATGGCCTCTCGATTAAAAATTATCATTAATTTTCCTCATTCCCTGAGACTCATGGATGGATTTTGAATGTGGCCTCTTCATTTCCAGTAAGTAACATTAGATCTGTGACCCAGAAATGCCCCAGACAACTCCTGGGTTACTGAAGTGCCCAGCTCAAGTATGAGCATGGATTCGCACTTCCAAAAATCCTCTCCAGATACGGATGTCTAAATTTAAAGGAATGAAAATTAAATAAAGTAAAAATACGGTTCCTCATTGCACCAGCCACACTTCAAGGGTTCAAAAGCCACATGTGGAGAGGACTTGGGAGTGGTGGGCCTTGGACAGCACAGGTAGAGGGCTTTCCATCAGTGTGGAAGGTCTGTTTACAGTGTGGCCCTAGACCTGAGACATTTCTCTGTCCACACACCAGCATGATGTTTTGTCCCTACCTTTACTGTAGCTCTAAACATCGCTATGTGAGATGTCCAAGTGTCTGTCTGTGTCCCCTCCAGACTGAAAAAAAAAAAAAAAAAAAAAAACAGAGGTTGAACCAGCTCTCTCTTTCCTATGATTGTACAGCATCATCAGTCAGTGGAAACCAGAGAGGGGGATACTGATGGGACACCCAATAGAATGGAGTCAAAAGAAAAAACAATTATAGTGAGAATTAGGTAAAATGGGGACTTACATAAGCTAGATGAAATTTATACACGTTTTTTAAAGGTTTTGATTTAGCACCAAGCCACTCGACCAGCCTGCCTGAGGAACTTGAGTGAGTTAAGGTCACCTGCATAGTCAGAGAGGGAGCTAGAAATAGCTAGATCCATCAGATGAGATTTAAATCCCAGACACGTGGATTATGTGGATTATATGATTTTTATTAAAAATTTATTGATAATTAAAAAGTTTTTTAAACTAGTAGGGGTTGTATTAGTTTGCTACTGCTTACTTTAGCAAATTAGCACAAGCTGGACAGCTTACAACAACAGGAATGTATTGTCTCACAGTCTTGGACACCAGCAGCCTGCAATCAAGGTGTCTGCAGGGCTGAGCTCCCTCTGGAGGCTCTGGGGAAGCATCCTTCCTGCCTCTCCCAGCTTCTGGAGGCGCCAGGTGTTCATTGGTTTATGGCCACATCTCTCTAATTTCTGTTTCTGTCTTCACATGGCCTCCTCTTCCTTGTCTCTTACAAAGACACCTGTCATTGGCTTCAGAGAGCATTAGAATAATCCAGGATAATCTCATCTCAAGATCCTTAATTTAATCACATCTTCATAGACCCATTTTTCACATAAGGTCACATTCACAGGTGCCAGGGATTTGGACATGGTCATCTACTTGGGGGGGGGACCACCATTCAACCCATTATGGGGGACAGTGTTACTATGTGGTTCATCTGAGAAGTGAAAACACTGCTCAGTTCCATCAAAATATTGGGAAAGCCCATGCCAGGTAGTATTGAGTCAGAAAGAATGACCACAGAGAGTACGCCTAGTGGCAGCCTGGAGTGTCTCCGAGGGTAATGTTCTATCACTAACAGAGCCTCAGAATAGGAGCTCTGGAGAAAAATGGACTAAGAGAGGCGAGCCTGGGCCACAGAGACACCAGGTCTTTCTGAGTTGGTTCTGATGTCTGCCTGAGGGAGGTTTCCCTCCAGGGCCCCATCCATCCTCCTCCAGTTATGGAAACTCCACCAGCTCTCACACCCAGAGTGATGAATGAGCAGGCACTCCCGTCTGCCCGGGACAGTCAAGAATATTCATTTCATTTCACTTCTGACCTTTCTGCTATTCTGCAAACCTACAAGGTCTGGGCTGCATAATAATATCTGAGGATCAGAAATGAGTGTTTAGAGTGTCAACCAATCCATGTTTACTTGACCTTATGGTTTTAGAACCCATATTAATCTTAATTGCACTGTTAAAATATATAGTAAATATCTTTATACAAATTAAGCGATAACAGGAATTTCAGAGGTTTTTTTTCATGAATTAATCTTAAAATAAGCTGATTATACAAATCTTTACCCAAGCAATGACTAATCCAGAATACAAACACTACTTTGAAAAGATACATTCAAACAAACATTTTTGTGGCAAATATTAGCAGAAACCAGACAATAATTGGGAGATGGCATTCAGTGACTGACAGCTGTGAAAGTAAAGGGAGGAGGCCAGATGTGTCCAGTGTTCACGAACACATTCTAGGACAGGGTCCATTCTGGAATCACTGACCACTGTTTGTGACTTTGGATAAAGTGAAATAGAGGGGAAAAGAGCATGAGGACTTGCTGTGAAATTCATGTGTTAGGGAGAAGCTGAAAAAAAATCTGCGTTAATCTATTCCTATTAAACTATGTTTTCTTTTGAGAGGAAATACATTCATTCAACAATTACTCAGTCGTTACTGACTGGCAGACACTCTTTCTCCTGAACAACTGGTATAATTTCAGCTTCACAAAGTAACTCCTGAACTGAGCTTACTTACTTCTTTGCTTTGGCCAACAGGAAGCTCAGCACTGAATGTAGAGCACATTTTTAATAATAATCCAGAATGACATAGTCTGCATTTCTTTTTACATTTTCATATGCAATACTTGACAAATAGACTCTTTGTAAAACATGAAGCATAATCATAATTTATGAAAGCACACCAAAATTAAACGAAAATCTTTGCTCCTGCTATATACCTTCTCTGTCCCAGTTCCCTTAAACCCAGAAATTACATCCTCCTTGTATCTAGTACTCCTTTTCCTTTCTTTGTTGTTTATTTAGTTATACCATAGATGTATGTATGCCTATACAATATACTGTTTAAGTTTTTTTTTGTTTCTGAACCTTATAAAATCACATTATATTCTATGTATTGTTTTAGAATTATTTTTTACTTATTATATTTCTAGGATTTACTCATACTGTTGCATGTAGCTGCTTTTCCACTGCTTTATAATTGTCCATCTTAAGACAGTTGTCCAATTTAAGACAATTTCTTCACCTATTTTCTCACTGATGAACTTAGGGTGATTTCTGGTTTTGCTTGTATGAACAAGACTTCCATGAATATTCACATACATGCCTCCCAGCATATATGTGCAAAAGGTTCTGTTGTATATTTAAGTATGAAATTATTTTATCAAATATTCACTTTCACAAAATTATGCCAAATCATTTTCCAAAGGAGTGGCTACCAACATTAGGTATTATCAAACTTCCAAATTTTTGTCCAACTAGTGGACGGAAAATACCTCATTGAGATGTTTGCATCCGCATTTTTCTGATTTCTAATGAAGTTGACTTTTATTTCACATCTTTGATTTCCATGTGTGTTTCCATTTCAGGAAAATGCCATCTCATGTCTTTTCCACACTTTGCTATTGTGTCGGCTGTCTTTTCCTTATTGATCTGCAGGAATCCTTCTATAGATATAAATCCTTTTATTCAGTTATAGGCGTTGTATCTTTTCCTAGTTTATGGCTTGAACTTTCACATTATTTCTGTGTTTTGGTGAATTAAAGTTCCTAATGAAATACAGTCAGATGTATTTTTTTTCCTTTATGTAATATGTATTTTGTGGCTTTTATATTTCTTAAATCGCTTTCTACCTCTAGATCATAAATGTAAAAAAAAAGAAAAAAGAAAACAACTTTTAGAAGACAAGGGGGCTATCATGAAGTCTTAAAGCCACATGGAGTTGATTTTTGAGTAGGCCGTGAGGCAAGGATCAAGTTTCATTCTTTTCTATGAAAACAAAAATTAGCCTATGATGTTTTTTTTTTTTACTGAATGGTCCCTCTTTCTTCACTGATCTAAGATGCCCACCCTGTCATGAGTCTAGTTTCCATATTTCTGGGTGTCCGTTTCTATTCTCTTTTGTCTATTTTGGCTATTTGTCTAGGTTCATGACAGTACCACATCATCTTACTTTCTGACACTTTCTTTTAAGATAGAAATCTGAAAGGACAAGTCTCAACACCTCCTACTCATCTTTTCCTTCTGCAGAAGTTTCATGGCTATTCTTGGATTTTTTTTCGTATATTTATACTTGTCAAGTTCTCTAAAAAAAAATAAAATAAAACAACCTACTGCCATGTTTTTGGAATTGCTTTGAAGAACAGTTCATGTATTTATCTTATTTAGTCTTTCCATAAAAGCACCTGCTATACTTCTCCATTTAAGTTTTTTGATGTCATGTATGAAGGTGTATAGTTATTCCCATAAAAGAAGAAGCTTTATGTAATTTTTTGCTAATGAAAATACTATTTAAAAAATTATATTTCTTAATTGTTTTTGTCATATAAAAGTATGTTATATATAACAAACTTTTGTGTTATATATATATACACACAAATATATATATATTTGGATTTTCTATGTAGATAATCATCTCATTGGCAGCTCATAACCATATCACTTCTCTCTTTCCAGTACTGTCACCTTTTCTTTCCTTCATTGGTCTTGGTGTAATAGCTAGGACCTACAGTGGTGTAGACATTAAGCAGCAAGCATCTTTCTCTTGTTCCTAGTATTAAAGACAATAGTTTTAAATTTCTATTATGTTTACTATAAATTTTATATGCCTTTTATAAGGCAAGGATAAAAAAACTCTTAGTTTAATAACAGATTTTATAATACATTGATATTCCATTAAAGCATTATTAAAAGCTCTTCCTTCACTGTGAATCTATACATTAGAGGATGTCATTTGATTTTCTCCTATTAAAGCAAAATTGCATTTCCCATACACATCCAAGTTGTTTATAATATATTAACTTTTATTATAATGCTGGATCCTATTTGCTTATATTTTTGTTTAAGATTTTTGTTTCTGTGTTCATGAAGGAGATTGAACATTTAATTTTCCTTTCTATTATTATGTTTGTCTGGCTTTATATTAAGGTGTCATAGAGATAAGCTGAGGAGAATTGTTTTTTTTCCCCTTCTCCTTTTCCTCCTCCTCTTCCTTCTCCCCCTTATTCTTCTTCTATGGAGTTTTGGGGATAAAATGAAATTTTCTTTTCCCTTCACTTAGTAAAACTCATTTGGATAGGTATCTGGGCTTGGCATTTTCCATTTGGGAAAATTTTAAAGCACTGGTTTAATTTCCTTAATGATCATAGGACTATTTAGGCATGTGTGTGTGTGTGTTTTAATAAGTTGTGTTTTTCTAGAAGTGCATTCCTTTTGTCTAATTTTTCCATTTTTTAACAAAATTTTAATAATATTATTTTTATTCCTTGTATAATTTCTGCAGTATCCAGAGCTATGTCCCATTTTCATTCCTAATTTTTCATTGTGCCTCCTTATTTTTTATTAATCTTTATTAATTCTGCTGTTATTCTATGATTTTAAGAATATAGCTCATTAATTTTGTCTTTCATTATTTTTAATATATGCATCAACTAATATATGCATCAAAGGATTTAAATTTCTCTTGATATATCTCATGTTTTTATATAAGTAGTATATTTGTTATACTTTATTCTAAACATTTTCTAATTTCCTTTAAATTTTTTTCTTTGTTCATAAATTGTTTTGAAATGACTTTAAAAAATATTTCAAATATAAGGAGTTTTCTAGGTGTCTATTTGTTTCCAGTTTCTAGTGTAATTTAAGTGTGTTTACAGAATGCCGTCTGATTACAATCCCTTGAAATTTTCTAAGGCTAGAATTATGGTCTGACATGGGGTCAGTTTTAACAAATGTTCCCTCTGTTTTTTTATTTTATTATTTCTTTCCTTCTGCTTGCTTGGGCTTAGTGTGTTGTTCTTTTCAAGTTTTTAAGGTGGAAAATTGGATTACTGATTTGAGACCTTTCTTATTCTCTAATATAATTTCTTACTGTTACATACATTACTCTAAGCACTGCTTTAGCTGCATGCCACAAATTCTGATACAATGTATTTTTATTTTTATTCAGTTTAAGGTTTTTTCAGATTATTCTTGAGACTTCTTTGACCATGGAATTTTAGTAATGTGTTGTCTAATTTCCAAATATCTGATCATTTTCCAAATATTTTTCTGTTATTAATTTCTAGTATGATTCCATTGTGGTCAGAGAACATATTTTGTATGATTTCAATTCTTTTACATTTGTTATCATTTGTTTTGTGACCAGAATATGGTCTTTCTTGGAGAATGTTTCATATGCCCTTGAAAAGAATGTATATGCTGCTCTTGCTGGGTGGAGTGTGTTATAAATTTTAATTTGGTCAAGTTGATTGACAGTGCTATGGAAGTCTTCTCTATCCTTGCTGAATTACTACCTACTTTTTCTACTGATTACTGAGAAGAGAGTGTTGACCTCTCCCACTGTAATTGTGGATTTGTCTCTTTATCTTACAATTTATATCAGTTTTGGTTCATGTTAGGTACATGCACTTCTAGGATTATTACATCTCATTTGAGAATTAACCCTTTTATACTTATGTAATGTCCCTTTTTATTTCTAGTAATTTCTATTTTTCTAGAAAATATTTTGTGTGATATTAATAAAAACCACTCCAACTTACCTTTGATCTGTATTTGCCACGTATATATTTTTCCATCATTTGATTTTTAACATATCTATAAAATTATAGTTAAAGTAGATTTCTTATAGACAAAATATAGTTGAGAATAATTAAAACAACAAGACAGGGACCTCATTATCAATTAGTCATTGCAAGTTCAACTCATTGATTTCCCTCCTGATTCTGCCTGCTTTTTTTAAAAAAAATGTTTTACATTCCTCAGATACTTGCTTTATTCATTCTTTATAGAGTTTTCCATTGTAATCATTGTGAGGGATAGGGCAAAGTGTGTTTATTTATTTATTTATTTTTTTGGGATGTCTTTACTGAGGTATAATTGCTTTACATTGTTGTGTTAGGTGCTGCTGTATAACAAAGTGAATCAGCTATACATATACATATATCCCCATATCCCCTCCCTCTTGCATCTCCCTCCCACACTACCTATCCCACCCCTCTAGGTGCTCAAAAAGGACCGAGCTGATCTCCCTGTTTTATGCAGCTGCTTCCCACTAGCTATCTAATTTACATTTGGTAGTGTATATATGTCAATGCCACTCTTTCACTTTGTCTCAGCTTACCCTTCCCCCTCCCCCAGTTCTCAAGTCCATTCTCCACATCTGCGTCTTTATTCCTGTCCTACCACTAGGTTCTTAAGAAACTTTATTTTAGATTCTATATATATGTGTGAGCATATGGTATTTGTTTTTTCTCTTTATGACTTACTTCACTCTGTATGACAGACTCTAGGTTCATCCACCTCACTACAAATAACTCAATTTCATTTCTTTTTATGGCTGAGTAATATTCCATTGTATAAATGTGCCACATCTTCTTTATCCATTCATCTGTCAATGGACACTTAGGTTGCTTCCATGTCCTGGCTATTGTAAATAGTGTTGCAATGAACATTGTTGTACATGACTCTTGTTGAATTATGGTTTTCTCATGGTATATGTCCAGTAGTGGGATTGCTGGGTCATATGGTAGTTCTATTTGTAGTTTCTTAAGGAACCTCGATACTGTTCTCCATAGTGGCTGTATCAATTTACATTCCCACCAACAGTGCAAGAGGGTACGCTTTCTCCACACCCTCTCCAGCATTTACTGTTTGTAGATATTTTGATGATGGCCATTCTGTCCTGTGTGAGGTGATACCTCATTGCAGTTTTGATTTTCATTTCTCTAATGATTACCGATGTTGAGCATCCTTTCATGTGTTTGTTGGCAATCTGTATATCTTCTTTGGAGAAATGTCTATTTAGGTCTTCTGCCCATTTTTGGATTGGGCTGTTTGTTTTTTTGCTATTGAGCTGCATGAGCTGCTTGTATATTTTGGAGATTAACCCTTTGTCAGTTGCTTCATTTGCAAATATTTCTCCCATTCTGAGGGTTGTCTTTTGGTCTTGTTTATGGTTTCCTTTGCTGTGCAAAAGCTTTTAAGTTTCATTAGGTCTCATTTGTTTATTTTCGTTTTTATTTCCATTTCTCTAGGAGGTGGGTCACAAAGGATCTTGCTGTGATTTGTGTCAGAGTGTCCCCTAAGAGTTTTATAGTGTATGGCCTTATATTTAGATCTTTAATCCATTTTGAGTTTATTTTTGTGTATGGTGTTAGGGAATGTTCTAATTTCATTCTTTTACATGTAGCTGTCCAGTTTTTCCAGCACCACTCACTGAAGAGGCTGTCTTTTCTCCGTTGTATATTCTTGCCTCCTTTATCAAAGATAAGGTGACCATATGTGCATGGGTTTATCTCTGGGCTTTCTATCCTGTTCCATTGATCTATATTTCTGTTTTTGTGCCAGTACCCTACTGTCTTGAGTACTGTACCTTTGTAGTAGGTCTGAAGTCTGGGAGCCTGATTCCTCCAGCTCTGTTTGTCTTTCTCAAGATTGCTTTGGGTATTCAGGGTCTTTGGTGTTTCCATACAAATTGTGAAAGTTTTTGTTCTAGTTCTGTGAAAAATGCCTTTGGTAGTTTAATAGGGATTGATTTGAATCTGTAGATTCCTTTGGGTAGTAGAGTCATTTTCACAACATTGATTCTTCCAATCCAAGAAAATGGTATATTTCTCCATCTCTTTGTATCATCTTTAATTTCTTTCATCAGTTTTCTGCATACAGGTCTTTTGTCTCCTTAGGTAGGTTTATTCCTAGGTATTTTATTCTTTTGTTGTAGTGGTAAATGGAAGTGTTTCCTTAATTTCTCTTTCAGACTTTTCATCGTTAGTATATAGGAATGCAAGAGATTTCTGTGCATTAATTTGGCATACTGCTACTTTACCAAATTCATTGACTATCTCTAGTAGTTTTCTGGTAGCATCTTTAGGATTCTCTATGTATAGTATCATGTCATCTGCAAACAGTGACAGCTTTACTCCTTCTTTTCCAATTTGGATTCCTTCTATGTCTTTTTCTTCTCTGATTGCCATGGCTAGGACTTCCAAAATTATGTTGAATAATAGTGGTGAGAGTGGACAACCTTGTCTTATTCCTGATCTCAGTGGAAATGGTTTCAGTTTTTCACCATAAGAACAATGTTGGCTGCGTGTTTGTCATATATGGCCTTTATTATGTTGAGGTAAGTTCCCTCTATGCCTACTTTCTGCAGGGTTTTTTAATCATAAATGGGTGTTGAATTTTGTCAAACATTTTTTCTGCATCTATTGAGATGATTATATGGTTTTTCTCCTTCAATTTGTTAATATGGTGTATCACGTTGATTAATTTGCATATATTGAAGAATCCTTGCATTCCTGGGATAAACCCCACTTGATCATGGTGTATGATCCTTTTAATGTGCTGCTGGATTCTGTTTGCTAGTATTTTGTTAAAGATTTTTGCATCTGAGTTCATCAGTTATATTGGCCTGTAGCTTACTCTTTTTGTGACATCTTTGTCTGGTTTTGGTATCAGGTTGATGGTGGCCTCGTAGAATGAGTTTAGGAGTGTTCCTCCCTCTGCTATGTTTTGGAAGAGTTTGAGAAGGATAAGTGTTAGCTCTTCTCTAACTGTTTGATAGAATTCACCTGTGAAGCCGTCTTGTCCTGGGCTTTTGTTTGTTGGAAGATTTTTAATCACAGTGTCAATTTCAATGCTTGTGATTGGTCTGTTTATATTTTCTATTTCTTCCTGGTTAAGTCTCAAAAGGTTTTGCTTTTCTAAGAATTAGTCCAGTTCTTCCAGATTTGTCCATTTTATTGGCATATACATGCTTGTAGTAATCTCTCATGATCCTTTGCATTTCTGCAGTGTCAGTTGTTACTTCTCTTTTTTCATTTCTAATTCTGTTGATTTGAGTCTTCTCCCTTTTTTTTCTTGATGAGTCTGGCTAATGGTTTATCAATTTTGTTTATCTTCTCCAAGAACCAGCTTTTAGTTTAATTGATCTTTGCTATCGTTTGCTTCATTTCTTTTTCAGTTATTTCTGATCTGATCTTTATGATTTCTTTCCTTCTGCTAACCTTGGGTTTTTTTGTTCTTCTTTCTCTAATTGCTTTAGGTGTAAGGTTAGGTTGTTTATTTGAGATCTTTCTTGTTTCTTGAGGTAGGATTGTATTGCTATAAACTTCCCTCTTCGAACTTCTTTTGCTGCATCCCATAGGTTTTGGGTCGTTGTGTTTTCTGGGTATTTTTTAATTTTCTCTTTGATTTCTTCAATGATCTCTTGGTTATATAGTAGTGTAGTGTTTAGCCTCCATGTGTTTGTATACTTTTACAGTTTTTTTTCCCTGTAATTGATATCTAGTCTCATAGTTTTGTGGTCAGAAAAGATACTTGATATGATTTCAATTTTCTTAAATTTACTAAGCTTGATTTTTGACCCAAGTTATGATCTATTCTGGAGAATGTTCCATGAGCACTTGAGAAGAAAATATATTCTGTTGTTTTTGGATGGAATGTCCTATAACTATCAATTAAGTCCATCTTGTTTGATATATCATTTAACGCTTATGTTTCCTTATTTATTTTCATTTTGGATGATCTGTCCATTAGTGAAAGTGGGGTGTTAAAGTCTCCTACTATTATTGTGTTCTGTTGATTTCCCCTTGTATGGCTGTTAGCCTTACGTATTGAGGTGCTCCTATGTTGGGTGCATAAAAATTTCAATTGTTATATCTTCTTCTTGGATTGATCCCTTGATCATTATGTAGTGTCCTTCTTTGTCTCTTGTAATAGTCTTTATCTTAAAGTCTATTTTGTCTGATATGAGAATTGCTACTCCAGCTTCCTTTTTATTTCCATTTGCATGGAATATCTTTTTCCATCCCCTCACTTTTAGTCTGTATGTGTCCCTAGGCCTGAAGTTAGTTTCTTATAGACAGCATATATATGGGTCTTGTTTATTTAATCCATTCAGCCAATCTATGGCTTTTAGTTGGAGCATTTAATCCATTTACATTTAAGGTAATGATCAATATGTATGTTCCTATTACCATTTTCTTAATTGTTTGGGGTTTATTATTGTAGGTCTTTTCCTTCTCTTGTGTTTCCTGCCTAGAGAAGTTCCTTTAGCCTTTGTTGTAAAGCTGGCTTGGTGGTATGGAATTCTCTTAGCTTTTGCTTGTCTGTAAAGGTTTTAATTTCTCTGTTGAATCTGAATGAGATCCTTACTGGGTAGAGTAATGTTGGTTGTAGGTTTTTCCCTTTCATCACTTTAAATGTGTCCTGCCACTCCCTTCTGGCTTGCAGAGTTTCTGCTGAAAGATCAGCTGTTAACCTTATGGGGATTCCCTTGGATGTTTTTGTTGCTTTTCCCTTGCTGCTTTTAATATTTTTTCTTTGTATTTAATTTGTGATAGTTTGATTAATATGTGTCTTGGCATGTTTTTCCTTGGATTTATCTTGTATGGAACTCTCTGCGCGTCCTGGACTTGATTAACTATTTCCTTTCCCATACTAAGGAAGTTTTCAACTATAATCACTTCAAATATTTTCTCAGTCTCTTTCTTTTTCTTTTTCTCTTCTTCTTCTGGGACCCCTATAATTCGAATGTTGGTGTGTTTAATGTTGTCCCAGAGGTCTCTGAGCCTGTCCTCAATTGTTTTCATTCTTTTTTCTTTATTCTGCTCTGTTGTAGTTATTTCCACTATTTTATCTTCCAGGTCACTTATCCATTCTTCTGCCTCAGTTATTCTGCTATTGATTCCTTCTAGAGAATTTTTAATTTCATTTATTGTGTTGTTCATCATTATTTGTTTGCTCTTTCATTCTTCTAGGTCCTTGCTAAGAGTTTCTTGTATTTTCTCCATTCTATTTCCAAGATTTTGGATCACTTTACTATCATTACTCTGAATTCTTTTTCAGGTAGACTGCCTATTTCCTCTTCATTTGTTTGGTCTGGTGGGTTTTTACCTTGCTCCTTCATCTGCTGCATATTTCTCTGTGTTCCCATTTTGGTTAACTTACTGTGTTTGGGGTTTCCTCCTTTTTTGCTGGCTGCAGGTTTGTCATTTCCATGTTTTTGGTGTCTGCCCCCAGTGGGTAAGGTTGGTTCAGTGGTTTGCATAGGCTTCCTGGTGGAGGGGACTGGTGCCTGTGTTCTGGTGGATGAGGCTAGATCTTGTCTTTCTAGTGGGCAGGACCATGTCTGCCGGTGTGTTTTGGGGTGTCTGTGAACTTAGTATGATTTTAAGCAGCCTCTCTGCAAATGGGTGGGTTGTGTTCCTGTCTCGCTAGTTGGTTGGCATGGGGTGTCCAGCACTGGAGCTTGCTGGTCATTGTGTGGAGCTGGGTCTTAGCATTGAGCTGGAGATCTCTGGGAGAGCTCTCGCCGATTGATATGTGGGCCCAGGAGCTCTCTTGTGGTCCAATGTCCTGAATTCAGCTCTCCCACCTCAGAGGCTCAGGTCTGACACCCGGCAGGAGCACCAAGACCCTGTCAGCCACACGGTGTAGACAACTGTGGTAAAAATCTCAGTGGTGTCTTGGATTTTTGTCTGCTGGATGATTTATCCCAGCCAGGTTCCCTTTGTCAGAAACACAGCAAGCCAAAATGCTGAGACATCCGAGGTTTGCAGCGAAGACAGGGCTTATTCACAAGGCAGCCAAGGAGAAGACAGGAGGACAAATCTCAAATCTGGCTCCCAGAAGACAAGGGGCTGCTGTATTTATGGGATAAAGAATAATGCAGCAGTGCTGTCTGTGGCATAGGCAGCGTGAGGGGCATGGGGAAGGTCGGGAAAGGTGACTTGGAAAAGGTGTGGTAGGTGTGGTAATCTCCCGTTCTGCCAAAGTGTGCTTATCTTAACCAAGTCTTGAAGCCATTATATACATAGTTGTACATATACATATATGCATGAAACTATTATATACATACTTGTACATATACACACATGCATGAAACTATTATATACAGAGTTGTACATATACACACATGCATGAAACATATATATATAGTTCCTTTTTTTGTAAGGAGGATGAAGCAAGGGAGCAAAAGCTGAAGCTGGTAGGACAGTTGGGACCCTGCTGCTGTTAACAGGCGACCAAGACTAAGGATATCAGAGTAGAGACTTAGCTACCACCAGAATTGGGACACATTTTGAAAATCAATCAAATAAGACTGCTCAAGTGTATCCATGGGTGTTAAGAAGAACGAGAAATCAAGGATATTTTCTGGGGTTTTGACCTGAGAAATTGGTTGAATGGTATTGTCATTCACCGAGAAACGGAAAATATGAGGAGGGGAAAGTAGATTGAGGAAATGTGTAGTATGTTTTGACAATACTAAGTTTGAGATGATGGATAGTAAACTGAAGAAAGAAGTCTGATCTCAGAGGATGGGTCTAGGTCAGAGAAAACAAAAACGACCTTGAAAAACATCACCGTATGTGTGAGGCTTAAGGCCATTAGACTAGATGAGATCAACCAGAGAAAAAGGACAGATGGAGAAGAGAAACAATGACCAGGTCAACGTTTGGTCAACAAGAAAGAGGCAGCAAAGGAGAACAAGAATGAGAAACTAACAAAGTAGGAGAAAAACAGAGCATTGGTGTCCAGGAAACAAAAAGAAAATGTTTCAAGAACAAATAAGTGATAACCACATAGCCTGCTGCAGACTGGTCTAATTAGGAGAAAAAACTGCAACTGACTTGAGCAAGTTGACCATGAAATAGCCATTTCAATGAGTTGATGGCAGGGCTGCATGTCTGGAGTGGCTGAGGAGAAGATGGGGAGAAGGAAGTGGGGAAGTGAGCACAACCATCTTTTGTATCATGGTGTACTGTGCAGGCAACCCCGTGTGTGTGTAATACAGATGCACAATAAGAAATTGCAAGAAAAACTGAAAACAAGGAACTGCTTGACCCTCTGTTTCTTCTCTTTAATGCATTCTTGGTTCCATAGCTTGAGAGAAGATTCTATACCTGCTAACTGGATAAATGGAACACCTACAAATGAAGAGTTTAAAGAATTTTGGGGCCATTTCTTTGCTTACTTATCATCAAGCAATTCTTTTTCAGTGTAGATGGACTGAATTCAGCACCCCAAGTCACAGAGTCATTATAGCCTAAGATGTGTGAATTTCCAAATTAAAAATTCCATGGTCCCAAGAAATGTTGTCTCCTGAATTTCTGAGAAAGCAAATACAGAACCATTTCAAAATTAATTTTTAATTGGAAAAGTATTACATGCATATGATTTAAAAAATCAAGAAACATAGAAAGGTATAAAATGAAAACATAATCCACCCTCGAACTTGAGTCTCATTTTCCAGAGGCAACCACTGTCAACACTTTATTTTATACCTATAAGCATATTCTCTATTTTTTTCCCAAGTCAAAAGAGCTTTTATTCATTTTTAAAATATTACATATGAGCCTGGCCTCTTGCAGTTTCTGTAACTGGATCACTCAGATCTTATTCATTAGCCTGCTGAACTGTTCCTTTTTCAGAAACATAGATACCATCCAAAAATTTTCTGATATCCTTATTTTTAACTGTTGTGGCTTGCTGAATCAAAGCAGCTGAATTTGACACAAGTTCAATGTCATTTCCTTCAAGAATCAACTCATCTTTCTGGGCTTGAGATACTGAACAAGTAACACCTGGCCTCATCCGAACCCTGCGGATGTATTTTTCACCCAAAAAATTTCGGATTTCAACAAGAGAACCATTCTCCTGAATAACAACGTTGATGGGGAAGTGAGCATACACAGACCTCATCTTGTAACGGAAGCCCAGTGTAACACCCTTGATCCTGTTCTGTACATGACTACAGATAGTGCGAACAGTGGCCAGTTCCTTCCTATGCCCCCACCATTTGTCAACCCGGAGCCTCTTCTTTTTCTTCCCAAGGAGACTGAGTTCTACATTGATGTGATTGAAGTCCCTCCGCAGGGTGCCTCTGGGGCCCTTCACAATAACTGTGCATCCCTTCAGAGTAATGTAGACATTTTCTGGAATGTCGACAGTTTGATTGCTGAGAATGGTCTTCATTCTCGCAGTAGATGCGGCAAAGAGCATATTCTCTATTTTTATACAAATAAAATAATAGTAAACACACTGTTCTTTAGCTAGTTTTCACTTAATAAAATATCATGAATTTCACTCCATGTTATCACCTGAAGATCTGTCTCATTTTTTTCCAGTGGTCACTCATGTTCTATTTTATTTGTATATCATATTTTTATTTAAAAAGTCCTTTATCAACTTCAGGTTGCTTCTTGATCTGGGCTTTTTTCCTTCTAAAAACCATCCTGCATTTAACTTCCTTTTCCATATCTCTTGGTATTTTAGTAAATATATCTATAGAATAAATTCTTCACAATGGATATGCATTTTAAAATTCTGACAGATATTGCCAAACTGCCTCCAACACCATATCTTCAGTTTATACTCTCACCTATAGAGTGTGAGAGTACTGCTTTTCCACATTCTTGCCAACACGTATGTGATCCATTACATCAATGGCCTCGATTCTTTACCTTCCCTGGACCCTGTGTGCCCTTTGTCGCGTGACTTTGCAGCCCCTCCCACTGAGGAGGGGAGGTGTTCTCCACTGCTGACTTTGGGTTTGGCCATGGACTTGCTCTGTCGCATTGGAGCAAGACTTAACCGCACTGAGCTCCTTTCCAGTGGTGTCCTTCCAGGTGAGATTCCTCCAGACCCCTGCACATGTCCCTGAAGAGCTGCGTTGACACAGTGAAGGTCAGGGAAAGCCTCTGAATCCTCCTGAGGCTTCCTGCTAGCAGCTGCCATTTCTGCCAGGTTGGTGACCCCTCTTTTAAGCGGAGTCCCAAGGCCCTGGGGCAGTTCTGCTTTTTCACAGACACCTTGTTTAAAAGCAGACTTCACCCCCTCTCCTTATTCGTCCACTTGAACAGACTTACCCTGCAGCCCACCTCTCTCTGCTTCTTAGTTTGATATCAGGCAGAGAAATTCCTCTGGCCCCCAACAGTGGAGATGGCCATGAGGTCATAGGTCATAGTTCATTATATGGAAACAGGGGTTCAGCTCCAGACCTCTCTGTTCTCTTTTTCCCACCCCTTCCCTTCCTCCAGGCCCCATGGGGGAGGGGGTACAGAGCTTCAGGACCCAGCAGAGCCCACCCCTCACATCAGCTTTCCGTCCTCTTGTCTGCAGCCTCCCTGGGACCTGCAGCTGGACTCAAGCACACCGGTTTGGATTCCTGGTTCTCAGGGCTGGGACTAGGGAGGCTGGGGGAAGGTGAGAGAGGACAAAGAATACGAAATGTCAGCAGGCAACTCGCTCCCACTCTAGTCCCGACCTGGCTGATGTCCAAGACATTTTTTAAAATCACTCTTCATTTATGTCCTGTGTTTTTTAAAATCCTCAAATGTTATTGCTGTTGTTATTATTATTATTTTGCCGTTCTTCACAGTCTTAGATTCACTGAGGCCAGCCTTTAGATTGGGAGGCAACGATTATCAGTGCAAAAGTATTTGAACCTCAATGCAAAACAGAGCAAAAGCACATTAGTCAGGAAACAGAAAATCCTGACATTATTTTCTGTGTTTAGTTACTCGAAAAGAGTAATAAGAAAACTCCCCCTACAGGCGTTTCGGGGGTACTGCAAAGTAAACAGACAAAAGTCCTGCAAAATATTTGCTCATCTATCAAGACAATCCAGAGTATTTTCATTTGGCTTCTCAAAAACAAAGCCTCTTCATCACAGCCCCCAGCCACTCCTCTCCCTGGGAAATGAATAATGCAGTAAGCACGCCCCTCCCGGTACCAGTCCCCTAGGCCACAATGCCAAGTTCAACAGCAACGCTACAGGGGCTTTTTTTGCAAAGAGATGAAAATTATGCTGTACATTTTTATTCTTATGCTCATAAATTCACTGGGCAAAAGGAAGGACTTTTAATAGGGAAATATTTGATTCCTCCCGACTTGACGATGAGGAATGAGAGAACACGAGGTGCCATATAAAAATCAGTTGTTGCCACAGCCCTCATTGACCTTGGGGACAAGCACATAATCGATAAATAACTAGAAGTGAGCCATCGACTGGCTGCAACCCAGAACTAAACATCTTGTCTTTTTGAACCCATTCTGCCTGTCATCACCTGAAAATTCTTATACCAGCCTGTATTTTAGGACCGGCAAGCAATGGTGGTTTAAATATTTGATTCCAAATTAGAAGGAAAGCCTGCCAGAAAATGACTTCAAATTAAATAAAGTGGTGTTTTATGGGAATCCCGCCCAGCTGCCGCACTAGGAGAAATGCACTGTGTTCCACCTTCGTCGTGGGGACTTGAAATGAACAGTCCCGTGATGGCCCGGGGGAGGGGCAGGAGGTCCAGCCTGTGGTCACCCCAGGGGGTTAAAAGGTGGGTGCAGGGGAACCTCCTGATCACAAAAGAGTATCGTTCCTTCTGGAAGGCTCGTTACTTTGCAGATATATATATTATGAGTCCGAAAGTTGAAAAAGCTCTTGGTTTTTGTTAATGTGTTCTCAAACTGCTAATTATTTCCTGTTGTCTGGAGGTGCTAAATACATAAACACATGGACTCCTCGGCTTAAAAAATTAGGGCTTCATTTTTCTTCTGGGTGAATCAGTCTGAAGGATGATGCCATATACCTAGATCCTACCCAAATTAGGATTAATATTGCTTAGGGTCCCCGTGTGGGACAGCAGCAGCTCTGAGCACAGGCTGAGGACCATCCGGGCCCGTCTCCTCCTTCAGTGGAACAGGAGAAGTGTGATTCCTTCCGCTCAGCAGTGGCCTTGACACACAGAAGAGTCTAGGAATATGACTTGTGCCACATGACAACACATTTTGAGAAATAAAAACACAGGACTCGTAGGTCTTGTGAGAACCCAGGACAGGTAAAAATATTTTGTCCATTTGGCTACGTAGACATTTTCATCTCCAGAGAGAGGCTTTATAAATTCTACACTCAGTAGAAGTGAGTCCTCAGTTACATTCATGGTTAAGTTATTCTACATTAAATGTCAACATTTCATAGCTAAATGTCAACACTTGGTGGTTAATTCAGGGATGTCCCTAAATGTCCTTCCCCCATCCCACCCCAGGCCCATGTAGACAAGGGGGGATGAAGCTGAGCTGATTTCATTGAAGGAAAACAAGAAATCAGTCACTGTCCCTCAGGCCTGTGCCAGGCCCTGGGTCCTGGACAGACATGGGCCGGGAATGCTGGTAACTGGACCACACCTGCATAAGGAGGTGAAACCTCTGCAGTGACATCCAGTGGGAGTCGTGCAGAGGGGGCAGGAACCATGTGAGCCCGAAGTCCCGGGGCATTTGCCATCTCACAGTATCCAGGGTCCCAGGAGCCCAGCCAACTGGCCAAGGCTCATGCCCTCCCGGCCAGAACTGGAGGGACGATTCTGGGGAAAAAGAGCCAAGAACCAGAGCACTGTTTATTCTAGGGCAGGCAAGAGGCAGACACACTCCTCTTGGCCTCCTGCTGGGTCTCACCCTTCTCTCTCCCCCAGGTACCAGGGGACATGTTGTCACCTCCCGCCTCACACTGGACAAAGTGGAATGGGGGATTTGACCTGGGCAAAGATCAGAACTTGAGTTTCAGCTTCCCGTTTATTTGTAATGCAAATAGTACGCAAGATATGTGCAATGGGCACATGAAAAGATGATCAATGTCACGTGTCGTTAGGGAAATGCAAGTCAAAACTGTAGTGGAGGGACTTCCCTGGTGGCGCAGTGGTTAAGAATCCGCCTGCCTATGCAGGAGACATGGGTTCGAGCCCTGGTCCAGGAAGATTTCACATGCTGAGAAACAGCTAAGCCCGTGCACCACAGCTACTGAGCCCACGTGCCACAACTACTGAAGTCCGAGCACCTAGAGCCCGTGTTCCTCAACAAGAGAAGCCACTGCAATGAGACACCCACACACTGCAAGGAAGAATAGGCCCCGCTCACCGCAACTAGAGAAGGCCCGCGCACAGCAACGAAGACCCAATGTAGCCAAAAATAAATAAATTAATTAATTTTAAAAAAACTGTAGTGGATGAATAAACAACAAGGTTCTACTGTGTATCACAGAGAACTATATTCAATATCCTGTAATAAACCATAATGGAAAAGAATATGAAAAGGAATATATATATATATACATGTATAACTGAATCATTTGTTGACAGCAGAAACTAACAGCATCATAAATCAACTACACTTCAATAAAATAAATTTTAAAAAGAAACTAACAAAATGTTGTAAATCAACTATACTCCAATAATTAATTAAAAAAATAATAAAGCAAATGGGTATTAGCAAAAAAAAAAACCCTACCATTTTCAGAGAAAAACAAAAAAACTACAGTGGATACCACTTCACACCCTTCACACAGAACGACTATTATCAAAAAAGTAAAAAATCAAAAATCGAAAATGGCAAGTTTGACCAGGATGGAAAGAAATTGGAGCCCTGGCACATTGCCGGTGGGAACATAAGGTGGTGCAGCCACTGTGAGAAACAGGATGCTGGTTCCTTGGAACGTTAAACAGAGAATGACCACACGATCCAGGAAGCCCACTTCCAAGTGTGCACTCAGTGTCCAGAGCAGCCTAATTCCCAGCAATCAGAAGATGAAACAACCTATGTGTCCCTCAACTGATGAATGGATAAATATATGTGGTGTATGCATGCAGTGGAATAGTATTCAGCCATAAAAAGGAGTGAAATTATGATACATGTTAAAACCATAGAAGGACCTGGAAAACATTGTGCTAAGATGGGATGAGCCAGAATCAAAAGTACTGATATTAGGGGCTTCCCTGGTGGTGCGGTGGTTGAGAGTCCGCCTGCCGATGCAGGGGACGCAGGTTCGTGCCCCGGTCCAGGAAGATCCCACATGCCACGGAGCGGCTGGGCCTGTGAGCCATGGCCACTGAGCCTGTGCGTCCAGAGCTTGTGGTCCGCAACGGGAGAGGCCACAACAGTGAGAGGCCCACATACTGCAAAAAAAAAAAGTACTGATATTATGTGATTCCACTTGTGTGAGTTCCCTAGAATAAGTAAGATCACAGAAACGGAAAGGAGAAAGCTGTTCCCAGGGACTGGGGGAGGGGAAAAATGGGGACTTAGTGTTTGATGAGGACAGTTTCAGTGGGCGGATGAGGAAAACGTCCTGTAAATAGATAGTGGTGATGGTCATGCGACATTGTGAATGCACTTAATGCCACTGGATTGTATACTTAACATGGTTAAAATGGGAAATTTTATGTTATGTTTCTATTTTACTGTAATAAGATATTTTTTAAAATGCAAGGGTGATAGACATGGCAAAGTGCATGACAAAGAGATAACAAAAGGACCTTGTCACTCATTCAGACCCCATCTTTCTTGGCCTTAACTTTTGCCTTTTTGCTGGTCCCACTTCCAAGCCTAGAAACATCTTAAAGTGTCTCCAATTTAAAGGAGGTAACGTTCATGTGGAAACAACACCACCAATCCAAACACTGGAAGAGGCTGTGACCCTATGTCCTGTAGAGGTGGGGACTTACAGGGGTCTCCTCCCCAAATCAGCAGGACATACATTTGGAATAAACACGCCTCCCTGGAGAAAACATAGCTGTCTTCATCCTCTTAGACGTGCTGGGACAGGCACGCACTTACAAGCCCAGGGATATTTTAGGCAAAGTATTTTCTTAGATTTCATTAGTTATTAGGCATCACCATCCCCTTTTACCTTACCCCCTAAAAATAGATATACAAGTGTTACCAATTTAAAATCAGCTACTAAAAATGCAGTCTGAAACAAATGAAGTAGAATTCCCCTCGCATTCTGAGACTTACAGAAGAGGGAAATGGCAACAAAAATCATGTGAAACATACACACCAGATCAGTTGAACCAAAGTGACCAGATTCTATACAGTTTGTCTGGGTAACGTTTATCTGGTTTTCTATGAAATATTCCCTTTTCCTGGAGAACACAATTATGGCTATAAAATCATTTATTGGTCACTGTTCAGGGCATCTCCAATCTCGCATCATAGTTTATGAAGTGCCATGAAAAGCACTGAGAGGTGATTTTCTGATTGGTAAAGGCCAGTTTCGCTCAATCCCATCCTAAAGTGTAGGGTACATTATGCTTTTGGAAATCCTTTTAGCATATTTTTCCATTTGGCCATTAGGCCCAGTGGTCATTGTAGCTCCTCCCAGTAAATGAACCAGTTCACATTTTAGTCACTCCCTATGAGGATGAAAAGGGTCCTCCCAGGACATCCAGGAAGGGAAGAGTCTGCAGTGGAAATGCCAGGCTGCCTTGGTCTTGTTTGCTTGCTCGTTTTGCAGATGTGGACCCTGTGTTATCCTGCTCTCCTTCCCCACCGAGGTCCACTGCTGTGCAGCCCTGGCTGATGGGCATCCTTTCTCAGAATCAGTTCTGGGTTTTTATATTTAAGGACAATTTCACCACCCTCCATCCTCCTCCTCCTCTCAGCCTCCTCCCAGCTCCACCCCTTTTCTGAGCCAGTCACCAAGCGCAGTTGCCTCCTTTGGCCAAGTTTCTGGCACCTGCATTTCTTTCCCCGGATGATACACATCCACTTGCTGTGGCCCATTGAGCTCCTACTTGCAGGTCATCTCTCCCTGCGCCAAGGATTATCGCCTTCAATAGCACCCTTTTTCCAGTACACCCTGGGCTGCCCACGGCCTGCCATTCCACCATTGTCCTCCTGAGCTTGGTCCTCACATCCATCCACTGACAAGCCCAACACTGCTTCTCTGCATTTCCTCTTCTCCATTGTGAGGGTTACTCTCCAGGTTGTGGTCACTCTGTGGACCTCCAAGTACATCTTGCATCTCTGCCTTCTTCTCACTGCTTTACTTACCTGAAACAGTTCTCATCCTCACATGCATCCCTCTAGATCTTTTTCTCTACTTCCCAACCCAAATGGAATAGCATCTCTCCCAGGGATGGCTCCACCTCTTACCCCCTCTAATACTTACTGTCTACACTGTTCTTTTGACATCAATGCATGGGAAAGCAGTCAAAACTCCACGGCAAGTAAGAGGGTTTATTTCCTCCACTAGACTATAAACATTTAGAAGGAAGGGATTGTGCAGCAGCTCCCATCAATTTCCACCCAGTATTTAGCACAATGCTGTACATTCTGCAAATTCTCAATAAACACAAGTTAACTGAGTATGAAAATCCGGTATTGTCTGCAGGACAACATACTTGCTCCTACTGGATTTGTCTTCCACTAGACTTTCTAGACATAATAAACAAAGGTGGGTTTCCAACCACTTTCTGCCACTCTCAGGGTGTCCATAGTTGAAATTAGCTCTGGAGCCCCAGAGTCATGAAGACATTCGTGGACCCAGGGGTAGCCTGAGCAGCCAGCCCCGCTTAAACATGAGAATGCATGGCAAGGTGCTTTTTCCTCTTCATGCCATGTAATGCTTGATTTTACCTCCCTGTGTAAAATCCTTGACAAAGCCAAGGATCCATTTCTGGTTTTCAAACACCCCCTAGCACAAGCTAATGAAAGAATTGGCATTTGTAGAGCTGCTGCTATGAACTAAAGCAGGCATAGCCACCAAAGAGTCAGATATAGAAAAGCAGTGATAAAGGTCTGGCCGGAGGAGAGCAGAGGAAGTTCTCAGCATGGGAATAGAACTTATGAGCCTGGGAGACATTCCAAGCCCCGTCCCAGCTCCTGAGGGAAGATAGGGAGCCCTGTGTAGGCCCTTCTTCTGAACACTGATAGAGTGCCTGGAACGGAGCCAGGAAAGTCCCCTGTGACGGGCCCCTGGAAGGGGGCGTCAATCAAGCTGTAGGCAGAGGATGGAGAACTCTGGCTCCCTCCCCCCAAATACCAAGTAATAGTGAAATAAAAATAAACAAGTGGGGTAGTATACATGTATATTATCCAAAAATGTAATAGTATAATGTATTAGGTGAGCACAGAAAATTTACATGATGCAGGGTACTTTCTCAGCATAATAAAAGTATCTTACATCAAATACATTTTCTGTACTTATCTGTTAATAATTTGCTTTATCATATTGTTGGATAATTAGGATAGAGTTACACAAAGTATTCTCTCATATTTTTTTCATTGTTCCTTAAATCTGATTATATCTAACTTATCAATTCTCTTTTTTTAATTGAAGTATAGTTGATTTACAATATTGTGTTAGTTTCAGATATATATATTTATTTTTTGGCCTTATCAATTACTTTAGTGAATGATTTAACTAGGTTCTTCAATTTTTCTTTTAAAGAATTAGCTAGATATATATTTCAGTTTTGTTACTTTCTTCCAGTTCCTTAATTTCTCTAATTTTCTAATTCCTTATCAGCTCCTTTTATCATTATTTATTATATCCTTCTACTTTCCTCAGATAGCAGCTTATTGAATTCTTATTCCTAATTAATTAATTCTTAAGAAACTTTTGTCTAGTTCTAATAGGAAAGAAGGCACAATTTGTCCTCTCTAAGTGTAGCTTTGGACATATCTGATATTTCTTAGGCAGTGGCACCCTCACTATAATCATGTTTTATACAGTCCACAATTTTATTGACCAATGAGATGTTTTAGAGATATTCTTTTTTCTTCCTATTTTTTTTTTTTTTAATTTTCTGGTTGGTACTTTTCACTGTGGACAGAGAAAAATGATTGAAGATTTTCCACTTTGGGCAATGACTGAAGATCATTTTTTCAAGTGTTCCATGGCAATGAATTCTCATTCAGAGTAGAGTTTGATATATGTATTTATTGATACATACCTTTATTAATTGTCATGTTTAATTCTTTTAATTCTTTTTTTTTCTGCTCTCTTTGCTCAGCAAGACAACTGTTAATGCTTGTAGCTTTGAATTCAGTTTGACCGCATATCTTTTTGCTCATATTTACCTGTTATATATGCTTGACTCAGAAGGAGTCAAAACTAAAGAACAGGTAAATTTATTTGAGAAATGTTTTTAGTATGCATATAGTTGTTGTTTTGTTCCAATCTGAGAGTACTTTTCTTGTCATGGGTGTATTTACATGTATTTTTCACCTTTTTCAGTGGTCTTTCTCCTGCTTCCTTGATTTTGTTTTGTTTTGTTACTGTCGTTACTGTTGGTATAAGGTCTAGGCCTTTTTAGATTTTTGTTTTGCTTGCTCTAGGTACCTGTGAGATATGCCGTAGCTTTAATTTTAGTAGCGATGACTTTTATAACTGAAATAACTCGCTAAAACCTATATTTCTCAAGTTTTTGAGGTCATTAATGAAACATCTAACATCTCTGCAGTACTGAGGGGTGGCCACTGCACATTCACACTTTATCCCCATCTGCCCAATTCACATTTCAGGTGCGTTGAGAAACTCTAGGGTTTTTGTGTCTAACTTTTGTGGTTGCATTATCATGTGTGTATATTATGTAGTTTTCCTCTCAAGAATCACAATATTTAAATTTGAATTATAATCCTAGTAATAAGAGTGAGTAACATTTGATTTTGTATTTTTAGAGACTCAGTTACTCTTACTGGTCCCTTCACACTATGGCTAACTCCATTTAAGAGTTTTTGACTTTATTCACTGAATAAGATTAGCTCTTCTGGTCACATTTTCTGAACCATTGACTCGGTAAATATTTATTGAATCAATAATTAATTTATCTACCTCATGAGTTCATACATATTTAAGGGCTTTTCTCTTTTTTTTCATACATAAACAACTGTATGACTGGGTTTTAAGTTTGGGACGCACAGGCTATCCTTTCTGGAAACACTGAGTATGTCCCTCCATTGTCCACTGGCATTTAATTAGGATGAGAATCCTAAGGCCAGCGTGCTCTTTCTTGTGCTTTATTTGAGGGCTTTTTTTTCCCCCTGTTGTCTCTTTTGTAGGTGACATGATTTTTTTTCTCTCTCTCTAAGTGTTTAGTGTTTCTTCTGAACTTCAAGTTTGTTAACTTGATGGTGTCTCTGAGTCAATGGCTTTTTTTTCCAATTTCTCCTATTACACCCAAGTGAGAATTTTTAATTATCAAATTCATTTTATTTGCTCTCTTTGTTCAGATATACCAATTATTCATCATCTGCATCTTTGTCATCCTCCATATTTACATTTCCTCGACATCAGTGCCATCCTCTTACTTCAATGGCATGACATTTCTTCACATGTCCTATGCTTTATTAATTTGCCTTTCTGCGTTGTTGATACTACTCATTGATGCTTATATGAAGCTTCCAATTTATGCCATAATATTTAATTTTTCTTAAGTTTACTTACTGGCTCAAACAGCTGCCCATTATCTTTTCTTGTCTTATTTTCATCTCTGTTCATAAAGTCAAAGTTTCACGAACATCCTTGAGAATGTGAAGCTGTAAATATCTTAAATTTTCCTCTATTTATTGAACCACACCTTATTTCAAAGTGTATTCTTTATCTTTCCAATTTATGTTACATCTTTGTCTTCTTTTTCATTGCAGAATTTTTATAAGGGCCTTGTGTTATTTTGTTGCTGTATGTTCATCTTTGAATAAGAGTGTTTTCTTTGGTTGTGTTCTTACCAATATTCCAACTGTGTTCTTACAGTATTCCTTGGCATCCTTCCTATTCACCTACCTACAGTTTTAATCCATCCTTCACAGACCATCAACTCCAGCCTCTCAACCCTAGTTCTATTACTCACTGCCACCCTGCTGCTTGAGAGAGCTGGGGAGGGAACCATGGATGTAGGTTATCAAAGCTGACAACTTTGATCTTTATACTCTCCTTGTAAGTTCACTAACTACCCTGCACCTGGAGTCAGATTTTCCAACTTGGAACTTATCCTACTGTGACCAGGGGATGTTCCCTTGGTTTGTGGTTACTACTCAGTTTGGGGGTAAATTCTGTCTTTTTGGTGAAAAGTTATAATAATTAGAGAGAAGTTTTCTGTCCAGGCTATTGGGTTGCTGTTGTTATTTTTTTTGTTGTAACTTTATGTAGCTTCCCAACCATCTTTGTTTTGGGTTGCTTATCCCTGATCAAGTCACTTCTAGATTATTTCTTACCTCTCACAGAATTCACAAGATCAGAGAAGACAAAAGTGGTGTCCATAATAGCTCTTTAATCCCAAACAACATTGAATGTTTATTAATGAACCAAAAATAAAAATCAAGGGAAGAATTCTCCTATGTTTTCCTCAGTCTCCAGTATTATGAGTCCCCATCCTTGTAAACTGGTTACTGCCAGTAAGGCTTTTAACAACTCTCTCCACTTTCTTCACACCACATTGCTCAGCTTTTTCCAAAAAGAGAGTTGTAATTGGATTCCCAGGATAGCCTTTAAATTTGATGCCAGTTGTATTGTAGAAATATGGGATTTATGATTTTTCAAAAGTTCAGTAAACATTGTAAATGAAAACGAAAGTGGAAGTCTTCCCTCTTAGACCTATTAACATTTTATTTCTTACTATTTGCTCTAGGACCTCACATTGCCAGGGATGGCACTGGTCTCCATCTCTGGGGACCTGAGATGCCTGCTGGCCAAAGTAGGAGGGAAGCATTGCTAACCATGGGACATGCTGGTTGGAGAGCTTGAAATATGGTGCCTGATGCAAGGGCTTTTGATGCCCCGGCCTTGGGATTTCAGACAACAATGACTCCTCAGGGTCATAGTTCCCATGAAAAAAAGTTGGAATGTGTGCTGGATCCACAGCCCATGTTCCAGCGATGACCGCAGCACATGACATGTTTTATGTGTTTCACAGGACATGGAGATGGCTCTCTGGAAGGGTGGGGCAGGGGCAAGCAGGAGCAAAGTGTTGGTGGTAGAAATCAAGCCAAAGCTTCATGCTCCTGTCTGTGACGTCTGCCGTGGTGCACACTGAGATGAATGTTGGGATAACTTTATCAAGTTTCTATGCCATGGCCTGGAAGAAGAAGCAAAGATAATCAAAATTTTCAATGACTAAGGTTAGTGAAGGAAACTGATGTCCAGAGAGTTTACATTGGCCCGAGCACATCTGCAGGACCCATGTGTTGGCACAGGTGCAAGTGTTGGGCCAGGTGCCCTGCATCTCCTCCAGCCCAGGCCCCACTGGGGCAATCAGATTTCCCCAGGTTCCTAGAGCTGCCACTCATCCCTCTCCAAAGGGGTCACCTGTACTTCTTGGCCAGGTAGAGCCTCCTGGAAGACTTCCAGCCACCATGTGGGAGGACTCCTCTCCCTTCTCTCCCAGGCCTACCTGGGAAGCTGCTCCCTGAAACCTTGTAGGGAATTTTAGGGCCAGGGAGAGGGGTGCACCCTCCCCCCATGCTGCAGGTGGCCTGTTTCTGCCTTAAAATGGTATGAGAATTCTAGGGTAATCTTGGTTGTATCCTTCCAAATTAGACCCCATAGAATCAGACTTCTGTTTTCTATACTAGGAAGACCACTGCCCCCACAGCTACCACAGGGCCATGTCTGGGGAAATAGGGAAGCAGGAGTCAGGAGGCACGTCTCGGAGTTAGGACTGTGACAGCAAACCCCTTAGAGAAACCTCAGGTTCCTGCTGGGACAGAAACGTGTCCATTTTTTCTACTTGGAAATTTATTAGTTTCTGAACTTTTCAGAAAGGATAGTGCACCCTTGTATACAATGAAATAATAAGGTTATGAATAGTGGGATTTTTTTAAAGTAAAGAGTGCCCAATTCCATAACGAATCTGCAGGACACAGACACAGCAAAATCATTTTACCTGGACACACAGGTAGAAAGACAAGGGCCAAGTGCGTGGCTGAAGATGGCAGAAGGGAAGGTGACTGTGATGGATGTGAGCTCTCGCTCTTGTGTTTTCTTTTGAATTTGTGCTGGGGTGGTTGACATGGGAAGATCTGCCGAGCAGTAGTTGTTCAATTTTACTTGAACGTGGAGAGGTCCCAGAGAGGGTCATTTCTCAAAAAAAAAAAAAGGAAAAGAAAAGGATTTGGTAGCCCAAATTTTGGATCTGCCTTAATGCAGACTAAAGCTCAGAGTCTCTGAGGGATGTGTTCACCCTTCTAGATTTCCTCTGGTCCCTGTCCAGCTTTAGCAGGACCCAGAGAACACAGAGGTGAACAGGACGTCATCAGTAGGTGCCAGAAGCGTTGGAATCCCAGGTCGGAAGAAAGCATGAACTCCACATTGCAGAAATGGAGACTAGCTGGAGACCCTAAATCACACCATGAACCCTGTGCACACCAACCCTAGAGGCTCCACTTCCACAGCTCAAGTCCAAACGCTCCTTCTGAGTCATGACTCAGCTCCCACGCCCACATGCAAACGTAGATTCTGCTTCCAGGCCTTTTGACCCCTACTGAGCAGTGATGCACATGGACCGTGCTCTAGGTTGAATAGTGAACCCTCAAATTCATGTCCACATGGAAACTTAGAATGTGACTTTATTTGGAGATAGGGTCTTTGCAGAGGGAAATAGTAACGATGAGATCATCCTGAATTAGGTGGGCCCCAAATCCTACGACTGATGTTCTTTATAAGACACCATGTGAAGACAGAGGCAGAGATTGGGGTGATGTGTCTATAAGCCAAGGGACACAAAAGATTTCAGGCCACCCCTGGAAGCTGGGCCTTAACGGGAGAGGGGAGATCTGGATCACTCTGTATCCCCTCCCCTGCCCTGGTCTCCCTCTACCTCTGTCCAGGAGCTTCTGCAGGTCACAGGGCATGTCCCACGGGTCTTCTGAAACAGGTGACCGCCTGGCTCCTCACTGGGGCTCCGCGTCATATATGCTGGGTCACCTGTCTGTGCCAAGGCTGCCCAACCCCATACTCAGTGGGGTCCAGCCCTCAGAGTGGCTGAGCCCTACTGGGTCGCATGCCTTCTCACTTTCATTTTCTCCTTTAAGACCACTGCACACCAAAATATAAATAGAATTCTTCTCCCCCCAGCTAAAATTCAAACACTAGCTCAAGCAAGTAAGTCTTGGGAAAAGTCACCCACCCCCAGGCCCACAGGAGAGCAGTGAGCATCCTAGCATGGAGGTGGGTGGAAATTGCTCCCCCATATCAAGCAGGTCCCCCCAAGGCCCCATGTCCTGGCCTACGTGGGCTACCAGGGGTCATCACCACATATGAAGCTCAGACTTTGAACAAGAAAAGTAATAATTTCATTTCTAGATCTTTCAGCAGCTAGGAAAGTGAAATTAAAGCCCCAGTTGTAGGCCCTTGATCCTGAATGTTCCCGAGTCAGAAGAAAGGAGACTGGGATTCCTGTAGGACCATTGGCCCCCAAGCCCATCCAAACTTCTGCAGCTGGCGCTTGGGCTCCGAGTGGAGACCTATGTGTTTTTCCACATCATCGTAAAAGTTAATCTGCAGCTGAGGAATGTAAAGTTTCTTGTAAAATTGTGGATGGTCATTCTGGCTGGGGGGAGAGAGTCTGCATCAGAAGTGACCCACAATGGGTATTCTCTCATTGGCTCAAGATGGGAAGACCCTCAAAGAACTCTGGAATGTCCCACAGAGCAGTCACTCCACTTAGGACTGAAGTCATCTGTGCAAAGCAGATTTTTTTAAGTCTTAAAGTCAATGGAAGTCATTACTTTGCTAAAGTCTAGGACCCAGGCTCCTTTATGCCATCCTCACCCCCAGTTCCTGTTGACCAGTGGGCCTGTTCGAGGCATCTCCAGGGCATTATCCCCCTAGGGCTTTGAGGACTTTGGGGTTCCCTGTGCACCACACAGGCAGAGGAGACCCAGGGGTCCTGCCTCTGAATCCCTCCCCCAACCGCCTTCTCCCACCCTACCAGGAAGCCTCTGTGTACCACGTTGTGTGAGGCTCTGGGTCAGGTTGTCAAGCTTCTGTAGGAGTTTCCCCAGGGATGGCCAG
The DNA here is from genome assembly GCF_964341445.2 of Mesoplodon mirus. Taxonomy (NCBI): domain Eukaryota; kingdom Metazoa; phylum Chordata; class Mammalia; order Artiodactyla; family Ziphiidae; genus Mesoplodon; species Mesoplodon mirus. Next base: position 227,304,813 of record NC_138977.1, on the reverse strand, counting down.
CAAGGTGTATTCCTGTCCCCGTGTCCTAGAGTGCCTTCACACCAGCTAACCCCATGTAAGGGAAGAAAGCCAGGGCCCAGGCACCTGGCGTCCTCACCCACCTGGATCTGCCTTCTCTTCCCATACACCTCCAACCCAGAAAAGGTGGCATTTCCTTTTCTTGCTGGGTGATAGCAACTTCCTGGACTCCACATCCCAAGATGACTCGACCCCAGAGCTATAGTAAAACTCTGTGATCTAACCCAGCACACTGACCCCGTGTATGGCAACTCCAGGAATTTAGTAAATCCTTCTCTCTCCCAGCAATGCATGGCTTTTACATCCGTTGCTTGCTGGGGACTCACAAATCTTCTTTGCCAGTCAAGGCTGAAAAACGACTTTGTTTTCCTAGCTGGTATGCCTGTCCTTCCCGTGGAGCCCAAAAACTCACCGCTTCAATAGGCGAGGAGCCTGAGAACAACAAGATTTATAGGTTATGAAAATACATCTGAACATATTTTAAAAAATATTATCCCCATTATGAGGTGAGGGTGCTGGTGAGTTGTGTCCGGCATTGTCTATTGAGTCCGGCAAAGTGTTAAGACGCTTTTATTCCTGAGGTTGCTCTGTGCCCTTTGTCTGTACTGACATCTGGGACCACAACCCAGCAAACGGGGAGTCATGGCAAAGATTAACCAGAGAAGGGGTGGGGATGAGTGAGAGAGAGAGAGAGAGAGAGAACTCTCCTCAATGCCCAGAAATATCTAGAACTACAAAAAAGCACCTAGGCTGTGGTTTCTGGATCTAGCCAACAGCGTCAAAAGGTTTCCACCCTAGTTTTCTGCCTCTGCAACGTTAGCTTGGAGAAGGCCATCCAGGTGTGTTTAGGGCCACGAGGGCAGCACGAGTGTCCTGCCAGCCCTGCTGCATGGACAAAGCTCAGGTGCTGACAGCTGACACTTCTGACATGAGCTTCTCCTCATGGAAGGATGAGCACGGACCAGGCAAGAGGATCATTCAAGAGGCTCAAGGAAACAGAACTTTTCAGCATTAGAAGTACATTGAGAACATTAAATGTTAAGAGGAAAAGAAGAAAGTGAAAATTCTTCTGGGTTTATAAGACCGAGAACGGTATTTTTTTAAACACACACATACTTGAAGCCCTTGAGTATAGAATGCTGGGAAATAGCAAGGAGCATTTGACATTTTCCTTCATTATCTATGTGTTATTTAAATGACTTTTGGTGTTTATACCTAAAGACTGTGGAATAATGTAATTATTCCTGAGATCATTGATTTTCTTCAAAATAAATGAAGTTACATGATGTTTTTTCAGCAGTATCACATGTAATAGGAAACTTTGCAAAGGACTGACTTTGGTAATAAAGGTATTTTGATGGTGTTGGGTCCCCAGAATATCATTTTACAACGATGCAAAGCAGCTCTGCCTTCTCTGAGTGAGGGGTTTTTATTTCTGTAAAATATTACCAATGGCTGGTGGCACTGCATTAGTGGAAATGCAGTGTCTTCCAGAAAGGATTTGGCGTTTGCAAAGTCCTAAGCGAGAGGGGGTTAAACTGGGCAAAACTGCAAGTCCCTTTCAACAAAACAAAAGCCCAGGAGGTCTGCAAATGTAGTCTGCAGCCTCCCTGTAGGTCCCCTGCTTCGCTGCCAGCAGCGCATCGTCACAGAGAAGCACGGTCAGCCAGTGTCTTTGATTCTCGGAATTTAGAGAGCTGAAACTAAAAGCATTCTTCATCTGCTACATATCCAAAGGTAGGCTCTTTTCGCCTTTTTTCTTTTTTTTTGTTATGTTTTGGGTGGTTTTCTTGGGAGTTCCTTAATAAGGAGAAGACATTTCTAGTGTACTTGGTTCTGCAGCTTTCGCCAGCCTGGTCAGATGGTAAGTGAACTCCTGGATGACAAAACCAGCCATCTGTGAACAGGGTGGATGTGCAGCCACCAGCTGGGGAGCGGACTGGGATCTGCGGGGACCTTGGTGGGGCGGCCCTGTTTGTCCCCACTGCTCCCTCCTTACCCGTGACCCCTTCCCTGCTGCCATTCCCATTCCCAAGGGAAAGCTGTACCTTCAGGGCGCCAGGCCGTGGGAACTTCCTCCTGCTGCAGTAAAGTCCCAGGATCTTGGGCCGGATGGATGCTGGCGGGGACTGGCCCTGCTGATTTCTGGCCCCTCCACGCTCTTCTCTGCCATCTCCTCCCCTTCTGGAAGTTTCTTCCGTGTTAAGCGGGTCCTTGAGACGTTGCTACCACGGTCACGTGTTGGTTCTGCCTCCCAGCTCCCACCCACCCTTCCCCTAGTCCTGGGAGAGCCACTCTGTGACTCTGGGTCCCCCCGATTGGGGTCAGAGCATGTGTCCTACCTAATCCTGGCACCAGAGACGCTCACTGCCCTGGCTGGAGGGTCACATGGGCGATCCACTGTCACAAGCCTTCAGTCCCATTAAATCTTTTGTCCCCCCGCCCTTGCCCCTGGTGTTGCTTTCAGCCCACCCCTCTCTTTCCTCTCCCTTCCCTGGGATATCTGCATGAGGCAGGGGCGCTGTCAGCAGCAGAGCCGTTTCTGCCCAGGAAGCCTAATTAATCAATCCACCAATTAGTGGCAAAAAGCCAGCCCCGTATTGCAGGTTTAGTTTATGTGTTTTCTTCTTATGAGACCACAACTGGAAAAATCAGAGGCCTTCTGATCTGGAGTCCCCGAATGACAGAAACCTTTCCAGAGGGCTCTGGGCAACGCGACTCATGTTTCTGCTGGCTGCCTCGCTCCCATGGCCCTTCATGTTCCCTTCAAAAGCACCGCCTCTCCATCCTGGAGATGAACTTTCTAGTCGTCTTTGATGAGGACAATTCTGACCTATAGGCCATCACCCGCTTTGTTCCGTAGAACGTTTCCAAGAGAGGCGCCCACTGCGAGGTTGGTTAGACACCTTTGTTACAAATGCCAGTCTTGGTCTTGGGGGCATCCCTGGGCGAGTGACCCGGTCCCTGGTTCCGCTCAATCGTGCAACCCACGAGGGAGCCCGAGGGGCCCTCTGCGCTACTGAGGAGCCACCACCCTGTCAGCCAGGACTGGGGCCCTGCAGATGTCAGGAAATACTACGCAGAAGCCAGGCTGCGGGAAGGAGAAGCTGAAGCCTGGCTCTGTGGGCGGCTTTGGGGGGACTGTCCCTGTGTGGTCCCATGGCACCCCTTCATCCCAGGGAAGTTTTCAAGCCTGATCCAAGCAAGGCCAGGCAGTGCCCGCCTGCCTGAAAGAGGCCCCATCTGAGCTATGTGCCGCTTTGCTTAAAGGTGCTTCGTGGACACACATGTTTCAGTGGCTGCAGGAATTTTGGTGCGAGAGATGACAATCTCCTCAACACGTATCCCGACAACGTGGCAGGGCCGCAGGGCAGTGGGCAGCCCCATCGCTACAACGAAAGCCAAGAGCAAGTAGCCAGCTAGCTGGGGTTTGTTTCCAATAAAATGAAAACACAGATTTCTTTTCCCCCCTGAATTGTCGGAGCTGGGTAAAGGTTATTTCTGGAATCCCACGGAAAGAAAGAATCAAGGTGTTGGACATTTAGAAACCACCTAATAATCATTTTAATGCAGTGTGTTGTTGATGTATTACTCCCAAAGTTTTCTGCTAAGGGATCAGCTTGGGAAGAATAAAAGAGCTTTTCTGAATAACTTTGACCAGATGTTTCTCTCTGGGGATGACCGTATCTGGGCTGGGTAAGTTGAATGTCAGAAGCTGATTTGATGGTTGGATTCCATAGGGAGAGAAACCAAGTTATTGCAACTTTATATGCATTCAGATGAAAGTAGGTAATAATAATGTCTTACTGTAAAATGAAAACAACACTAATGATTGTATTCATTAGCGAAATGATATTTGCTGGACTAGCATTAGCAGTTATCGAATTGCAGGCAATAATGGGAATGTGAAATTAATTTCATTGAAGGAATTGAAGAATGATTTATTTACAGTGAGTATCCATTCTCTGTGAAACTTCACTGACTCCATTAAAAAAAAAAATACAGGGCTTCCCTGGTGGCGAAGTGGTTGAGAGTCCGCCTGCCGATGTAGGGGACACGGGTTCATGCCCCGGTCCAGGAAGATCCCACATGCCGCAGAGCGACTGGGCCCGTGAGCCACGGCCGCTGAGCCTGTGCGTCCGGAGCCTGTGCTCCGCAACGGGAGAGGCCACAACAGTGAGAGGCCCGCGTACCGCAAAAAGAAAAAAAAAAAAAAAAATACAGCTGTATCCTTCTTAGAATGTGCAACTCAAAACTAACAGTTCAAAATCTCATTATTTTATGTTTTTGTTAAAGTTTACTTTAAAAAAATCTCCACCACAGTGCCAATTCATATGAGAACACCTTGCAAAAATGTGAGAAATGACAGTTTAGGTTCTGTAACTTTATTTTGCTTTGATTGGTCTAATAGCAGAATGTAGTCATTTTTATGTTGCTGAGGTATAATTGACAGAAAGCAAGCAAGGCCTAAATGTGGTGCAATGGATTTTTCTCTGTGGCTACACGTGCACAACCACGACCCCGATCAAGACACAGAATGTTCTAGCACCCAGGAAAGTTCCCACCCCTTCCAGTAGATACCTACACCCCAAGGAACCACTATTCTGACTTCCAACAGCATAGATTCGTTTGCCTGAGTTTAGGTTTCATATAAATGCAATTATACTGTGTATATCGTTTTGTTTCCAGCTCCCTTCCCTCAACATTGCATTTTTGAGATTCAGACGCACATTGTCATGTATCAGTAGTTGGTTAATTTTTATTGTCTAGTTTCAGTCTTTACATCTTTTGTTTTGACTCGATATGTGGTTGACTCTAATTGCCATTGAGAAATTTACAGTGACCTGGGTCATCTCTGATAAGATCTGAGTTTTGTGGCACAAGGGGCAGAGGACAGAAACAGGAGACGTCACCCATCTGGGGGGCCTGGGGTGAGTCACTTAGCTGCTCTGACCTTGGACCCCTATCTATGAACAGTCATCAAGGATGCTAGTCCAACAGCTTTGCAAGATCCAGAGGCAGACAGACTACGAAGGGGCCCTGGGGACACCCGGAGACACTCTGAGGGCACAGTATCAGGCAGCATGTCACCCTGGGCCCTCTGGTTTCTAAGCTCTACAATTGTGTTGTGCACAGTATTTACCATTGATTTTTAAAAATCAGTTCTGAGCTCTGGTTGCAAAATCTAACGTTCACGTCCTGCTACAAACACATGATGTTCAGCCTCCTAGTTTTGACATACCACACATACACACAGAGAGACACCCCTGCCCCTTTCATTGATGTAGTTCTCCATCTCCTCAAAGAGCTTATTATTTTACAGAAGTTCTCTTGGGGGCATGAGCTGCAGCAGCCCTCTCTTCTGTATTTATTTATTAATTAGCTGGCTGAGTGGGAAATCACACCCTTTTCTTATTCATTGTTTTTTAAGGATTTGAGCTGATTATCTAAACAAACAGTGCTCTTAAAATTTTCCCTCAAGTAGAATTGCTAATCCCACCTTATATTTTTCTTAAAATAATATAAGATCCATTTCCCCCTGAATAGTCTCTGTTGTTCATTTCACCTTTTCAAGGACTGGCCGAGTCTGGGCATGAATTAAAAACCTAAGTCCAATCTCATACCTCCAAGGGTCCCAGAGGAAAATGTAAGAAAAAAGCCTATTTGCTCCATGGTGAATAGGTGCTCACAGCTTTAAAGAACGGTCCTTCAAGTATTAGATGCATTCCAAAACTGCCTTTGAAACAGAAAACGCGATGAAAAGTCTACCTGGCCAGTTAAAAGTCCGAAGAAAAAATGACGTGAACAGGAGTCCCCTGAAGTTTCCTCCCAGGGTGGAAGGTGTTGCAGTGATGAACTACTACACCTATCATCAAAATAAAGCAATGCCGCATTTGATATAGGACCTTCCCTAATTCATGGTCATAATAAAAGTTAAAGGAGGAAGAAGTTACCATTCAAAGTGAGATCATTTGTGTTTGTTACAAAAAGAAGTGCAGTTCTGCCTTCATGAGCATTTGGAAGATTTCTCTTGAAATGCATCCTCTGTTAAAGCTCCGAGTACAGGTAACAGCTAGGAGCAAACAGGTGCATGGCCCTGGGTGGTGGGAGACACAGTCAAGAGGGTGTGTGGTCCCCCCAGAGCAGGAGGACCTGACAAAGTAGGGAGCAGGTGTGGCGCCACCTCCTTTCACCTGCTCTGTGGCCCTGCAGGTGCGGCAGAACCCAAATGAGGCCCCGTCTGCCACTGCTCCTTCCTGCCTCCAGAGGGCTCTTCCTTACTTGTGTGTATCACACAAGGAACCAGGAAAGACAGAGGGGTTTGGGTGCCCCAGGACCTATGAATGCCACTGTATTTGGAGACAGGGTCTTTGTAGATATGATTAAATAAGGGTCTGGAAATCATCCGGGATCTAGAGTGGGCCCTGAATACAATGACAAATGTCCTCATGAGAGAAAGGAGATGGGGATTTGGACCCAGAGACACAGGATGGAAGCAAAGATTGGGGTTACACAGCTACGAACCAAGGAACACCAAGGATGACCGGAAGCCATTAAAAACGAAGCATGGAAATGATTCTCCCTCTGAAGGAAGCAACCCTGATCTCAGATTTCTAGCCTCTAGAACTACAAGAGAATACATTTCTATTGTTTTAAGCCACCAAGTTCTTGGTAATTTTTTATGGCAGCCACAGGAAACTAATACATTGAGTACCCCAGACCCTGGAAGAGCTGGAGTCCAATACCAGGGACCCTTGTGCAGGTGACATCGGCAAAGAGGGACCCCACCCCAGCCAGCTCCCAAGGCAGCGCAGGTTCTAAAGCTTGGCTGGGGCTTGCTGTGCAGATCTACACAATGAGATCAGCACAGGGCCGGACAACAAACCAGCTGGGGAAAGATTCTCAGTGGTTATTATCTGAGCATGGACGTACTACCGGCTGGACCTGACTTTCCAAGTTCTAAGAGGGAGAGGGGTGGAATAACTTCAGGTCACCTGAGTTGATGGAGGAGATGCGGGGGCAGGGAACTGAAGATGCCTATTAACTGCATCACGTTTCATGTGGACGGCATCACGTTTTATCCTCACAAGAAACTTCAAAAATCCTGTTATCCACTCCAGGTTAGAGACGAGGAAACTGAGCTTGGACAGGGGAAATCATTGTCTAAGACCCCAGCCCCCCGGCTTGAGAAAGACAGGCTGGCTGCCCAGGTACCAGCACTAAGCCCTGTGTTGCTCCACCCCCGAGACCATCAGGAAATGAAAGTCCAGGAGCGACTGTGCAGACTCCTCCTCTGGACGGATGCTCTTGGGGTTGGGCTAATTTCCACCAGCGTGGTGTGGAGTTTGCCTTCAGCCATCCATGGGCAGTGGAGGGTGAAGAGTGGAGGCCAAGCCAGTGCAGATAAAAATTCAGCTCTGGTGAAAGGGGTGTCTGATGAGGCCCCTGAGTGGCTCCTAACTGCACATAAACAAATAACTTTGCAAATCGATTTTATCTGATCCCTACCTAGAAATGTTCCCCAAGGGCCCGAGTGGTGTAAAGGTCACAGAATCCTGCAATTAAAGAAATTCCTAAATAAAACTCCTGGATACATTAGTAAATTTCCCCAAGGGTCAGTTGGATGTGTTTTGTGTGTGACCCACCATCCACGATGTGCAACATTCAGGGATGGTGGGAAACCAGCCCTGTCCCCCTACACGCAGTCAGACAGTAAGAGCACAGGTAAGTTACGACTGTTTGTGACAGTTGTTTGCCTTTCCATGTATCTACTGACCTAACCAAAACTTCTTATGCATTTCTGAGTGCAGATTTACTGAATCTAGTTTTAAGAAAAGTAAAAAAACTGCAGGACAATAGACAGCAGAGGCTACAGGTTAGCATCATCCTAGAACTACCTGGAGAGATTGTTTTAAATGCCCTGCCTGAACCCCAGCCTGGAATTTTGACAAAACTGGCCTAGGGGAGTATCCAGCATTGGTGATTTGACTGTGCGGAAACCACAGACCATGGACCGACATACAACTCAGATCGGGAAAGCAGACAGAGGACTCTGAGGAAAGGAAGGAAGACCTGGTGAGTGAAATGCAGTTGGCTGACCATTTTAAAATACTGAATTAAAATGATCGGTAAGGTGTAACCTGTGTCAGAGAACACAAGGTAGAAATAGGATTTAGCTGTGAGCACAGCAAAAACATGGAGGACGTGCCGGTGAAGACACGGAAACCAGGTGTAAAAGAGTCGTCTTTTCCACAGCCTCAGGTGGGCATAGGGACAGGTTTGACAGAATTGACTTAAACCTTCTGGAACTTTCCACTAGTCACTCACATTACTCCCTCAAGAGTTTAATTGCTGGACTCATTTAGCACAGTCTCCAAGACGAAAGGTGTCATTGGTTGAGCTTCCAAATCAATCCGTGCATTCATATTTTAGTAATGAAGATTAAAATCTGCTAAAACCACCTGACTACCCTGGATATAGCCAACTCTTAGGCAATGAAATGATGAGGAACTCCTGAGGTCTGACTGAATATTGAAGCCTAAAGTCCTAATAACCTGATGATCCTACAACAGGTCCAAACAGAGAGTCTGAATCCTGAGGCCTGATTTCCTTAAGAACCAAAGACATTGTCAACCCCCAACCAAGACAGAGGGTCAAAAGAGGCGGCCCGAGAGCCTCTATCAGATGCGGTGAGGTCTGACTCTTCTGTACTCTGCAGGCCTGAGTCCACAGGCCCAGAGGCCTCCTGGCCAGAACACGTGGCCTCCCCGTGCCCAGGCTCTGCTACCCTCCCATCCTCCCAGCTACCCCCATGCAGCATCCTAGAAGCTGTCTTTGGAAACCAATTTCTGAGACTCCCCGTCATCAACCTGTGTTCCTTCATCAGCCACAGCAACAGGAAAACTCATTCCAGGGAAATGAGAGCCACTGGCCTGATTTTCCACCCGCGGTCCAGCCCTGGCCTCATCCTTCCGAGGCCTGACCACATCTTCCTGTTCTTGCTGGCCGGCTTCGCTGGTGCGGGTCTGCATTTCTAGGTTAGAACTGGGAATGTGAGCAAACTACCAGCAGCTGGAAGTCTGCCTTTGATAGGCTCCCAGCCTGTGCAAAGGAAGATATACTGGGTTTTTCACTAGAAGCCTATTTTCATGCACTGTGAAATTCAAGTCAAGAGTTGGATTTCCAAGAATTAGATGCAGGCCTCAGCAGCAACAAAGTCACGGGCATTTAGTAAACTCCAGGTCAGTCCCGAAATCCTGAGGCAGACTTGCCCCCAAACAGCTGCATTCACCAGGCGTTTCCACTGAGTCACAGGTACTGGTTTTACTCTTTGTTACAACATACCGAGAATAGAGGCATAAAAGCACAATTTTAGGAAGGTGTGGATCACATTGATGACTGAGAAACGGTCTTTAATTTCTCCTGAAATGCCGAATCTCTAAATTAAAGAAGAAAAGGGGCTTCCCTGGTGGCGCAGTGGTTGAGAGTCCACCTGCCGATGCAGGGGACACGGGTTCGTGCCCCGGTCCGGGAGGATCCCACATGCCACAGAGCGGCTGGGCCCGTGAGCCATGGCCGCTGAGCCTGCGCGTCCAGAGCCTGTGCTCCACAACGGGAGAGGCCACAACAGTGAGAGGCCCGCGTACCGCAAAAAAAAAATAATAATAAAATAAAATAAAAAAGAAAAGACTTGTGTAACCTTCTCTGCCATCACCAAGTTACACAACACACTTAAAATACCATAAGATTTTAGTGGAAAATGAGGCAGGAACAGTTGCAGAATTTCCCATAATTGGGAGCCCCGACGCCAGGTGCACCCATGGCCTCACCCTGGGCCTCTGTTCCCTAAGAGGCCTTGGAGGCAACCCTGTCCCTGGGACCCAATGGCTGCTGTCACTTCCCTTTTGCTCTTGTTGTCACTAACTTTGCTAATGACCTTGTTCTCTGGGACTCACCGTTTCTCCAGTAGAGAAACAGGCCTATAGCTCTTTGAGGCTGGAGTTGGGGGAATTTGCTCTCTGGCCGAGACCCCAGAGTACAGGGGGCAGAGCCGCACGTGTTGTGATGGGACCAAATGTTCCAGACATGTTTTTTCTAATGGATGTTCAGTATTTTAAGTGGCACATCAGTTTCTCTGGGGTACGCTTATCCAGTTCACTCCATCAGCTTCAATAAAGGCCAGATTTAAAAGAAAGTAAAAAAAAGAGGAAGAAATAGCATGTTCTTCACTGTGTGTGTGTGTGTGTATGAGAGAGAGAGAGAGAGAGAGAGAGAGAATTCAAACTTCTGAATGAAAACCAAAAGGCATTAACAAGGCAGAGGAACAGAAAGCACCTATGAAGAAAAAGGCCAGGAACGCTTTCCCTAAATGCTGACATTTAGCCATGTTCAGCCAGTGGATCCTCCAGGAAGGGGCTTCTCCTTTGCTTCCTCTGTGCACCGCCCCTCCCTTGGCTTTTCCTTCATATTTTCTGTGCCTTTTTGGTGAGCAGAATAAAGATCCCGGCCCAAGGTGTCAACATCCTATACCTTAAACCTGCCACCTTACCGGGCACAGGGGAAGGGACATTGCAGGTGTGACTAAGTGACCGATATTGAGATGGGAGTTCATTCTGGATGACCCGGGTGGACCTGATGAAATCACAAGGGCCCTTACCAGTGAAAGAGGCCAGAAGGTCAGAGTGAGAGATGTGAGGGCTGAAGCAGAGGATGGAGTGGCATGGGGCCACCAGCCAAGGAATGCAGGCAGCTTCTAGAAGCTGAAAAAGGCAAGGGAACAGACTCTCCCCTAAAGCTTCCAGAAGGAACGCCCACACATTGACCTTAGCCCCGGGAAACTGACGTCAACGTTCTGATCTTCAGAACAATAAGATGGTAAATGTGTGCTGGTTTAAGCCTGCAGAAGGGATAAAAGAAAGTTCTGGAACCACTGCTGCCCCCAGGGAACTTCCCATCTTGGCTTGCAGAAAGAAGACTTAGACGTACGAATAAGAGACTGATTCGGGAAGAGACACAGTGAGAGGATCCGGAACCCAGTTATAAAAGCCAAAGCACACAGCCGGGGACGGGGCTCAGAGTTCGCCTTGGGAGGCGGGACAGGCTGCAGCCGTGCTCCAGCAGCACGGGCAGGGGCCCCTCGCTCCTTCACGGCTTCTGCCATCAGCACCCCCAGCTGCAGCAGGTGCCCACCCGTCCTCTCTCCATCCTGCTCCCGCTTAAGTGGCGCAGCCCACAAGGTCAGAGGCAGGTCCTGGTCCCAGAAACGTCCAAATGGGCAGACCCCAGGATGGGACTGCCCGGGTTCCATGGACAATTCAAATCGTTGAGGCGTTTCCAAAGGGAATCTCGGAGCAGGGTGGGCTTCCCCACAACCAGGCCTAAACCGGCCCTTGAGGAGCTGTCTGCCCATGTTTCCAGAGGAGACCCCGTCCCTGCCAGGAGGGCAGAAAGGAGGGGCCCGTTCATGGCTGTCATCACCCAGGGGCGGCCTTCTCGCGGTTATAAGATGTGAGTGGGGTGCCTGTCGGTTGGAATCTGCACACAGGAAGGAACAGCCAGGCCGACTCTGTCCACTAGGCAGCATTTTCCAACTGAGAGCTGAAAGCAGAGGGCTGGGGAGGGCAAGGACAGGGTCCTGGTTGCTTCCAACACCCAGCACACCTACAGTGGCTCTGCTTAGTTAGAGCAGTCCCCAGACACCTTGAACGACCCCGCATTTCTCTATTCCACTGTGGCTTCCCTTTTCTCCCCCAAGCCTCTGTTTCCTGGCGTCTGCCTCCATACCACCTGCTCCCTCCGCTGCTTTTCTAGTGGGTGCACCTCTAACTGCCGGGCACCTCCGTGTTCCGTCTGAAGTTCAGCCACCAGCGTGGATTTAGCCTCCTGCCTTGGGACCCACTAGAGAGTCATGGCAGGACGGCCTCATGCCTGGGCTTCAGGTCGTCTGGTTGGGAAGCCCAGGTCCACAGGACAGCGTCCAGTGAACAAGGAAGAATGGGAGATGCCGAGCCAGCAGGCGGCCCCCAGGGGAGCTTGGGGTACAGAGGGGTGACGGCCCTGGGAATCAAAGGGGCCTGTTTTGCCTCCAGTCTGTCCCAGTTCATACTCAGAGTCAAGTCACGGCCACAGGAAGGACTCATTCTCCTGCCCCAAATCGACCAAGAGTCAGGAAAGGACGGTCACACCTTGGAAATTACCTTGGGAAGGAGAGCCTGGAGTAACCACCTTTAGAATCCGCAGCTCGGACACCCACAGCTCTCTAGGGGCAGGAAGACCGCAGCCACGAGCCTCAGCCTGGAGCCGCCAGTGGGCTGTCCAGGGGCCAGAGCCGTGACTGTGCAGATCGGCCGTTTGCTCTGCACAAGCGTCACAGAGGCTCCTTTGGCAATGATGTCAATTCCTCTCCATCAGCTTTGGCGACGCTGAGAGCAAGTTTTTCAGGAGGCTGGGCCGAGTATCATGGGGCCCGCTCTGCACACCGGGCATGAGGAAGGAACATTCACCATCCATCCTCTGATGTTTTCCAAATGGCCTCCACAGCGGCTGTCAGCACGAAGAATTATTTTATTACATTTTCAGATGTAACCGGGAAATCTCGTTTGGAGCCACTGTTTGGATGTTAAAACAGCATAGACAGATTTTCCATAACTGGGGAACAAATTGATCCCAGCGAACACAGCAAGAGGAAGTGCCTTCGGCACAGGCGGGGAGGGCGGGGAGGTCAGGAGGGGTGGTCGTGGCGGACCCCCGAGGGGAGAGGAGCGGCCCGAAGCCTCGCCGGGGGCCTCCTCCACCCCGGCGTGCAGGTGAGTCCTCTCCCCTGTCTGGGCCTCTGTCTTTTGTGGAATGAGGGGTCTGGGCTGGGAAGGACTTGGCTCTGGAGGCGGGATGAGGAGGACGTGCAGAGAACAGCAGGCCCTTCATCTTGCTGAGTTGAGCAAAGGCCTGGGTTTCTATAGCGACAGCCAAATATTTGGATTTAAAGGCAGCCCCGTTTAGCCCTCTGAGAAGGTCTGGCCAAAGCCTGGGATGTATGGGATCATGTAAATCATGGTCCGCCTTCTCAGCTGGTCATCTGAAAGGAGCCCCCTCGCCTCCTGAAACACAGCTCCGAGTGTTTGGTAGGAAAAGGCGGAGAGTGGGACTGGAGACCATGCCTCAGTGTGTGCGTGCTTGTGTATGTGTGTGTGTGTGTGTGCGTGCGCACATGTGTGAGCACACACGTGAGCACCAGGCCCATGTGTTGAACACACCAAGGTTCATGTGTCTACTACATGCGTGCTTGTGAGTGTACATACGTGCACCTTGCCTATGTGTATGTGTGAAAGTGCCCCTGGGACAGGTGTGTGTTTCTGTGTGTTTGCACGTGTGCATTCACGTGCTGGCTCGTGCACTATGTCAGGGGAGCGTCACCCCACCCCTGGCCCCCTCTTTGCCCTCAGATGCCCCTGGAGACCGCAGCCATGTCCATGCAGGCCAAGTGCTTCCTCAGTGGTCCATCCATTCTGTGTTTCCAGCCCAGCAGCGACCTCCAAAGCCACTGTGCTGTTAGGAAACCCGCCAGCCACTGGCAAGTTCCCTTTGAAGAAAAGAAAAAGATCCTAGTAGGAGGCCCCTCTCCACCCAGGACTGGCCGCTGTGAAGCGGCGTGTGGACCCATCAGGTCACAAGCACCTTGGTCCTCAGGGTGCCACACACACGGGGCTCAAACAGAACAAGGAGAGGGACCCAGCCTTCCATGGAAGGCAGGCGGGGGGCCCAACGCAGAGTTTCCTCCAAGGGAAGGGGTGGAGAGGGGCTTCTAGTCTCCGTGGAGGGGACTGGGGTTCATGGTTCGTGGAGGAAAGACCCAGCAGGTCATGGTCCCAGAGCTGCCACGTCCCATGACTTACACCAGAGCAGTCTGTTGCCCCTCTCTAGGAGCATTTTCTACCCCTAAATTTACCTCACTCTCTGCTTCCAAATCATAATCTCAAAGACATGATGCGTATGAAACTTGATGACACTTCTTGGGCCACCATGGAGAGAAGCAGGAAGAAACATCCCTGACAGTCAAGAGCACCGGGGTGGGAGCTAGCACCCAAATCCCCACACAGCTGCCACCCCACCCACAGGGGCACCCAGCATCCTGAGCGGGTGAGAAACTGGCAATGCCACCCACATCAGGCTGGCACCATCTCTGCCCGTTGTTTACATGGCAGGCCGAGAAGCAGGCCCCCCTGTGCTCTGGGTCCTGCACAGAAGATGCACAGTAGGGACCAGAAGCCAGGAGCCTGGCCCATGTGTGATCTTGGAGTGAAGCTCCACGCAGGACGGGACAGCAGTGGAAGCTACGCCCATGCCCGACCAAACACAGAGGAGGGCCTGAGAGACAGTTAACAGACCCCACAGCCCTGAGGACATTGTCTTACCCAACAGCTCAACACAGAACGGAGTTTAATTCTCACTTCCTTGAAACCCAGGAGAGCGGGAAACTTGCCAGCAAGGTCCTGAAGGGAAGAGGAAGGAATATATAACCCCGTAATTACCAGAAAGAGATGTGCGCACTGTAGTTTGCTAAATTCGCAGTCAACTAGAAGAATCAAACGAGTCGCCCAAGGTAAAAAATCTACACTTGAGGTATGAATTTAACTGACAAAAATCAAATGGAAGATGAGAGCGGACACTTTAGGAGTTGGAAAGCTTAAATGTTCAATGAGAGTTTTCTTTCTGAGGAGAATGACCAGTAAGATTCAAAGTGAAGCGGAGACAAATGAAAACGTGGCCTTTGGTTTTTTCTCCTTCTCGGAAGGCGGGTCTCCATTGCAGAGCAGGAAATGAGGAAAGGTCCATATGGAATCCACGTCGTGACCGCCTTCACCAAGAGAAAACGTCTCAATGAGAATCATCTTGATTCCAGCCTTGTCACTACAGCCTGAAAGCTAGATATAAATTATCAAAATATCCTTTGAACATTGGTCCATTAGAAGCTTCAAAGAGAATGTGGAATGCCACGGAAGAGTGGGAAATTACCCAAGACCAGGATGGGTGGAGTGCAGGCTGGGTCCTCGCCCCTCTAGACTTACACACTTAATCATGAAATTGTGCACTTAGTGAGAGGCAAGGCCGGTCTCGCACAGATGAGAGGAAGGGGTGTTTTGTGAACATAAGATAGAGATGCAGCCCTGAACCTCCCACCAGGTCCTCTGGGTATCCAGTGCTCATCTCCAAACAGACAGAGAATATTTTCTCCTCTGCATCCCGACTCTGTTTCCAGCTGTCGGTGGAAGTCGCACCCGTGTGAATGGATGGAAGAGGAGCCCCTTGGAGGTGGGCTCACCTCACCTGCAGCTCCAGCAAATTTACATGAAATTGATTATTGACTGATGGCCCTCCCCAGCCGCCCATCTGCTGGCAGAGTGCTGCTCCACTTGGTGAGTTAATTCCTTCTCTAGGACAGAGGTACATGCACAGAGAGCAGCACGATGAGAAAAGCACAAGGAAATTGGCTTCTGTTCCTCCGATTTCCTGCAGGGGCATTGGACAGCCCTCCAGGCAGCGGTGCCTCTCCGGAAAGGTGTTTGTGCCCTTGGGGTGAGTCTGGGGGGTCTGCGGGTGAGGTGAGAGGCTTGGAAGCAGGAAGCAGAGTTGGCCTGGCAGCTTCTCCGAAGGAGAGGGAGCTGGGATCAGGAGGCCTGATTGAAAATGTACAGAAATTATGGATTACTTTGCATAAGATGCTCGCCTCTGGTTTTTCCCTCTTTGCCACTGGCGATGGGGGACAACTGGCGTGGCTTCTGCTTGGCTCTCTGTGGCCTGATACTCTGGACTAAAACGCAGGGCAAACAGCAGGGAGACATGCAGCTTTGTGACCCGAGGGGCAGTGATTGAACCTGGGAAGAAGCCAGAACCGTGACACGAGGCCCCCGTCGCCTCCTGTTCCCCTCATCCGTTCCCCACCCAACAAGCCAAGTTATTGACCCAAGTCAGAAATTCTGGCTGATGTGGTGAAAAATCCTGATATGCGTGCAGATGTGCGGGGGAACTTCTATACGGTGAGTCCAATTCCTAATTTGACGGGGGATAGAGGAAGCAGCGCAGAGGCTGGAGGCAGAGTCTCCAAACTCTCAATCCATCAGTGCCCACCAGCTACCGTGGATCCCAGAACACAACAACGGATGGGAATTGAACACTCACACATTCGGATGCAAGTCATCATCATCATCACTGTTATGATTATTACCGACATGTAAATTGTCTTTTCCTGGTTTCATGGAGTATAGTTTAGAATAAAAAAATAAATGATACATACATAAGTTGTATGTATTGACTAGCTTCCAGCATTAGTGAATAAGGGAGAGTTAAGACTATTAAGTCCTCTAGTTAATACTGTAAGGTACTACAGTTGTAAGTTACAGATGTTTATAACAGCACCATTTATAATCGTGAAAAGTTAGAAATAACTTACAGTCTATAATCCGGGAGACGTTTGTTATGTCTATTAAATGGAACACTATACAGCCATTAACAACTATGAGTTCAAAAACATTTTAATGTTTTTTGTTTGTTTGTTTGTTTGTTTGTTTGCGGTACGCAGGCCTCTCCCGTTGCGGAGCACAGGCTTCGGACGCGCAGGCTCAGCGGCCAAGGCTCACGGGCCCAGCCGCTCCGCAGCATGTGGGATCTTCCCGGACCGGGGCACGAACCCGTGTCCCCTGCATCGGCAGGTGGACCCTCAACCACTGCGCCACCAGGGAAACCCCATTTTAATGTTTTTAATACAACTGTGTTTATAATATAACCGTGAGATTAAAATGTACTTACTGTGTGTGTAGCGTAATCCCAATTTTGTTATGTAGGTATACAACGAAGTTGTTTGTTTATGTGCATGTGTGTTTTCTTCTTCACAATCTTGGTATATTTCTCAAATTTCTGTGATAATCATGTATCATTTACGAAGAATAATTTATTTTTCAAAGTACCATGACATTTTTAGAATTTTTGTTTATTTTTAATTATGAAATATTTCAAACAGAAAATCAAAATGTTGACATGTTCATCTCTCAAGTTTAACTTGGATTATCCTATTTCACCATATTTAACACAGTTAACATATTTGTATTGAGACATTTTTGAAATAAATTGTTACAGCTCCAACTGCGGCCACACCCCAGCACGATCTCGCTCTGAAGTGGGAGTCATTCTCACATGTGTTTTTCTGCTTTTACCACATATTTACTTTCCCGTAAATGATGTGTACTCTGGATGAGTCGTTTAAAAATTTACATAGGGCTTCCCTGGTGGCACAGTGGTTGAGAGTCCACCTGCCGATGCAGGGGACACGGGTTCGTGCCCCGGTCCGGGAGGATCCCACATGCCGCGGAGCGGCTGGCCCGTGAGCCATGGCCGCTGACCCTGTGCATCCGGAGCCTGTGCTCCACCACGGGAGAGGCCACAGCGGTGAGAGGCCCGTGTACCACAAAAAAAAAAAAAAAAAAAAAATTACATAAACATTATCGTTTGTGATTTTAAAAGTCATTAAACTTTTTAAACGTGACTTTGTGATTATTTTTGTCCACACAGAGGCATGTGGATCTGGTTCATTAATTTTTAACTCATGTATGAGGTACCCCTTTGTATGAACAATGATTTGCTTATTTGATCCTCTGTTGTTGGAGAGCCAGACTGTAATTCAGTACTTTTTCTGCTGATATAGACGGTGCTACAAACACCGTCTTTTTAGACGTCCCTTTGGACATGAGATGAGAGTTTCTTTAGAAAGATGCCTGGAAGCAGAATGGCTGGAGTGGAGGGTGTGAATGCCTTCCATTTCCCCAGGTCCTACAAAATTACCCTCTAAAGGGTATGCAACAATTTACCGTCCGTGCTCGGCAGAATAATGGCACCCCAAAGATGTCCATGTTTAATCCCCAAAACCTGTGACAATGTTATGGTACAAGGGGGAACTAAGTTTGCAGAAGGAATTAAGTTTGCTAAACTGCTGATTTCAAAATAAGGAGATGCGCCTGGATTACCCAGGTGGGCCCAGTGTAGTCACAAGGGTCCCTTAACTATGCAAAACAGAGGCAGGTCGGTCAGTGGTAAAGTGATGCTGGCTTTGAAGATGGAGGAATGTACCAGGAGCTGAGGGATGTGGGCAGTAGGCAGAGACTGGAAAAGGCAAAGGAAGCAGATTCTCTCCTAGAGCTTCTAGAAGCAACACAACCCTGCTAACACTTTGATTTAGCCCCGTGAGACCCATTTCAGGCTTCTGATCCCCAGAACTATCAGGTAATACATTTGTTCTGCTCTAAGCCCCTCAGTTTGTGGTGACTGATGACAGCAGCCATAGGAAACGAACACACACTTCCTTCAGCAATGTTTGAATCCTTGTTTCCCCACATCCTTACAATCACTAAGTGGTACCCAACTTGCCAATATGCTTCTATTCAATGGGTAGGAAATTATCTCACTGTGGTATTACTTTCTATTCCTCCGGAGACGAAGCAGTTGAGCTGTTCTCCTAGGATATTAAAAATTATTATTGCCTTTTCTTCAATTTCCCAGTTTATATACTTTGCCCATTTTTCTATTGGATGGTTTGTCTTTGTCCTATTTATTTTGTAGGATTTCTTAAAATATTCTGGAAGCTGATCCTTTAGAAATTATATAAATGGTTGTATTAGTTTCCTAGGGCTGCCTTAATAAAGCAACACAACCTGGATGGCTTAGAAAAACGGACAATGATTCTAACAGTTCTACGGGGCAGAGTCTGAAATCAGGGTGTCTGCAGAGCCATGCTCTTTCAGTGCTTCCGGCGGGAGCATCCTTCCTGCCTCTTCCAGCTTCTGGGGGATCCAGGTGCTCCTCGGCTTATGGCAGCACCACTCCCATCTCTGCCTCTGTCTTCTCACAGCCTTCTCCCTGTGTATCTGTGTCTGTGCTCGCTTTTCTTTCTTCTTAAAGGACACCAGTCACTTTGGATCAGAGCCCCACCCTTCTCTAGCATGACAACAATTTAATTTAATTAATTATATCTGCAACTACCTGTTTCCAAATGAAGTCACTTTCTGATGTACTAGGGGTCAGGACTTCAACAGATCTTTCTTGGGGGTGACATAATTTAACACAAGACACTGTAAACGTCTTCTACCAAATTACAGCTTATCTTTTACATTTGTTAATGAAATCTTTTGTCAAATGGAAATATTTAATTTTAATGCACCCATATTTATCCATTTTTGTTCACTGTTAGGGCTTTTTGTATCTTTTTATGAAATACTTTTCTGTCCAGATGTCATAAAAGAGTTTGTCAATAACTCTTAAAAAAAAAAAAACAGTAGCCACAAATATTCCTCACATCACTCAAAAAATGACAAAGGTCCAGATGGTTTTACTTCTATAGTTCTTAGATTTTTAAGAACAGGTAAATCATATCTTATGCAAACTATTCTAGGAAATAGAAAGAAAGCTCTCCAACTCACTCATGAGTTTAGAATAGCCTTGGAACCACATTAGCAAGCAACACTTGAAGAGGAGAAAATTGAACTGCCTCTTATTAACACAGACTCGAGATACTAAGTATAGTATTAACCAGTGAATATTATAATGTATTAAAAATACATGTCTTGACAAAGTAAGGTTTATCCTAGAAATATGAGGATGATTTAATTTGATCAAAACTGTTGTGTTATTCACCTCACAAAACAAACTACAGAAAAAAATATATATATATGTGTTTATGTATATATATATTCATCTCACTAGAAACAGAATATAAAATTCAATAAAATTCCACAGCCATTCCAGATTCAAAGATACAAACATAATAAATTAAGAACTGAATACCAAATAGTCAACCAAAATCCTATAGCAAAATTAATACTTGACCCTGAGCTGTTACTCTGCAATCTTGTCTTGGCATTGACTTGATAGAGAATGTGTCTTTTGTAGCTCCAATTCAACACCCTAAAAGAGGTTAAGTGGTTGGTCCAGTTTCTTTATCAATAAAATAGAAAGAACTGTAACTTCCTCCTCCTGCAGTGGCTGCAAGTTTGCATGGATAATGTCCACATTACCCTGGGCAGGACACAGATTCTGTCTTGCCACCGCTGGGTTCTGGTACTGAGGGCAGTGCCAGGTACAGAGCAGGTGCTCAGTTCAAACATGTGGCTGGAGACTTTAGTTCCTTCCATCGATGGTGAGACTGGTGATATTAATTTGTTCATTGTACACTGATTGAGTGCCCCCTCTGGGCTACACAATGTACAGGCACTGGGACACTTGAGTTCTTCATAAACTTTCTACCGCTACTAAAACAAATAAGAGCCATATCATATTGTTCTAAAAATAGCAATGCAATAGAGACATGAAAGACAAAAAGCAGAAAGGAAGAGGTAAGAGGTCATTTGCAAATTATTATTATATTCCTGAAAGAGCAAAGAAAAGCAACTGTTAAAACCAGTAG
This sequence comes from Mesoplodon mirus, assembly GCF_964341445.2. NCBI lineage: Eukaryota > Metazoa > Chordata > Mammalia > Artiodactyla > Ziphiidae > Mesoplodon > Mesoplodon mirus. The sequence continues at coordinate 227,284,349 of NC_138977.1, read as the reverse complement.
AAGCAGTAAGAGAATTTAGTTCAGAACTAGTGGAAATTGACATGTAAAAACAGTATCTTCCCTATATGTGAAGAGTAATCAGACAGGAAATCAAATGAGGGGAAAATCATACTCCTTAATATTACCAAGAAAGTTAACAACAACAAAAGGAAAGTTCAACTTCAACTGAGAGACATGAAAAAGGTCTTGAATAAATTCAAACATATACTTTGTACTTTGCTAGAACATTCGATATCGTAAGGATATCAGTTCTCTCCAAATTAATCTATAAATGCATTGCAATCCCAGTCAAGACACCAATGAGATTTTTGAGGGAGAGTTGGTGAATTATCCCAATGTTCATTTAAAAACACCAAAATACAAGAAGAGTCCGAGAAATTCTCAAAAAAAAAATTGCTGCATACTAACCTTCACAGATAGTAATATGCATTTGAAAACTGCAAAACATTAAAGCAGGTACTGACTGAGAAATAGGCAGTGAAATTAGGAGAAGAGATTTTAAAAGGCCAAGTGTAAACAAACTACATCTGGGAATTTTAAATGTGATAAAGGTGGCATTTCAAATCCATAAGGAAAAAATCAAAGATCAGACATTTGGAATTCCTACCTCTCCTTTTTCACCAAAATTATTTCCAGATAAATCACAGATTTAAATGTAGTAATCAAAGTATAAACCTATTAGAAGAAAAAAATTGAGAGCATTTCATATTATTATCTTGAAGTGGACAAAGTCTTCTTCGCAAAACACAAGATCCAGAAGCCAAAAAGGACAAGTTCAATCCAGTTAACCACATATTTAATAATATAAATTTTCAAATATTGTATCATAAATCAAGTAAAAAAAATCTGAAGAAAAGATATTTAATTAAGAAATATTTTGTAACGTGAATGGTAAAGGTCTATATAAATTATCAGAAAAAAGGGAGGATAATTCATTAGAAAAACAAGCATAGGCTACAAATAGAAAGGTAAATAAATACACATGGCCAGCGAAATCTGACAACACTCAATTTATAATTAAAGACATGCAATTGAAACTGTATTTAGAGGACAATTGTTACCTATCAAGGCCAGGGGCTGGGAACTAGGCTCTCTCCAATGGCCTCACTGATAGGATTATAAGGATGGGATCATAAAATAGGATTATTATTCTCAAATGAAATTAACCCATCAGTTCCGTTTAGGGGAATTTATTCTACAGATAAAGTTCACAAAGACATATAGACATGGATGTTCAAGGCAGCAAAATTAGAAAATCCTGAATGCTGAATGCTTTATGGTAAATTATCCACTCTCTTCTATGGTGCCTTTAAAAAGCTGGGTTAGCTGGCATGCAAAGATACCCATGTCAGATAAAAATTCAAGTTTCTAGTGATATTGTGGTTTGATCATATGCTTTTATTTCTCCAAAAACAAACTGTGTGTGTGTGTGTGTGTGTGTGTGTTTAAGAGTATGAGTGTGCATGTGTAAGAAAATAAAATTTCTGGGAGTTTACTCAAGAAACAACAAATGAACAGTGATTAAATGTACAGAGGGGGACTGGAGCTATCAAGACAGGAAGAGTCTTTCTTTCTATTTTTTTTTTTTTTTTTTTGGTTCAGGTTGACTTTTAACCAGGTCCATGTATTACTTTTATCATATAAAATAGTAATGAAGCAATTCTAAAACTCAAAGACAGAATTTTAAAAGGTAGATTTATAAAAGCGTTGAAGAGAAAATGATCTTGGGTATGCCATGTCTTTAATTAAAAGCATACTTCTGCTCCTAACCCTTTAGCGTTTCCTGTTCAGCTCTGATTCTTATTTTCAAATGTCTTTCTTTATCTCTCTGTACCTTGAAGTGGACATTCTGCATGCTTCCTTTTGAGCACCCTGCAATAGATTATATTCCATTTCCTGATTCTCTTGAGATAGAGACCCCATCCACAGAACGGAAAGCGGCCAGGCGGAGGCCTCAGCCCGGACGGTCAACCATGGCTCTGCCCTCCATCCTCTTTGCCTTCGTGAGCTTATCAGTGTTTCCAGATATGCACCGTCTCTGGGAAATGTCTGGTCTCACCTTACCTTTTCTGCCCTCAGTTTATTGACATTAACCCACAACTGGTGCTGGCTTACCCCAAACTCAGACAAATATGTGCAGACAGAAAGACAGACAGAGAGAGAGAAACAGAGCTCTTGAATGAATTTACCCAAGAACTCTCAATTAGAAAATCTAGAAAGACACTAAGTTTAGGTCAGCATACATATAAGTTTTGTGTTTTATGCTTTACTATTGTTTTTATTTTGAATGTTGTATCCTGATCTTCTCAACATTGAGCATCAGTGGTTTTCATCAGGCTTGGCCACAATGTAGAAGAGGTTTTCACCTAGGAAGACCATTTGCTTCTGCATGTGTCTGTTTGTTATAAAGTCCTTCTAAAAAGTACACCCAAAAGTCAATTTTCATTCTGACTCTTCTGCAGAGTGGTCCTGCAGCTTCCTCCATAAGCAGTTTGTCTTGCTTTATCTTCAGGACCTTTACATGTGGTTATGAACATACAAATAATCCAGAGCTCACTATCCAAGAATCCCATCACTAATTACATTCAGATAATAGCACATTGATAGACATTGGAGGTCAAATAAAACTTACTCTCCAGATAATAAAGTGTTGATGGATTTCTGACTATTTATGATTATAATTATTTTTCCCCACAAAACCAACAGAATCTTTGCACATCTTCTTTATTAGAATAAAGGTAAATGTAGACATGGGTTTAATTCAAAATGCATACAGAATAATTATTTTTAACATCATTATCAAAATTATGGGACTTGAGTTCTCCAGTGTCATTCTTACCTATACCACAAGGACTTTGCAGTTGCCAAACATTGCATTTTCTCTGCACTGAGCAATTGGGAAGTAGCTCTAAAGCTGCATTTTTCTTTTTTACCTCTTCACAACTATTGTAAGGGTTTTATCATCTTCCCTCATTTAGTATAAAAAAAGGACGTAGAGTGGGAAAGATGGAGCATTCTAAATGTTAGCATAAATGTCAAGGTGAAAAGAATAGCAAACCCTAAAAACACTCCCTGATAAAGCCTGGGAAGACTCTTATTTTATTTCAATGACAACCTCTACTTCCAACCCAAGTTTCAAGCCATAAACAATTGATGCCATCTTAAATACAAAGTCGCTTAACCACATTGCCAGAGAATAAACCATTCACAACATTTAATTTGACCTCTAAACCTGAACAGCCTTCCTAAAGTTTCAGTTTAAGGACAGAATGTTGTGTTGCCCCTGTCAAGGACAGACACACAGTAAAAGCCATTTTTAATTGATTCTTCATTCCTTTTTTTATTATTATTTCATAGGCTCCAGGAAGAGCAAGGAATCAGGTGATGTGTAAGAGAGAAGAAAGGGAAGCCGCTATGAAGACACAATTATGTATTCACACTCTGTCTGAGTCTTCAAATATGCAGTTGAAAAGTGATGAACTCCGTTAAAATTTTTTATATTTCTCAAAATCTAAATGTTTGACATCCTGTAGTAAAAAATGTCTGGGTGCTTAGAGAATTTGTTTCCTTCAGATCTTTGAAGCTGTGTTGACATCACAACAATTTGAAACACAGTGATGTACCTGAGGAGATGTGCAGTGAGCCAGTCTCTGAATGGGGTGTTCAAATTCATAGAACATGTCTCACTTACACTGAGAATTGAACACAGCCCATATTCAACTTTATTCTTTTATGTTTTTAAATTAAAATATATACACATGCACCTATAATGTTGTATATAGTAAAATAGAGAAGGAAGTGAATAAATATTACAGTAGTAAAATAAGGAAGTAAATAAATATTTTACATTGGTATAGTTTCAAATGATAGAAAAAATCAAAATTGAAATAATTCTTTCTTCCCCTACCTTACCCCCATTCTCCAGAAGTAGCCACTTTTAATAGTTTCAGTGGTTTTGGTTCTTCTGGAAGTTACCACTATCTTTATATAATGTAGTTGTACTCTTATTTCCAGATTTACCTGTTATCATATAGTATCTACTGACTTCACTTTATGTAAAATTATAAATTGAGCTTACTTCCATTATCTCCACCTTCTCTTCCTTTCTACCTTCCACTGGCTCTTTTAGAGGATACATTTATAACTTTAATAATATATCTAAATCCTTAAAGCTTAAATTTAGATACTATCTATTGAACTCTATTGCCAGGAAAATCAGGAAATTAGTATATAATCACTTTTTTCTCTTTCTCTTTATCCTAACCTCTGAATTTTGTTAAATTATTTTGTACACATTATCAATATTTTCAATAATTACACTATGTCCTATAACTGTAATTGCCATTCATGATTTATCTATAATTATATTTGTCAAACTTTAGTGTGCATAAAATAACTTAAGAAATTTATTAAAAGATATTGAAGCCAATTTACTGCCAGCCATATTGAAGTGACTGGTACCAAACTAATCTTGCAGCCATAAACAGCCATAAGCCTGTACAAAAATATATAAGGCAATTGTTTTGAGGCATTGAACAAGTGACCACACCAGACCAGGATCTCTGAGAGACGGGAAATTCATGAAGTGATCTCCACAGCTTCCCTGGTATACTTCCAAGGCACAATTGTCAACCATGGTGCAGAGGGTAGCAATCCCAATGAGCTTAGGGACAGACACCAGAGTTCAGGCAAAATGGCTCAAATCTGTACAGCAGAGGATGGTAGAAGACAGGAGGAAGGGCTGCAAAGATAGAACTCCAGAATCAATGTTGGAAACCCTTGCAAATCTGAGGCTGAGGGCTGGGCTGTACATTTGTAGGGCGAGACTACCTGAAGCTTACCAGGTAGCAAATGAAACAGGACTGAACATAGCACAGAGACATGAGAGGGCAAGCAGTGAGGGGAGAAAGTCAGTACCAGGAACATTGGAGCTTTGGTCCTGCCAGAGTGGAGAGACCTCATAGACACCTCTTTGATGTCACAGGCATGCAACTGAGACACTACAAAGACCTCTCTTTGGGAGTAAAGACTACACCCTAGAGTGAGAGCTATTCTAGATCACTCCAACAAAGTGTAAAACCAAACTCAGCCATCATCTGCAGGAAGACAGTATTTGGATATTGAATTCTAACAAGCTGGACCAGCTCAGCACACACTTTAGGTTTTCCACAGCCCTGCACAAGCCAAGCATAAAACCAAACATACGCAAGTCAACATGATCAACATGTAATTGAACTGCCTGCTAGAATAAGAGTTAATTCTCTTCAGGGATAGATAAGGGAATCCAGAGTTGCTATAACAAATAATTTCCAATGCCCAGTGTTCAATCAAAAAGCAATAGATATATAAATAAATAGGAAATTTTGAATCCACTCAATAGAAACTAAACTTGAGATGGCCTAGATGTTAATTTTAGGGGAAAAAGTTTTTAAAGCAGCTAGTATAAGTATGTTCAAAGAATCAAATGAAAAAAAAAGTCAAATAATTAAAAATATGGTCTTCATGATGGAACAGATAAGAACTCTAAGAAGATTAGTAGAAACTACAAAAAGGATCCAAAAGGAAATTCTAGACCTGAAAAGTAAACATTAAAATTAAAAACTCACTGGCTGGACCTCACAGCATATTAGGGATAGCAGAGGAAGACAGAGTCAGTGAGTGTATAGTCAAATCAATAGAAATTATCCAATATGAAGAACAGAAAAAGAAAATTTATTAAAGAAAAATAATAAGACTCTTCGAGATCTGTAGGACAATATCAGATGTTCCTGGTAAACTAGAAAAAGAAAAAGATTGGGGCAGAAAAACTTATTTGGAGAAATAATGACTAGAAGTGTGAGAAATTTTATGAAAAAACATTGATTTACAGGTTTAAGAAGTTAAGTGAGCCTCAAGCATCAAAATATAGAGAAAATACAGCTAGACAAATTATAGTTACACTGCTGAAAATAAAAACAAACAAACAAAAAGTATCAAAAGCATCCAGAGGAATAAAGATAGATTATATACAGGAGAACAGGGATAATAAAAATTGCTGATTTCTCACAAGAAGCAATAGAGGCCAAAAGACAATGAGATAAAATGGTTTCAAGAACTGAGAGGAAAACCGCAACTTTGTCCATTGAAAATATATTTCAAAACTGTAAATGAAATGGAGATGTTTTCTGATAAACAAAAGCTGAGAGATCTCCTTATCAGCAATCTTTCCTACAACAAATGTTAAAGGATCTTCATTAGGCTAAAGGAACCATATGGGAAGTTGGATCTGTAGGAAAGAAACAAGAAGACCAAAAACGGTAAATAAATGAGTAAACATTTAAGAATTGAGCTTTCTTACTTCTTGAAATTTACTTAAGAGAAAACTAAACATTTAAAGCCAAAATAAAAACATTGTAAGATGAAGTTTACCATGTGTGTATAAATAAAAGGTATGACAGTAATTTCACAAAGTATGAGGATAGAATAGAATTGTAGTATTGTGTGGTTGTTACATTTTTAAACTGTAAACTATGAAGTTTGTAGCTGGGATCGGGAAGTGTGAGGTGTCTAATGGAAAGATAAAAGCGTGAAGTAAGGGGCTTCCCTGGTGGCGCAGTGGTTGAGAGTCCGCCTGCCGATGCGGGGGACACGGCTTCGAGCCCTGGTCTAGGAAGATCCCACATGCCGCGGAGCAACTAGGCCCGTGAGCCACAGCTACTGAGCCTGCGCGTCTGGAGCCTGTGCTCCGCAACAAGAGAGGCCGCGATAGTGAGAGGCCCGCGCACCGCGATGAAGAGTGGCCCCCGCTCGCCGCAACTAGAGAAAGCCCTCGCACAGAAACGAAGACCCAACGCAGCAAAAATAAATTAATTAATTAATAAAAACTCCTACCCCTAACATCTAAAAAAAAAAAAAACGATAATTAAAGGGAGAAATAGACACATCCCAGTCATAATCAGAGATCTCATGTCACTAAATTCCTACCATTCAAAGAGAACCAAGCCGTGGGTTCTCTTTACTTTTATGGGGTCACTTTATTCATGTCCTTTCTTGTTTTTACACCTTTTACTTACACCTTTTCTGTAGTTCGTTTTGCTGGAGTATTTCCTCAAGAAATGCCTGCAGATAGGACCATGGGACTTGCCATGGAGAGCAGCTTCATTCATGGACTCAGGCCACAAACTCTTTTGTAATGTACGTTTCTCGAAACAAAAGATACTCTTATAACAGTTACATCACTTGAAGAACCTGTCATTTCAGTAGGTTGGATGAACTTAAAATCTAAGATCTATTATTAACAATGTGGCTTTTGGGGCCTCCCTGGTGGCGCAGTGGTTGAGAGTCCGCCTGCCGATGCAGGGGATACGGGTTCGTGCCCCGGTCTGGGAGGATCCCATATGCCGCGGAGCGGCTGGGCCCGTGAGCCATGGCCGCTGGGCCTGCGCGTCCGGAGCCTGTGCTCCGCAACGGGAGAGGCCACAACAGTGAGAGGCCCGCATACCGCAAAAAGAAAAAAAAAAAAACAAAAAAAAAACAATGTGGCTTTTGATGTTAATTTTCCTCTAAGCATTGTTGGTCTTCATCTGGATATGTCTAAAGAAGGGTGGGTGAGACATTTCCATGATAAATGAAGTGCCTTGCATTACTTTATGTGATAGAATGATGACATTTCTCAAAGCAGCTCCACCCTTCTCAATATTCTCCCCTCCAATAACCCTACCCAGCAGTTGGTGACGGGGATGTTTTATAAGGTTTTATTCTCTGAAATATGAATGGTCATAGTAATTAAAATATGGCCTCTAGTTTTCCAGACTCACATTTAATTCGTTACCTTTCATTGTTTCTCAGGTCATTTTGAACTGATAAACTGACCCCGAAATTGTAGGCAACCTTATTTATTACTGTATCCTGTGCTATGAAAGGGTATAACACAGGTGACCCAGACATTTCCAAATGCTTATCTTTACCATTCTCATCCTCAAATGGCTTCTACATGAAATATATATATAAATATATATGTATGCATGTGTATGTATATTAAGCATATAAACACAGATATACTATATATATTCCCATCAAAATTTCTGGGATATATTTGTATACAGAACCACTTAAAGCACTTTAGAAATGTTTCTTCAGCTTTTTTCCACCAACATTTACAAATTTTACCCTTTTGAGTTAGTTTATGTTATGATTTTACTGTATCGATTTTATCATAGTTTGTCATAAAATCCCTTTGACTGTCTGCATTTAAAGTGCAAAGAAAATATAATAAATGCTGACTTTCCAAGGAACTTAAAAGGCAAAACACTTTTTGAATCTTGCTATAAGGAGACTCATAGAGAAAGAATCTGATTAAATCCACTTTCAGCTGAAAATTTCTAAGCGTTATATTAATGACCTTGAAGATTGTCCAGCAGAACTGTCTTGCGGGTATGAATTTCTTCAAAGGTTGAAATATAGGTTAGAACTCTCCAGAGGCTCCTGTGATATCAAATAAAAAGCTTAATCAATTTGTAGGAGCAAAAAGGTGGACATGCTTTAGAGCACCAGAAATTGATACTCTGAAATCTACAATTATTGGAACTGAAAGTAACTAACTTGAAGTCTGATAAGATTTCTTTCTACCAAGTGTTTCTTCTGCTTGGGCAGACATGAAAGGAGAAACAAATTTCAGTGGATTTGAAAACAACAGAACATTGTAAATGTGTCAGAACTTCCATGCTATAAAAATGTCATCTTATCTGGCCAAAGGTTAAATCCCTTATCCTGATAAATACATTGGCATAGAGACCCTTTCAGTTGTCACCCACTATTAACCCCTGCAATGTGACTTCAAAGCTTGTGTCTAAGCAGAGCCAATCTGGTGTTGGGTCCATGGTGTAGAAGTCTATGTACCTAAGGCCAGGCAGCAGGCATTTGCCCTGCATCTGTTTGTATGAAATGCAAGTACACCTATTACTGTTGGAATTACTGGATATTGTCAGACAAAAAAGGAAACTTCCCAGATTAAAGAAACACCTATACATATTTCTCCATTTTTGTTACATGGGAGGGTATCACCAGCATGAACCCACCATGACCGACACCTCCAAGGGCTGCCAGGTAATTAACAAGGGCGCTAGCTGAGTTTTTCTCCTTGGGATTCAATGACAAGTCTGGTAAGAACTCAGAAATCTGTTCCTGATGAACAGGAGGGAGGAAAGTAGATCCTGATGATCTTGAAAGTTTAGCAAAGCACTTAAGAATTACCCATGCTGTCTTGTGATGACAAGTTAAGCTTTGTACCTCCCAGGTGAAGCTCCAAATTGAAATACTAGATTTGCACTGATATCGAAGTACTTAACTGAAGCCTAGTGTCAGTGGCTTTCTTTTGTTTTCTCCAAAGCAATGTGAGCATGTTCTGTCCAGAGAGCCTTGCTGATTTATTCATGATTGAAAGTTTTGGGCAGTGGAGCCAAAAGGAGACTCAGAGGAATCTCTGATGAGGGCCGGGGGGTAGCTTTGGGGAGACGTGGCCTGTCCTCTGAAGAACTTACTTTCATTAAACTACGACTGTGCTGGGGAAAAAAAAGCAGCCTCCCCGTAACTCCATGTGGTCAAGGCTGACCTTAGGCAAGACCATTCTTTAAGAAGAAACACGAACACGCCCTCCGCCTAGTACGAAGGTGCTGTGGCTACAATGACGTCACCTGGAATCACAGCACCCCTTTGGTATCAACATGGGCAAACCAGGGGCCATGTGAGCAAAAATGGTAAAATTAGAGAAAGAAGTACAAAGCAGGATTTTTTTTTCCCCTAAAATTAGGGCATAGATCATTTTCAAATCATCAACTATTGGTTGCCAAATATGAAAACATTTAAGATCCACCTAAATAATTTTGTATCTTTAGTCACCATTTATACCATTACTATTTATACAATATATATTATTTATATCCACTAGTTTTCTTTTTTTAGTATTTTTTAAATTTTTAATATATTTAAAATTATCCTAATTATGTTTATGCCCCAAGCTGGAATACCAAAAACACAATTTAAAAAATATGAATAGTTAGATTTTGAAGATAAAGAGATCAAGTGGCTCTCTTGAAAGTTGTCAATAATACAGTCTAAATAGTAATGATGCGTGGAATTTTTATTAATTTTTTCTTGATTTACAACTTAAGAAACTATTTTTATAACTTATCTCCTAATAGAGAATGGTCTTAGTTTTTGGAAATTAAAGCTGTAAGAAAAACCTGATTTAGCCACAACCTATACATTACGGAGATATATATTTGTTGACTCTGTTTCATATCATGCAAAGGCGCAAAAAAAGTGCTATGGAAATATGATTCATACTGTTCAGATGAGGACTTTTTTTTTTTTTTTTTTTTTTTTGCGGTATGTGGGCCTCTCACTGTTGCAGCCTCTCCCGTTGAGGAGCACAGGCTCCGGACACACAGGCTCAGCAGCCATGGCTCACGGGCCCAGCCGCTCCACGGCATGTGGGATCTTCCCGGACCGGGGCACGAACCCGTGTCCCCTGCATCGGCAGGTGGACTCTCAACCACTGCGCCACCTGGGAAGCCCTAGGACATATTTTAGAAAAAGACATCAGGTTATAAAGAGTATCATTTGCTTACCCTTTCAGAAGTGGAAATAGTCGTGTTGAGATCCCTTTGGTTCTGGTAGCTTTCCCAACAGTTGTTCCTTTTCAATTCCGACAGTGGCTGATTGGCTAAGAGGATGCTTTAATCACAAGGTGCTGATGTTTTTAGGTTGTGATTCATTTTTTCATGCTTTAGACTCAGAAAGAACTAAATGGAACTTGGTTTCCCCCATCCTTGACCCCCAAATCCTCAGGGAGAGCAGACAGGTTTTGTTTTCTGGACACTGTTCTCAAACTCTCTGTGGTGAAGGAGCTCTGTAGAGTAAAATAAAAACGAATTACTAGAAAAAAATTAAAAACCAAACATATAAAAAAGTCAGTTTTAATTATTAAAGTCAACAGACCTGTATTACTCAGTCAAAAAGTCATAAAGTTTTCCAAGCACTGCTTCTAAGTTTCTACACTTTCTTCTTTATGGAACAGAGATGAACATTTCATGAGTTTCCCCCTGTTCTCAGGCACAGTTCTAGAAGGTTGGCCTCCCTAGAAGGTGATGACCAGAAGCTTTTCTGTATCTCAGAATTGTACTGAAGACAGCCTTCATCCAAGCCAAGGCCATTGGTGGAAATAATCAGAGATAATTCTAAAGGGAAAAGATGAGGGCTGCATTCTCTCTCTCTCTCTCTCTCTCTCTCTCTCCTCTCTCTCTCTCTTTCTTTCTTTTTTTTTTTTTCTTTTTTCTGGATGCATATGAAAGGCTCCACCCTAAATTGGCTTTCTAGAGCTGCAAATTGAAGAGCAGGGACTGGAATTTTTGCACACCAGGACCTTGCCTGAAGGAAGAATAACCCAGGAAAAAGCAAAGGGAAATGGTGAAAAGGGGGAAAGGCTCTGTATATCAGAAAGACTTCCACTGAGGGCATTGCTGCTGCCCACTGGGACCACAGAGCCCAGTAATAGGAGAGACTTCAAGTTCAAGAGTGGTGAGGACTCTGGGGAGGACATCATACTGGCCAGCATAAATGAATGGTTCCTCCCTACTTTTTTTGGACTGTTCTAACCCAACTCATGGTCAGAGGGGGTGTTAAAACAATGACCAGATTATCCACTAATATCATAGTTGAGATTTAAGCAGGACTTAATATTTAGATTAAGAAAAAAATTAATGTGCCAAAACTAAGATGTTAGTGCATTTCATACTCACACATTCGTTTCAGACCATGAAAGAGAAGCCATTTCCATTTGTGATAGCCTGTCAAAAGTTGTAGGTAATTAAAATGCAAGATGGCTATCTAGGTTCTTTTCACATACTAGTGTTTAAAGACTATCTCCTGAGTGATTGAACTGTTCCCATACATTTAATGTTCAGATGTGGAAAGGAATATAAACATGGGAGGAAAAGATAGAAAATATGGAAGGGCACCATCAGAATCCTAGAGACTTGGAGGGATTTCTGTGAGATGTGGCTGAGCATCTGGGGAGAGAGTAGTGGGTACCACTCCTCCAGCCAGAATCTCCACCGTGCTCTGGGCTTGCTCAGGGTTCCAGGGCCCTGGAGACTTGAGATATGGGTGGCCTCCAGACTTGCAGAATCCACAGAGTCCCAGGATGATAACAGAGTCAGAATCTGGGGAGGCTCCAACTTCCATTGTAGGGCATTGCTGCCACATTCCCAATGACAGAAACTGTGCTTGTTAGCTGAGCAACAACCCTCTTTTCTAACTCCAGGCCACCCAAGAAATGTGAAAGAGTGCCTTAGGAATAGTGAGGGGGAGTGATTCTGGACTGAAAGCCTCCAGTTGATTAATGATTTGGTCCTTCAATTTGACAAAGTTGAACTACAGTAAATCTAAGACGTTCTCATAATTGTTTATCTGAACCTAGAATACCTTAATAGAGGCCAACCCTCCCAGAATGCTCCATATTAGCATAGGTTAATATGCAGTGAATAGTCACTGGGTTTATGAAAAGATTAAGAATTTCAAAAGAGAGAGACCAATCTGAAAATTCATAGCAAATGTTTGCCTGGAAAACCAAGATGATCAGGATATAGCAGGGAAGTTTAGAGAGTATATTACTTTTGTATTGCTGTGTAACAAATCAGCACAAATTTAGTGGCTTAAAAAAGTGCACACTTATTATATCACCATTTCTGTGGGTCAGGAGTTTGATCACAGCATGGCTGGATCCTCTGCTCGTGGTCTCAGAAGGCTGAAGACAAAGTGCTGGCCAGGATGTGCTCTCATCTGGAGGTCTGACTGGTACAGAATCTGCTTCCAAGCTCACTCACCATATTGACAGAAATCACATCCTTGTGTCTGAATTGAGGGCTTCAGTTTCTAGTTATTGGTCCAAGGCCAACCTCGGGTCCTAGGGGCTGCCCACAGTTCATTGCTCTGCAGGCTTCTCCAGAAGCTCTTCATAACGTGACTGCCTGTTCCTTCAAGCACCAGAAGTGAGAATCGCTCAAGTGCATTCCAGGAAGACAAATATGTACACGCAACTAACAGACACACACACAGCCTCACAGACACATATACACAGTCTCAGGAATGGCATTCCCTCACCTTTACCCTATAATATAGTTAAAAGTAAGTCTTAGTTTCTGTCCATACTCAAGGGGTGGGGATTACATGGGGCATGAACATGGGTCCTCTGTAGGGTCTGTCCAACACGGAGTGTCTAATCCCCTCTCTCAACACTAAAGAGAGCATGCATCTACAAAAAGGGAATAAAAAGAAATGAGATCTGTGTGTTTGTGTGTGTGTGTGTGTGTGTGTGTGTGTTTAAGGAACTAGCAAAAAACATACTGGAAAATCCAAAAAACTATCTAGGATTTACTCATTGTTTTCATTTTCTCGATTTGAAAGCTAAATAATAGAGTGGAATGTGGTAAAAGGAAAGTAGACACACATGGAAGAAGTTTCAGGAAATTCAACATGTATATGTTAGGAATCCCATAAGAAGCATGCAGAGGAAAACTATTAGTAAAAAGACAATTTTTTTTTTTTTTTTGCTGAAGAAACTCTTCTTTTCCTTAAATGTAAGTTTTTACAGATAATGAACACCCCAGCATCAAAATAATAATTGTGATAATAATACATGCTCTACATAGACATACTTCTGTAAAAAGTTTAAATATTTCTGTGTATAGGCAGGGGGAAAAAGAAAATACTTATACTCTTATAACTTCTAATAATAAACCAATCTTGTCCTCAAATATCCTAAATGCTGCAACACAAAAGAACATCATCTAGAAAGTTTAGAGGGAAATTATATGGGCACCCAAACCATCATTTTTATGATTAATAAATTGTATACCCATACCTATGCTAAAGGAAAATCACTTGAAGATGAACTTCAGGAAGCTGAAAAATAAATCAAAATAATTATTTCAGGGAAAAGGAATTCATAGTATAAAAAATGGAAGATAGGAAAAAAAACTACAAAAATTCAAAAGTTAATGTCTAAATAGTTTTAATATAATAATAAAACTAATTGCAAATGTCAAAAAATTCTGAGTGGTAGAAAAACAATGTAAAGTAATGTAATAACAAGAATAGAAATAATTATCTGCATGAAAAATCCAATTGTTTTAACAAAAACTGAGAGGTGGGTAGAAAAAAAGGAGGGAATGAAAGTATGGTGAATTATTTTATCCCATGGGCTGGGGAGAAATGTCAAATTCGCTGTTAACAACAAAAGATATAAAATAACTAGGAATCAGTATGAAATCTGTAAAACCTGCACAAACTATGTTTCTGTATAAAAGACCGAGAATGCTAAAGAAGTCAATCCTTCCTCCAAATTAATCTATAGATTTAAGGTAATTTCAATAAAATTCCTAACAGGAATTTTTTTAAATAATAAAATAATCCTAAAGTTCATTTGAAAAAATGATCATGTTAGAGTTAAAAGATGAATGAGCGGGACCTGCCTAAGAAAACATCAGTGAACATTAAAAACCAGTGTTTTACTGCTGCAGAGACAGACAGATACATAGAACAGAATGGAACATCTTGAAACAGACCCAAGAATATGATAGTGACATTTCAAATCAAGATGAAATAAATGGTATTGGAGGAAATGACTATTCATTTAGGAAAATAAAATTAGATTCAGGCCTCAGATAAATTCCAAAGGGATTTAAATTTGTCAAAAAAATCACAAAATAGCAGAACATACATGTTAAAAAAATCTGTACCATATGAGAATCAGGACACCCATCTGAGGATAACACCAAAGGCAAAACTATAGGGGAAAATATTGGTACATTTAACTGTATAAAAATGTTACACTACCGGTGGTCAGAAAATAACATAGAAAAACTAAAGTGCTAACAGTAAGTTGAGAAAATGTGGATGCTAAAATAGAAAAGCAGAGCTTTTACAAATTGATACCAAAAAAATACAAGCCTCAATGGAGAAATGAGCAAAGAACATGGCATTCACCAAGATGAATCACAAATTCCTAACAAACCCGTTTTATTCAAAGATGCAAAATTTAGCCCAGTAAAACATCCACCCCTGTCACCCATAGAGTAGAAAATATTCAAGGTTGTTAGAAGGACAGATGCTTCCTGGTGAGGATAAAGGTGCAGGGACAGAGGATCTCAGGCACTGCCACTGGCAGGGTGAATTGATACAATTTTTCTGGAAGACATTTTGGCAAGAGAAGTAAAAAGCAATTTCACTCCTGTCAGTTTCCCCCAAGAAAATGATCATGGGCACACAGTTAGCTAAAGTGATTTTCTTCAAAGGGATATTTATAAGAACAAAAATGTACTGGTTAAGGAAAAGCCTAGGCAATCAATAGCATAGGGACTGCTTAAACAACGACACTGAGAGAGAGCTTCACAATATATTACGAGACAAGTGTTACAAGGCAGTTATGTCCTATATCTCCTTTTTTAAAATCACAAAGTACATTTGCATGGAAAAACACAATAGAAGTTTATCTTGCTTCAGTGAGCACCAAATGTTTTCTCCATACAGTGGTTGTAAGTGTCAAAACTTCACCAATGTTAACAAAAACAGCTCTGGGGTGTAAAGAAAGCATCCTGCCGTTCTCCCACCTAACTGCGGAGTGGGGGGGGGGTGTCTTTGGTGAGTATCGCCTCCTTTTGCATTCATCATTCTGAACACGTGGGTGAATTTACAAGGAGCAGGAAAGATCGTGGGTGTACTCAGGAAATCCAGAGTGACCTACCCTCTAATTCACGGGAGTGCCACCTGGCCATTCATCCAACCTCACTCTGAGTTTTCAGCATATGGCGAAACTATTCCAAAGACATTGTGACCAAGAAAATGTACAGTTTGTGAAAGCTGCACGGATGGGTCATGCTTGGCTGGTAACACCAACTGGCAGAATGAACGCAATTTTTAAAATATGAAATACAAATTTTTATCAAAGGAGAAGTAAAACATTATAGCTTTAGGTTCATTAAACCCGGCTCACATTCTGGGATTCCAAAAATACAGCACTGGCTGTTTAAACTTGCAGCTTGACGAAACTGCTCGGAATCAAGCCCTGGAGACCGGGGCGAGGCGCATGCAGGGCTGTCCCCTCCCCTCTGCTGGGCTCTAGGGACCCGGAAAGCTCCTTCCTCCTCCCCGCCCTGGGGCAATAGATGGCAGCAGCAGGGGCTGTGCGGGTTCATCCTGGCTGGGGCTGGCCGGCTCCCCTTGCCCTCCCTGGGAAGCCCCAGTCCACCCCTCAGGACCGTGCCCTTCTCCTCTCGCCGAGGAACCAGTCAGTGGGGCATCCTTGAGCACAGGGCGGGCACCCTTCCAGTGTGGCCCACACTGTCTCTTGGGGGTCTACACCCCGGGGTGTGGGTCAGTGTGGGCTCCAGAGGCAGGCATAACTGCAGGCTGCTGGCATTTCTGAGCCCTCCCACCCTCAGCAGTGAGTGGTCCTTCGAGCACTCCATACCTCCCAGAACCACTATGAGCTGACTGCTCAGTGCACGTGCTTGGCCCAGGATAAGGGAACCACAGATGGGTACCACGATGATCATAAGCTGCTGTAGACGTCGGGAGAGGAAGGCTATGATGCACAAAGCAGGGCAAGAGCTGCGGGGCTCCGGGGAGCTCCCTGGCTCCTTCCTTCCTCCTGCATCTCGAAAGCTTCCTGCGCTCCATCAGTTGTCCCAGTGTCCTGCCTGCCTTGTCTGGTGTCTGCTTCTCCCTCTCCTCTCTCCTTTTCCTCTTCTGATGCGCAGCTCTCCCGGCTCAAACACCTTCCCCAAGTGAACTGGGGCTCCCGTCTGGGCTCTGGACTTTCCTTCATCACCAAAGCCCTGGCAGGCCCTTCGCCCGGGGCATCCGCACACCCCACCACCTCCAGATGGCCTGGACTCCCCTCCGCACACCCCCGCTCTCAGAAGCCTCTGAGTTTATCCTTTTCCCACTGAATTAATAAAGGAAAATGAAGACCATTTTAAGATGCATTTTTTAATAAAAGATATATTTTGCCTCAAGTACAGAGTTTAGCTATAGATATTGATCCAACTCAGGAGGCAAATGAAAATTATATTTATCCTACTCGCAACAACATATTCATTATTTTTTATTGATCAACAGAATTCAGGTTTCTGTGAGATAGAAAACCGCTTCGCCAATATAATCGGAAGAGCAGCATTTAAAATTAGCCTTGTGAATAGATGGAAACATGTTGCCAAATAATGAAAATTGTTTTTCCTCTTCTGCTCTCCTTTGGGTGGCCCTGGTGACAGGGAGTGACACCATCAGCCTTCCTTTACATCTGTCAGCCCCCAGCTCCTTACTCCTCACTCTTTGTTTGAAATTAGATAACTGGCTATTTTTATACCAAGTTGCTTTTCTTTTTTGGGGGGGTGGGGAGGAGGAGGGAGGGAGGGAGCTATAATTAAAGAAAATTAGCTGTGATGATACAAGGCAAGCTTTGCAATACAGCGTTCCAGTAGCAATAAAAGATTTCTCCACTGAGAACAAGTTTCTATTCACCTAGAACTGATCTTATAATTCAAACACACTCTGGCTGTGAAATCTCGCCAGCAAAGTGCTTATGAGCGATATCATCTTAAATGCAGGCAGTGAAAACTGGGGCGATATTGCTAATAACACCGCTGCATTAATTAATTGCTATATAATTTGCAAAATAAAAAGAACGTTGGGAACAAAGCGATATAATATTTACCAGTGCTGAAAATTAGAAATAAATATTCAACATGCCCTTTTTGAGTCATACAAGCAAGCAGTTTTGAATAATAAGGCAGGACAAAGTCTTTTACACGGGAAAAGCTAATGATTTCTGCATTTTGCTGCTGGTGAGGAATTGAAGGATGGCTGATTTGAATCTTCCTTCAATCTCCCATCAATAAAACACAGACAAGGCAGAGGCGAAAGCTGATCTGGGAGAGTCATGCTTTTATAATTGCTTTTTACCCTCAGGCATTTGAAATCCAGAGGGTCAGGAGTCCTTGTGAGAAAGCGAGTGTAGCCAAGAGGCCCAGTCAAAACCCTGAGACAGAAATTAATTTGTTTGTGAGGCTCAGGTCTAATTTGAGGAAAGAGAACACTTCGTGGCACTTTATAATGTTATAACCTAATTAAAGATGGATCCATGTAAAATATTTATGCAAACTTTACCAAACCTGAAGATTTTAATCTCATTTGAGAGGTTAGCTGACTTGCGGGACCAAAAACAATTCCTAAAACAAGCTTCTGGACCAGGAATCCAGAAGGCAAATTATTAAAAAAAAAAAAAAACTAGGTATTGCAAAATTTTTACTCTTTTGGGTACCTATTATTCATTTTAATTAGGGAGACCTAATCTCATGCTGCAAGTTCTGACTGCTTGGTTACTGGGTAAGTCCAGATTGCTTTATTCAAGTATACCGTAACCTCTTTTTTTTTTTTCTTTTCCTATTTTACTCCATGATGAGAAATTGAAGGGAAAATTTGCATTTCTTAGGGTTTTGCATCTGCTGCTATAAGCCTACCTGGGGCTGGTTCAGCCCAGAGCCCCACCCTGGAGGTCTTTAGTAAGTGCACAGCCGGGTAAGCAGGAAGCAAGCCACTCTGCCAGAAAAAATGAGTGAACAAAACCTAGTGTGACAAGAGCACCGTGATCCAGGGTCTCACCCTCACTCAATGTCTGACCCATCATATTGCAAATGAATATTTCACTGGGACTCCAGGTGAGGCCGTTCCGATAAAAGCCTTTCCAGGGCTGCCTTATTTTCATCCTTTTACCTAATAGATAAAATAATAATGAGTAACAGGTAAATAATGGGTTAAAAAAAATGTAATGAGATCAAACTTTAAGTGAACACAGTGACAACGCAAATGTGCTTTCCAGCACCAGTTGTTCGCTGAACCCATCCTCACAGAAGCACTATGTTCCCCATCTGGGCAAGACTTGCTCCTCTGATATCAGTTTCGAGGCTGGCATCCCCTGGTACCATCATGGACAGCATCTCCGGCAGCCTAAGGTCCACCCACCCGCTGGGCCAGCAGACGCCTGTCTTCCCTAAGATGGGGTTTGCAGGCCCCAAACGGACCCGCCCCTTTGGCTGGCTGGTGGCCTGACATAGACTCGGAAGCGCGTCCTCTGTCTGACTCAGGAGAGGCCTGGCTTCTCTGAGACCAGAGAGAGACTGGCCGTGATCCCAGGAGAGGCTTCCCCACCAGGAGAGGCTCACACAGGCTTGAGGCAGCTTCACAAAATCGGGGGCTTTGTGGGCCAGGACCTCAGAGATCATCCTGGGCAGAACTTTTTTGTTTTATTTAGTAAAAATATATATAACATCAAATTGGACAAATTAACCGTTTTAAATGTACAATGCATGGCATTAATTACATTCATAATGTTATGCAACCATCACCACTTTCTATTTCCAAACCTTTTCCATCACCCCAAACAGAAATTGTAACAATTAAGGAATAACTCCAGATTCCAACTCCCCCCGCCCAGCTCCCAGCCCCTCACAGCCTCCAATCTACTTTCTGCTCTATGAATTCTTGGCTCATACTTTTTCATGTCTCATGTTTCCTCTTCCAGAGTGTTCTCGGCAAAGACAGGGAGGGAAGGTAGCTGAGAAGGTGCCCGTCATGAAGGAGGCAGGGTTGGGGGCCAGTAGAGAAGAAGGATGGAGGGAGGGATACCCAGGATCCAGGAGCACTGAGGCCACTGGAGGAAGGGGCTGCCCAGGGCCAACACGGGGCAAAAAGATGCACAAAATTTCCAGCCTCAGGCTTCCCTGGTGGCGCAGTGGTTGAGAGTCCGCCTGCCAATGCAGGGGACACGGGTTCGTGCCCCGGTCCGGGAAGATCCTACATGCCGCAGAGCAGCTGGGTCCGTGAGCCATGGCCGCTGGGCCTGCGCTCCGCAACGGGAGAGGCCACAACAGTGAGAGGCCCGCGTACTGCAAAAAAAAAAAAAAAAAAAAATTTCCAGCCTCAAGGCCAAGCTAGGAAGGACCTGGCTAGGGGTCTAGAGGGGTAAAGGAAGAGGCACTTCTCAGATATGTACATCTCTTTAGGACCACAGCAGTGAGAACTTTCAGTAATGCATCACCCAAGCATCCAGGCTGAGCCATTGGGCTGCATTCACCTGGCAGGTGAGATGGTCAAGTCTGGAGAAGGCCAGAGGCCACCCACAGCAAGGTCTGTCCCATGCCAGACTTCCAGCTCCTGGCTGGAGAAAACGTTTTCTGGGTATCTGGCAACAGTTCTCTGGGCCGAATCCTTCAGTGGGTGTCATGGAGATTCAGTTTAACTCTGCTTAGGAGACTAGAGGTTCTGAAAGCAAATGAGGAAAATTTCCAAATAAAGATGGAATAAATGAATTAATTTCCATTAAGTTCACATTTAGAATCTGGGCAGGAAAGCACCGAAGGCCACCTGGGTCCATGTCTTGTCAGCACCTGGGTGACCTCTCTGAGCTTTAGAAGCACCTGACCCCTTCCTGCCCAGGGAAGGGCCACCCGTGTAATTAGGGGACACTTTCCAAGCAAAGTAGACTTTTCTGTTGGGCTCCGCATCGTGAGGCTGGGTGTGTGAGAAAATGGCTATAATACGTCTTATTTTAGAACTACATCTGACCCATTCTAAGGGTCCCCAGTGCCCCATAAAATGCTCGCCTCCTAAGGAAGAACTTAATGAGAGTCAGTCATAAATCACCGTATTTAACAGTTACGTTTGTTTACTCGGCACCTGACTTAAAACCATTGGTTGACCTTGTTTGTCATGAGCTGAGATGCGTGGGGCTTACTTAGTGACGCCCAGGACGCCAGCCAACCGTCCCCACTTCCACCCCTGAGACACCCCCCCCAGTCTGATTGGGGAAGCAAGAATGGACTCTCCTAGCAAACCTCAAGCCCGCTGCTGCGTTTGCTCCTTCCCCAAGGACGGATGGAATGAAGTCCAAGGACCAAAGCCAGATGGTTGCTGCATGTTTCGAACAGCAACCCCGACGCCGGAGACTTAAGAAAAGCAAATAAAAATAAGCATGCAGGGGCTTCCCTGGTGGCGCAGTGGTTGAGAGTGCGCCTGCTGATGCAGGGGACACGGGTTCGTGCCCCGGTCCGGGAGGATCCCACATGTCGCGGAGCGGCTGGGCCCGTGAGCCATGGCCGCTGAGCCTGCACGTCCGGAGCCTGTGCTCCGCAACGGGAGAGGCCACAACAGTAAGAGGCCCGTGTACTGCAAAAAAAAAAAAAAAAAATCTAAAGAATAAGCATGCTAAGCTTTTCCATATACATTCTGGAAAAGGGGGAAAATACCTCTTGAATTTTAATTCTCTGGGATGGTTTTTCTGAAGACAACCCTTCATGTGTGAAAACACAGCAGGATTGCCTTGGAAGGAGAGAAAGGGACACCGGTGACAACGCTGATAGCAATTTGCTTTGTTCATCAATTCACCCTGCCAGGAGAGACCCACTGGGTGCCCTCTGCAGGCCGGGTCTTGGGGGATGGGGGCAGCTCCGGAGCAGACTGCCTGCCAGTGGAGGTAAACCTGCCCATCAGCATCATAACATTTCCCTCGTGTCTTGAATGGAGCGTTCCTTGAATGATGAAACGAAAACAAAATGACTTCCGGACTTCATAGTTCTGGTCTAAAGAAACCTACTTTTATTAGTCATTTTAGGAATATCTTTCATTCGAATCTGAAGGATAATGTGTTGAACCTCATTCTGAAGGGGAAAAACAGGAGGCCACCCAGCCCTGAGGCACAGCCAAAGGAGTGGCCCAGGCGTAAAGGAGTTTCCCTGGATGTTGGCAGCAGAATACAAGCCCCCATCCTCTCGGGTAAAGACGAGCCCATCACGGGTGAATTTTCATTTTTCCTAATTATAACATGTCTTTCACTGAAAATGACCATCTACCATCCACGCTGACAATATGAGGTAGCGGTATGATGTCAGGAGCCTCCTTGAGCTGGATTTTCTTACCCGAGGAAAGCTGACCTACACGTTGCCCTTTCCAAAGAGAGGACCCGTTGGCCCATGAATTTGGAAAAAGCTACCAGTCTCTTCCCTAGGACTTCCCAGGGCTCCCCGGCACCCACGTGCCCTGTCCATCTTGGAGAGAGAGCTGGGTGAGCCCCTACCAGGAGGACGTCCTCAGACCGCGCCCCAAACTGCGTGGACCCTCGGTGAGAAGCCTTTGCTTCCTTGCATCTGAAATCAGGGAGTCCGCTGCCGCAAGCGTGTCAGAGGGCACTTCTCTGAGCAGTAAAGTGTCACCATTTTTATCGCCAGAAAGTGTTAGACAACTGTCTCTGTAGTGAGTGAGGCCGCCGGTAAATTTGCACTTGGTTTCTACCGGCTCGGAGCCGTCTCATTTTCACACTTCTCAGCTATTAAAGATGTGCTCTGGAGCAGAAGTTAAAACATGATATGGATACTCCAAAATGGGGTATCAGCAGCTGATAAAGCTTCCTGTGTTCATCTGTGTGGTGGGTTAAGAAGCGATTCTGTTGCCAAGAAGCGTGTCTTCATGATCCTGGAATAAATTACTCCAAAGCGGTGCTTATATTCAACTTAGTGACTCACCCTCATACGAACTATGTGAGCAGAGGAGAAGACATCATCAAAATTCAGAGAAGAGGCCAAAAGGAGGGGCGAGCAATCAACGAAAAAGTACATAAACAAGGGACGTTGGACGCCCCAGGAAAAGAGCTCTGTGCTGTCTTGAAGAAAAGCTTTTTAAGTAAAAGTAATGTTATTTATACTACCATTTTCAAATAAGGAGCCCAATCTAGGAATCAAAGATTTTTTCTTGCTGTGTCCACTTGGGAGAATATTTTCAATAGCTCTAAGTCTAAGGTTCTATTTTAAAAATGTGAATGTACAATCCAAATAACACCCTGCTGTTCATTAAAAAATAAATCACAGCCAGCTGCCGATCGGTACCCATATCAGGTCTGGCAAAACTTTACATGAGACCTCGGGAAAAAAAAAAAAAAAAACACGACTTCCTCATGCACTGATACGATCTGTAGAATATATAACATTCACTTAAAGCCATCTGTACCGACATGAAAATTTAACTCTCTCGGAAGGGAATCAATCAAATGCTGGTATTAAAATTAGAATTCCGTGTAGGAGATATAGATTAATACTCTCAAAAATAATCAAAACTAAACAGAAATTCCTAGAGGAGAGATGTTTATTTCCTGACTCTTCAGACGCGATGAGATTTTTGGAAAAAATAGGACCTTTCACAAAGTGATTATTATACCAGGGCCGTCACATTTTACTAACACGAATTCATAAGGTGACCCCAGAGATCAACAATAAAACACAACTTTATAATGGGCTGAAATAGGCGGAAAGTTTCAGCATCCACATCCTCTAGCCAAATAGCTTCCCCTCGATTCTGCCGTTTCAGGGATGGCTCCCTGGATGGCCTCAGTTCCAGGCCCCGTTAAGATGAGATGCCGTCCGGGTCGCCTGAAATGGTGTGGCATTCTTGATAGAGGAGATAAGGTCCTTGCCCTTTCACAACTGTCTTGGCTTTTATGCTGGCTCTCTCAGGCCCCCTCCCAGTCTGTAAAATGGAGGGAAATTAAACCGATTATGAGCTAGGCAGGAGTCGAAACACTTTGCCAAATTGGAGCGCCAGCTTCCGAAGCCCTTGCCGGCTACCTTCCCTTCCTGAGGCGATCAGCGGCCCACTGTCACCTTCAGCTGCCCTTGCCACTTCAGGGTGTGTCTGGAAACAGCTTTGCAGATGGCCTCGTAGGTTTTACAGGAAACATTACTTAAACATTGAAAAGGATCACATTTCTCCTGTTAGGAATTACAAATCTGGATTTCATTTTCTCTCTCGCTTTTTTTTCCCCCTCCCAACCCTGGGAAAAAATGTAACTATTATATATGAGATGCAGGAAGCATTTGGGAATTTTTTTAATACACCCCTAGTACTCACTCACTCTCTCGCTCTTTATGTATATTTACACCCATGCATAGAAAATCTGTTTGCATGTAGTATGTGAATACACACAGACTCACAATCCTGTTATTTCATTTATAAGTAAACGAAAGTGCACAGGAGGAAGAAACTCGTGAAAACTGAGAGGACTGTTTCTTCTCTTTTTTTCCTTCTTTTTTTAATCTTCTGTAGCACAAGAAAAAAAATTAATCGCTCATCTCACTTGGATAACTAAAACATGAACTGTTTCTCTCACACTGGCTTCTCTTTGTGCATTTTATTCAGATTCATGGAGATCAGGGGAATTCCTATTGTTGAGAAAATGATGAGCATCAATAAACAATTAAGACAGTAGCAGGGAAGGTGAGTTTGATGGAAGCTAGCCTGTGTCACGGGCGTTTTCCACACTCCTCGTTGTGGGCAAATGGGAGAAATTGTGAAATCAACGTTCCACAGGGAAAGGCAGTTCCCCATGTCTTTATTAAATGCCCGCTTCCCAATTTTAGAAAACATTTCCCCAGAAAGGAGTTCACCGACACACCCGGAGCTCCAGCTGGACTCAGGAATGTGATCAGAACCACAGGGACGGATGCGAAGGCTGCGTTCTCCTCCCTGAATATGGAGGGGCCTCTGGAGGTCTCCCCACCTCGGGACACGCTGCAGGTGGCCTCAGAGGGACCCAGCCCGGCTGAGATCAGGGATCTCCATCGCCTCTGCACTCAGAAATCTGAGGCTACAGTTTGCATTTTAATATTTCTAAAGCGAGTCCAGACAGGGAGAAAGTGACCCAGCCAGGTAGGGACGTCGTCCCCTTCAACGCAGGGTCGGGGGCGTCCCTAAACGCCGCTCCCGTCTACGCAGCAGCCATGCTGTGTGCCCAGCTGCGAATACGGTGCTCACGGAGGAGGACAGGGTCGATGTCAGCTTTTTCTTAGACTTGCAGCGCTTCCCTGGAACGTCCAGGGCGAGGCTCCAGCAATGCCGGGCACCACACCGCGCCGGAGTCTGCAGGGTGTTTGCACTGCCCGGCTGGAGGGTTTTCCCTCTGGGTTGAAACACAGTAACCAAGGCTCCAGGCAGCACCCCAGCAATGTCCTGCCAGCCCCCGGCCCCCCGCCCTCGCCTCCGCGGCACAGATGCCTCTCCTGCCATCTGGAACCGCCTTCCTGTGCCTCCCCTCATTAACTCCCCATCTCATTTCATACTTCCTCAAAAGGTCTCTCTTCTCCTGTCTCTCTTGCACCCCGGCCTGAAATACCTGTTTGCCTCATCACGTGTACCATCCTCAGAGGGCCCATGGGATCCCAGAACCCAGAGGTGCAGGGGGGCCAGGATCCCGGAGGTGGCCTTCCTGGGAGGTGAGAGGCCTGGACACCCCTACACTGCCACCCCTGACCTTCCTTCAGCACGTGGTCTCCTCTGGACGAGAGGGGCAGGCGGGGGCAAGGAGGGACCCCAGCAGCTGCACGGAAAGGTGGGCACCCGGCCCGGGGGCACCGCTTAGGCTGTGGGAGCCCCTCCGAGCCTCCACTCCCTGCCCTATTAGAGAGACAGATGGCGATCCCAGTGACATCCTCCGAGACAGCTCCCCAAGGGCAGAGACCACTCCTGTGCCAGCCTGGCTCTCGGTGGAGGCACTGGGTCAGTAATCAGAAAGAGGAGAAGAGACGCTTGACCGGGGTGGTGAGGGGGACAGGGAGGAGGGCGGAGAAGCCTAGAGGCACAGGCCGGGCCCTGGGATTGTCCCACCTGGGGCAGTGGCCTGCCCTCTGGAAACCCATTCCGTGCTAACGTGTACGCTGCCCCTTCCAGAATCAAGCAGCACAGACCCTAAAAGGGGGAAGACGTGGCGCTTCGTGGGACCCTCGGCCAGGCCTGGGGATGGGGCACCCATCACCTCAACTGCAAAGAGGAACTGCCGGGACTCGCACCCACTCCCACCCTGCAGAGACCGCTGTGCTGACGCCCTAACCCCGTCCCAGAGCCGCCGGCCCCCTGCACACCTCCCCTTCCGAGGGGAGCGACACTGCGGGAGCCAGGGCCCACTCCTGGGGCTGCAGGGTGCCTGACTTACCTCGTAGAACACCCCAGGCCCTCCTGCAAGCAACTCCCACAGGGCCCTGACGGGCCTCCAGGGACACAGCCAAAGGAAGGGTGGGTGCGCCTGCGGCCCGGCACCTGGGAGAGAAACAAACAGATTTAGGAAGCCAGGTGCCAAGGTCTGAAGCAATTAGAGGAGTCAAGTGAAAGATCACTGCTAGGGGTGAGACATCTGGGACTTTCTAAAAGAAAAGGTGAAACGGTAACAATGATCCCAAACACTCAATATCTTAAACATGGCTTTGTTCATAAACAAAAATGATAGATTTGGGGAAATGAGCTACATCTGCACCTAAACTTGACATATGCTAATTGGCAAAACTCAAAGAACCACAGTGCAGGCAAGAATTGCCATTGTATGTATTAAATATGTACGAGTATATATGTAGGTATATATGTATATATATATATACAGGGCACACGCTAAATGCTAAATAAATACTTCTTGAATGAATGAACAAAAGAGGGAATGGACATCTGCCTATAAAGCTGTCAGGCTGGATTTAACGCCACGGCTTCACGACTTCGTGTTAATTTCCCTACTTGCGTGGCAAACGCAAAGAGTCATTTGTTTCTTCTTCTCCTCTGTTCTCCTGAAAGCCTCCTTGGAGCTCACTGAGGTGTTTTGTTTTATATGTTCATGACAGTTTCATGGAATGAAGGCAGGGCCAGGCCAGGTTCTTCCCAAAGCAAGGCTCTGCCCGCTGGGCTGTGGAGGCCCAGGAGGGAGCAGGTCTCGCTGGGGGCCAGCTGCAGTGGGCTCTTCGTCTGGGAAAGGCAGCAGCAGAGAGAAGGAGGAGACCCCACGCTCCACGTCAGACACCCTGGATTTGATCTGAGCCAAAGCCTCAGCACTGCTTCTGAAAGTTAACTGTGGATCCAGGGAGGGGCAAGCCGAGGATGGACTAAAAATTAGGGCCAGATCAGCAATCCGGAGGTCAGAGGTTTTCTTAAGGAAGTAGCTTGTCTGAAACATAAATGAAGGGATACCAGAGTCCTCTCCTCTGGCATTAGCTGCCCAGCCCCTAAGAGCCATCACTGCACCATTTAGGCTCAGCCCAGAGGATCTTCATAGCTGTAGCAGAATATTTCCATCCTTCAAGCAGAATTTCCCCCCAGTGGTGGAAGTGTCCCTTATGCTGCTGTAAGTGGGTGCTTCCCCAGATTGGGCAAAAGACTGACTCACAACAGTCCTGCTCCACAGAGAAGAGGGGAGCCCACCGCACTGTCCCACGGGAGGAGGTGCCCAAGGCCCCCCAGCCCTTCCTGGTCGTGCCCATCATGCTGTTCTCAGATTGCATGAAAGCCACAAATCTTACATGAAGATGCTAAGACTTAGTTTTCCGTGGACGTGGCCAGGAGTTGCAATGGAGACAGAGGTCAGTATGTGGGCAAAATCAGAATCAGAGCCATCTAGAAGAAATGCTGCCTGTGTTCCAGTGTGCCCAGGAAAGATAGCCTTGTGCCAATCTTCTGGATCATTCTTTGTTGTTTATTCCAGCAGGTCTGATACCCCAGCTCTGAGATCCTTGTTTGGAAGCACATGATGCTTGTAAAGTTTCTCACCACAAGTTTCCCCCTCTGTCGGTAAGGTCGGTGTGTGCTCCTGTTTCCCTGGTTCCGGGCACTCTGGGTGCCAGAGATGGGAGACGACTCTCTCTGACACCTTTTGAGCGTCCCCCCGTCTCCCACCCCTGCACACCAGGAATGCAGCACATGACTCAGCAAACTCTGCACCTCACAGACAGGGGCAGGACCACAGCCTGGGCACCACGTGCACCCACGTCCTGAGGCGGCATGCATCTGCCGTCAGGAGGAGGACTTTCCTTGGCTGGGCTCAGCCTGTCCTCTCGATGGTGCAGCCTTCTCCTGGAGGCTGCAGCTCTGTTCTGCTTTGGGCCATTTGCCTCCAGATGGTATGAGGCTGTAGCTGTGAAGAAGGAATTCCTCCATAAAGACAGAGGAAGGCGTCCAAAGCATGGTTCGTTACGGGGTCTTTTGCAGGTGACAAATTCATGGGGTTTGTCTAGACTTGTGGCTAAGGGCACACAACCCTGCCCTCCCCAAGCTGCTCAGAGGCATCCTGGTGGGTGCCGGACTGGGAGGGGGGCGTGTGCAGGGGGAAAAGCCCATGCAGCCAGCGACAAGGGCAAATTCCAGCCACAACTCAGCCACTTCCCAGGGCAGCGGCATCTTAGACTGTAGATCAGATTTTGTCTGAAATGCTCATATTGAGTGAAAGGAGGCCTTAAAAAACAGATTGGAAACGATTTCCCTCCACTCTAAAATAAGAAGCTTCCCCCCGAAAACGAGCAATCAGTGGAGAGTTTGATCAATGTCAGTATTTCCCTACAAGTGCTGGGATGGGAAAATTCTTCGATATAAAATAACTTACTGAAAAGAGCACAAACACTATTATTCACAGTAGCGTGTTTGTCTTTGGGAAGAAAAAGAAATCTATTTCGGTTTCATCATTTTTACAGCCTTCCCCAGCTCCCCGAGTTCTTTTAAATACAAAAAAAATGCTAATCTGTCTCATTAATAATAATAGGCTGCAATCGCAGAATATTCTCTAATAATGATCATTAGCTCCTCTGTGGTTTTTGTCACTCTGATATTGATGTGGGATTGGGATTAGCCGGGCTTTCCATTTTTAAAGAAGCCAAACAAATTGGAAGAAAAAATTTTGTTTTCATCTGAGGGCGCCTATTCACCATTGCAGGGGCAACATGGGGAACTGGGTAGGGAGAGGAGGTGGGCAGCAAAGCGGGCCGGCTTTGCGGGCCCGTCTTTGTGTCTGAGACAGGCTCCTGGCACCGGCTCTGGCAGGCCCTGCTGGCTGCCTCGCGCAGTGCCCACCCGGGGGACAGCAAGGCGGCACCACCCTGGACGGCTCGCCAAAGGGACACTGACCGCCACCATCGCCCACCCCCGCTCCTCCCCGACAGCCCGACTCCTCTGTGCCCCGGCACATGGTTGGTCCTCACCAGAGCCCCATCCTCCCGGCTTCGTGTGGAAGAATGCAGGCGGCTCGGCCCCTCCCGCGCTCAGCTCTCTGCTTGGCACCGGCCGCGCTCAGCTGGGACTTCACTAAGGATCTCGCTTTCCTGGGCAAACACAGCTTCACCTGCCCTCCAGATCCCTCTCTCCTCCTTCCCCCTCTCCACCCTCCCCGCTGAGCTATGTTAATCAGGTGGGGGACACAAGGTAACATTGAAGTAATTCAGCCAATTAGGCCCTGAATTGTTTGCATCCAACAGCATTTTGTATTTCTGCAAATGTGTGAAATGCAAAATGTGCCCTCCAGCAGAAACGACAGCAGCCATGTACTGGCGGCATGTCAACAGATCCTGGGAACTGGCGGCCCTGACGGCTAATAGCGACGCCTGCATATGCTCGGGAAGGCTGGCCTTCTTTCTGTGCACCCCTCTCTGCGAGGGGTGACAGAGCTGGGGGTCTTGGTGGCAGATGGGCAGGGGTAACAGGGATTGGCTAATCCCAGATCTGCATTCCCTCCTCCACGTAGCAACTGGGGAAAGATGGGGCCAGCTGTCAAATGGAAGACTTTCATGGTCCCTTGCACACAACAGCTGCACACGCCCTGCCTGCTTGGTTCTAAATTATTAAACATCTTTTTAGTTTGTTCCAGCTGCAGGCATCAGTGTGTTTATGCAGCCTTTGTGCATTTTACGTATGATTCCTTCTCCCCTCCTCTCATCAAAATGCTGTTTGTAAAAGTCATTATCCCATCTGTGCCCCAGTTTGGCCAAACAGCCAAAGACAAATCCGACGCCATTCTCCTTCCAGGACAATTTGGGAGTTGAAACTGACGGCTGTGACTCGAGACTGGGGGTTTGCCGCACTCTCTCTGCCACCTGTAAGAGGTGGTGTCATCTCGGCAGCTTAAGGGCACCGAGGCATCATGGGGTCTCTTCGAGTAAGATTTCATTGTTGCGCATTTATGGCTTTAGAGCAAACACACAGGCAGGAAAAACAAAACTTGGCCTCCGTCTCTGCGGGTCTCGGAGGTTTCGGGAAGTTAGGGCGATGGGGAGTCTTCTCGAAATCCTGGCTGCCTGGCAGCTCCGGTCCGTGAAGATTTCAACAGCAATCTTACAGTTGTGATTATTTTCCGTCGACGTGAATATTCACAAACAGGTATCAAGTGCCGCTGCTTCCAGGGGCTTCTTTGACAGAGAAGCCACAGGCGCTGGCCTCCTGGACGGGCAGGAACCTTCTGGGAAGAGAGGATGTGAGAAACACGCCCCTGGCAGGACGCACACAGCCTGACCTGATGTGTTCATTACATCCCCGAACCTACAAAGGATTTGTTGGAAGTGGCTGCTTCCTGCAGGACGCAGTAGTGGCAGCCAGATCCAGCTCAAAACGAAAGGCACCAGCAACAGTTACTTTGTTTGTAGCCAAGATGAAAACTCCTTTGTCCAGAGCTCGCCGAGCTCTCCTGCTCCCGGGCTCTGGGCACGGCTTGGCGGCTCTGTTCTCCTCTTGCTTCCAGGAGCCCGGAGTCACTGATGCTGCTGCGAAGGCCCCCAGCCCCCCGCCGTGGGGCAGCTCCTTCCCTGGCCGGGTGCTCCCCGGCCCCTCACCCACCTGCAGTGTCCCTCCCTGGTCCTACTAGGATGCCGCTGGTTTACTTTTAATGTGACGACATGGGCTTCCAGTGGGTTTCATACGGCCTCTGAATATTTTATTTCCCAGAGAGTCTTTCTCAGTTATTGCCCACAGTCCTTCCTCCCCCTATGCGACCCTGGGTACAAGCAACAAAGTGCCAGGCGTGGCTCTCCTCCCCCCGGCAGATAGGTGTCTTCCCCAGAGCCTCCAAATTGATACCAGACGCACCTCCAAATTGGGGCGTCGGGGAGAGACCCCCAGACGCTGGAACCCTCCCAAACTCCGGCCATGCTTGCTAAGGAGATGCCAGAAGTGCTAGAGAGAGGCCAGAGCAGGGACAGCACTGTCCGCTCAGGGCAGGGTCACCCTCCAAGCCCGGGAGACGGAGAGATTGACCGTGGGAACCACCGGGACACAGTTATGGACAAGACGGCAAACAGGGGCTTTTGGGATTTCCAAGGGTCCCCAGAAATGTCATCTCTCCCTGTCTCCGGAAAAACCCCACTGCCAAGGCTGGGTCAGGGGCACCGTGTTCAAGGTACCTCAGCAAAATCATCCTTTCCCTGGAGGAGAGGAACGGCGGGACACAGCAGCCTTTTTCACTTTTTAGTTTGTGTTTTGTGATCTTAAAAGGCAAGCTGCCCTGTGGCCCTTCTGTGGGACAGGGCTGCACTCCCAGGATGGAGCCGTCCTCTGGCGTGACTGTCACACGTCGGCTTAGTGGGGACAGAGTTTGCTCAGCACCACCTCCATGAAGTCCTAAGCATTTAGCAGACTTCGCTTCCTCTAACGGCAGCTGGTAACGGTCTCCAAGGACAATGAGGAAACCGAAATTTCCAGGAAATGGTAATTTCAACCTCAGCTAATTTGGGGGACAGTGCTTTCTGTCCTTTATGAGGTGCGTGATGAGGCAGCCCACGGCCTCGGCAGGGTCCAGCTCCCCAGGCAGGGCAGGGAGGGAGGAAGGGATGCCCTGTCCCCAGGGCTGGGGGCACAGGAATAACCGGCTTCACACTCGACAAATGACTCCTTTGTTTTACTCCATTTTTAATTAGCCTCCTTTTTAATGACCGAAGTTAATAAGTGTCAAAAGGTGCGAAACACAGCGTGGCTTTATTTTTAAAGTAGGAATTTGCCTTTCATCTCCGAGGCCCTGAGTGAGTCTCAGCTGCAAGGGCACAGCTCCGAGTGGCTTTGTCATCTCATACCTGAGATCCCTGGGCCCTTGGCCCGCCACCCAGAGGGCAGCTGGGGGCCACTGGGATGGGGCGGCGACCTCAGGGCCTCCAGTAGCTGCCCAGCATCTGGGCACAACCCAGTGAAAGCCCTCACCTGTCGTACGTCCTGGAGCTGCCCCCATTTCCCCAGTCCCTCCAGCCGCCCTAGGAGTGAATTGGGACCATCCTCCTTGAAGCTGCAGTACTGAGAAGCAGGCAAGAGGCAAGGGGGTGGAGGCGGCTCTTGTCCAGAGGCCCAGAGGAGACGGCACAGCTCACGCCTTGCCAGGCGATGGGCAAGGTCTGGCCTGCAGAGCTGGCTTCCTTTGCATCTCCTTCTTCTCCCAGGATCACTCCTCACTTTCCCTCCCTCATTTCCTCTGCTTCCTCCTGAAAGTTCCGGAGGGCCCCAGAACCACGCAGGGGTGGAGGGCACAGACAGCAGGGCAACTGCAGGTTCTAGGACTTCGTAGGGGTGCCTGCCAGGGTACGAGAACTGTAGGAGCGTGTGTGCCTCCTGTGTGCGTGTGTGTGTGCCTGTGCACGCGCGCGCACCCGCACGTGCTCCAAGCCCTGGTTTCTGATGGGGCCCTAAAGACACGCTCTACTTTGCATACATATGAGCCCCACTCCATCAGGCTTCTGTAGCAAAAAGCTGCCACCGAGGGGGTAAGAAACCTCTCTGGTGAGTGACAGCGCCAGGATCACTTTGAATTCGCTTGGTATCAGATAGATGCCACCGGTGTGGGAGAGGCAGCTACTATTCCAGGCTGCCCAGGGCACCGCCCCGGAGAGAAAAGTGCTATTAATTTTGTGGCATTTTATAGCATGAATGCATCCTCCCCGAAGACCCAGACTCCAACCATAGTGCTCACATTTGTTTATGATCGGAATGGAGGGGAAGAGCTGGCACAGAGATCTAAACCACCAAACCACTGGACGGAAATGTATCATCCATCACACAAGCCCATGTTCAATGATGCCTTCCTTTCCTGCTGCAGCAAAATCACACGAACACTAAACGTCGGACACGAGTCTATGCTGGCACAGTTATTCCATCCCTCAAAGAGGGTCATGTGAAAACCTCAAGGTCACCAAGGAAAACGTGTTTAGGGGGCCTGGTCTGAATGGGCTAGCTGACTCTAGGGGTGGTTTGCAGCAGCAGGGCAGGGGAGCAAGGTTCTACCTCCAAAGACTTCCTGGCAAACTCCCAAATCACTAGGAATTGCTTGACGCCATTCTAGTTTTTTCATCTAAAAAGTCAAGATGAGCACAAATTTCGAATGGCCCATAGGAATCCATTGTGATGGGTTATGGAGACATGTATTAAAATGCATTTCTAAATATAGAGATGTGAATAAAAGCAGGCTTGTGGCTCAGGTTGGTTTGTGCAGGTAATTTCCATAAGAATTAATATTCCTGACTTTACTGGAACTAAATAATTAAGGACGAAAGTATATTACAATAATAAAATTATCAACAGAGTTTTGACAAGCAGTCATGTGCTTGTAAATGAAATTTATTTAGGTGCCACTCAAAACATTGTAATTAAGAGGTACAGAATGCATTACCAGATGGTTCCTGTTTAGTATCTATTTCCTTTAGAGAACAAGGGGATTACAATGAGCACTAACTAGCCCCCGAAATACCCAGTCAACCCCAGCCTCTGAAACAGCACCCCCATATGACATTTCTCTGCTAACAAGTCTGTGCTGTGAAAACTGGTTGCTAAACACAAGTGTAACATGCACGCCAGCAATTACTGCTTAAAAATAAACAAAAGGAGAGCTAATGATTGTGAACGTGTCAGGGTATTAGAACTACAAATTAAGAAATAAGCTAATAAAAATTCAGCCTTATGTAGTGGTTGCTAACTTCTTCCACTGTTCCACAGAGTCACTGAGCAGCTCACCTTAGACAGCACGGGACCAGTCAAGACACTATGATCAGTTCCTTTACTCTAATGATAATGACTAGCTGATTTTCCTGGGATTCCTATTTAAAAAGCAGTTACACGCTATGCAGAGTAGAGCCTCAGAAGTGTAGGATATGAGAGCCAGAGGGATATAAACTCCTCCTTGCACACAGAATGTCTCTGATCCTCAGAGACGCTGGATGAGTCGCCCAAGGTCACAGAGGAGTTGGTGGGTATATGGGTTTGTTTGAGCTGCCTTAACAAAGTACCACAGACTGGGCAGCTTAAACGAAAGAAATTTATTTCCTCACTGTTCTGGAGACCAGAAGTCTGAGATCAAGATGTGGACAGGGTTGGTTTCTTGTGATGCCTCTCTCCTTGCCTTGTAGACAGCCACCTTCTCCCTGTGTCCTCACGTGGTCTTTCTTCTGTGTGTGTCTGTGTCCTAGTCTCCTCTTTTTGTAAAGACACCAGTGATACAGATTAGGGCTCATCCTAAAGACCTCATTTAGCTTTGGCTACTCCTTCAAAGGCCTTCAAAGACGCTATCTCCAAATACAGCCACATTCTGAGGTACTGGGGGTTAGGGTTTCAACACGTGAATTTGTGGGGAACACGATTCGGTCTATAACAGGCGGCAACTGTAGGCTCTCAGGGCACCCCAATCTTTTGCTTTGTCTCCTATATCCTATCATTTGAAAGATGCCCAGAAGGCCCCCAACTCCAAATGTCTCTGTCAAAGGTCAGTTGTTCTTATCTGGGCTGGCAAGTCTTTATAAACACACGTCTTGCAGGACACAGCCCCAGTAGCCACACACAGTTCAATGAACCCTCTTCCTGTTGTGATGGGGTGGGGAGAAGTGAGGCGGGATTTGAAAACTGTGGTCTGGGCAGGAATTTAGGTGCCCACCTTGTTGTCCAGGCAGCTGCAGTGCAGCCCACCAGCTCCTGTAGCAGCAGGTAGGGAGGGATGAGGGAGAACAGCAACGCAGGTGAGGTGGTAGGGAGGAGGTGGCAACGAGTGCCACCCAGGGGACATTCTAGGAGGGAATCCACGTGCGGCAGGGTAAGTAAGTTAGCTTCAGTAGAGAGAGTTGAGCAAATTAGAAAATATATTAAGGATAATGGGAGCCAGGTTTTCACTGTCAAAAAAGAGAGAGACAGTTATAAAAAAAATAGGGAAGCTAGAGCGTACCCTGAGGCTGGATTGGCACTGGAGGTATTGGTGTAAACACACGGTTTTCATAGTTAGGTATAAAAATAAATATAGATGAAGATGCATCTGCATGTACGTACACACATGTTTCCTAGTCTGTCCACTGAGAGGGCTGGAAGCAGCAACACCCCACTAACGATGAGCACACCTCGTGCCAGATCTTGGTTTCTAAGTACCATTCCTTGCTTTAAAACATCCTGGCCTTCTTTCTTCTTGGAGAAATGGCTAGATTGGGAAAAGAACTACGTTATCATGGAATATCATTTAAAAGTGCCAGAAAGTAAAGAAGAACTTGCAGAATGAGGAGGACACATCTAAAGGTCAAAGGTGCAACTTCGAGGGCTCCTAATGGCCAAATCTGGGACAGTTTGAGTAGCAAAATAAATAATAAGAAATTATAACCCATGGCATAAAATGCAGATCAATAAACCCACAGTTACATAAAGAAACAAGCAAATAAACTGGGAGAAAAGAAAACAGTTCCTCTCATTTGAAAGACAGCTGATAAATGTAGGAGGAAAGGTGGAGGTAGAAAGCCATCAATTGGAAAACATCATAGCAATCATTCACACAGGCCAGAAACACGCATGGAGATTAAGTAAGTGAAAATAGGATAAGGAATGTGTTTCCCAAAACCTCAAACGTCTCCTCCCATAGCACTTATCCATGAGAACGGGGGAGAGCAACTGTACAGAGGACAGACCTGGCAGACACCACCTCAATCAGGTCACCACCGTGACCGTGATTAGAAATGACACAAATCAACACTGTGCACCAGGCTGACAAGGCAACAGCAGGGTTACTGGGATATTCTGGCAAAACAAAACAAAACATGGGTCTAAGCATGAGAAAACATTAAATAAACACACATGGAAGGGTACTCTGCAAAATGCCTGGCCCATAATAGGCGACAGTGTCAAGGTCATGAAGGTCAAAGAGCAGGTAACCGTTCAAGACTGAGGGAGGCTACACAGGCAGGACACCAGGATGCAGCCCAGACCTTTTGGCCCTAAGAGAGCCAACTCAAGGAGAAAGGTGAGTAGGGGGGAGGATATGAGAGTTCTCTGTACTGTTCATGCAACCTTTCTGTGTCTGAAAATGTCTTAAAATAAAAAGTAAAAAAGAAGTGTATACATGTCTGTGTGTGTATATACATGCACACACACAGACATATATACACACAGACATATATATATCTCAAAATAAAGTTCTTTGGCATCTAAATGTTGAAAATAAACCATTGGTAACGTCTCAAAAATGTGTGGCAGTGAAAAAGGAACATTCCTAACCACCAGGACACAGAGGGTTAGGGAAAGTAAACATTTCAGATACAAAAGGATATTCCATCATTTTCATTATTACAAAGCTGGCATATATATATATATATATATATATTTTTTTTTTTTTTCCAAAATCATTTTGGCAATATATGTCTGTAGACTTTGAATATTTTTTCCTTTACCCTTTACAGTTCCATTTCTGGGACTCTGTCCTATGGAAATAATCTGAAATTCAGCAAAAGGTTTGTGTTCACACTTACTCACTGCAGAGTTATTTATAAAAGCAAAAGTTTGGAATCAGCCTAATTGTTCAACCATGGGGGAATGGGTTCATAAATTTATAGTATCTACCCAGTGGAATGATATGAAGCCACTGAAAGCAATATTTATAAGGAGTTAATGATGTGGGGAAATCCTAATAATTGTTAAAGAGGAACAGAAACACAACCTTTGATAGAAAATGATTGAAATCATACTGTATACAAAAATTTGTTACAGAGTGAAGTCAGAAAGAGAAAAAAAATACCGTATGCTAACACATATATATGGAATCTAAAAAAAAAAAAGTTCTGAAGAACCTAGGGGCAGGACAGGAATAAAGATGCAGACGTAGAGAATAGACTTGAGGACACGGGGATGGGGAAGGGTAAGCTGGGACGAAGTGAGAGAGTGGCATGGACATATATACAGTACCAAACGTAAGGTAGATAGCTAGTGGGAAGCAGCCGCATAGCACAGGGAGATCAGCTTGGTGCTTTGTGACCACCTAGAGGGGTGGGATAGGGAGGGTGGGAGGGAGACGCAAGAGGGAGGAGATATGGGGATATAAAAAGTGAGTTATAAAGCAGAAACTAACACAACACTGTAAAGCAATTATACTCCAATAAAGATGTTAAAATAACAACACCAACAACAAGAAAAAAGTACAAGCACCGACACAGAACCTAAAACTCACAGCATAAATATTAAAGAAAAAGGGCTTCCCTGGCGGCGCAGTGGTTGGGAGTCCGCCTGCCGATGCAGGGGACACGGGTTCGTGCCCCGGTGCGGGAGGATCCCATATGCCGCAGAGCGGCTGGGCCCGTGAGCCATGGCCGCTGAGCCTGCGCGTCCGGAGCCTGTGTTCCGCAACGGGAGAGGCCACAACAGTGAGAGGCCCGGGTACTGCGAAAAAAAAAAAAAAATGTATTTTTTTTACTCTAACCTTTAAAGACTAGGAAAAAAATATCAAAGGCTCACCTGTGAGTGAAAATATCAGTGATTTTTTTCCCTCTTCTTTCTATTTTCTGTACTTTCCAAAATCTAGATCGTATTTACATTTTACCTTTATAACTGGAAAATAACATGATTTTTGCTGTTGTTGTTAAGGAATTGAGGTATTAAACTTTTTAAATGCTGGGAAATACCAAAAAAAAAAAAAAAGGCAAATAGAGGTAGCTTCAGAGAGGATGAAAACGAAATGAGGGTTCCAATCTGAGGGAACGGGGGTTACGGGTGAGACTCTCCGCTGAGGACGTATGAGGCGGCATGAAAGCATGGTGCACTTTCACGGAAGAGTGGTGTGTATCTGGGTGGAAGACAGTCAGCAAAGACAGGAGGTCAATCCGAAGAGAGAAGAGAAGAAAACTCCAACCTGCAGGGAAGCCTCTGGCAGTCCTTGAAGCCCTGAAGTCTTCTCCAAATTCCGCAAAGGCTCCCACTTGCCTGGCAGACAAAAAGGAATGAATGCGATTATTGAGGTGATTAACTTGACAGTCCCCCTCGGGATGGGCACGGGAGAAGTGAAAGTCCTGGGGGGGCGGGGCAAGGATGTGGGGCCGGAGGCACTGATGGAGGCAGCAGAACTAGGAACCCAGGGTGAGCCGGGGGCCGGGGGAAGGCAGCAAAGGGTGTCAGGGAGACAGGTCCCTGGGGAGCAAGAGGAAAGGGACGGGCAAAGCGGAGGAGGAATGGAACTCAGAGAAGTCTCCAAGAGCCTCCCACCCGAGGGAAGACAGGGGCCCACGCATCTGGCATTTTCCTAGGCATTTGGTCTTCAAGGAAATCATTTTGGAAGTCAGATTGCAAGGTTTACTTCAGCCTGGGGCAAATAAAATTATGTGATGGGAACCTCAGCTTTGCCTGTTGCATTCAGGGGACAGACATCACTCTTCATCAGATAGTTACCTGTTTTCTCATTTTTATGAGTGAGTATTGACATGATGATCAGCTGACTTATTACAGTGAGTGAAATGTCAGTAGCATCTATGAAATTTCCTAGTAGAAACAGGTAAAGAAAAATAAAGAACTGGAAACTACTGATAATTGCAGTGTCATGGGTACTTGTGACTAAGTGACATTAATGTGACATGTTCAGCAAAACTTAAAGTGAAAGTTTGTTGTAGATACTCCCTCGTCCATGTAAACGCAGCAACTGTTATCACACAGGGCAAAACACCAGCACAAATCCTGCTATTTATACTAGAAATTACATTCCTGTGTATCTGATAGTCAGTTACATCATTTGTTTTTAAAGAAATAGCATGACTATTTACAATAGCCAGGACACGGAAGCAACCTAAGTATCCATTGACAGATGAATGCATAAAGAAGATGTGGCACATATATACAATGGAATATTACGCAGCCATATAAAGAAACAAAATTGAGTTATTTGTAGTGAGGTGGATGGACCTAGAGTCTGTCATACAGAGTGAAGTAAGTCAGAAAGAGTAAAACAAATACCATATATTTGGTACACGGTGTATACCATAAATACATATATATGGAACCTAAAAAAAAAAAAGGTTCTAATGAAACTAGGAGCAGGACAGGAATAAAGATGTAGATGTAGAGAATAGACTTGAGGACACAGGGAGGGGGAAAGGTAAGCTGGGACAAAGTGAGAGAGTGGCATGGACATATATACACTACCAAATGTCAAATGGATAGCTAGTGGGAAACAGCCGCATAGCACAGGGAGATCAGCTCGGTGCTGGTGACCACCTAGAGGGGTGGGATAGGGAGGGTGGGAGGGAGAGGCAAGAGGGAGGAGATATGGGGATATTATGTATGCATATAGCTGATTCAATTTGTTATACAGCAGAAACTAACAGAACATTGTAAAGCAATTATACTCCAATAAAGATGTTAAAAAAAAGAATGGCATGATTTGGGGCAGGTGGGGGCATGGTGACAGCAAGATTCTCTGAGGAGGGCACTCGGGGAGAATCACTGCTGGCTGGGTTACCTGATTTTGCAGTAATTCCAGGGGTAGAATATGGCCACGCTGCATGTTGAGGCAATTTTTGAAAGGCCTCCGATCTCCTTTAAGGTTAATTTGTTAATGAATTGTCTCTCCACTCACCCCACTTTAAGTGCAAGCTTCTTTTCACCCATTTACAAAATGACTCAGTGTTTTCTGGTAGCACGTTCTAAAGGCCTTAAATGGCACCGTGCTTGGGTCAAAATGCCATCCCAGGACTCACAAATGAACTCCGCAGCCCACTGCAGACCCGCCTCCCTTATGGAGCACGAACCTTTGACACCCACTCTGGCATGTAGGTAAATTCTTCTTCGGTGGCCTCCAGTTTAGAAGCACCTTCATCTACTCCAGGAGGACCTTCCCTGGGGTGCAGGACTGCTAGGGAGCTGCCCCAGGGGGCTCCCGCCATCCCATGTTTACCCCAGCCTTCAATCTCTTCTTGTTGTCGACGCGTCTGCCATGCCTAAAGCTTGGAACATTTCTGGAAACGCTGCCTCGTCACTCTTAAAGTCCCAGCAAATTCCAGTTTGTTGTCCTCATTCAATCCAGTCATGTCTAGCACAAGCCCGTGAGCTGGATGGCAAAACTTTCTTCTGTCTACACTCAACATCACTCACAGCTTCACTGGAGACCACTTATTCACACATTAATTTTCCTCCACTGAGAAGACGGTAATCCCGGGTGGCCAGGGACCGCCCATGGCGAGTCCTTGCAAATGGTGTCCAGGAGGGCACATCTAGGTGACCACGGACTGGTGCATGCCTTTTCAGACTCAACTGTCCGGTTTGCCATCACGCTCCTGGAGAGTGTGTGTATGAAGCTGCAGCAGCTGACGTGGGGTCCCCAGGGAGGGGCTGTAGAGCAATGGGACTGAAGGGGTCCTTTCCTGCAAACTGGCCAAGTCTGAGCCACCACCAAGGGCTCCTCCATCTTCCACGCGACCCCCTCCAATAACTCCGTACACTGTCGACCCGAAATCACATCCATCCATGTCCGCTCCGCGTTCAGCTTTGGATTAATGAAACCATCTGGCTGGCACCACCTCATCTCGGGAAACAAGCGAAGGAAGATTTTTCTGGAAGCCAGTGTGAGCTCCTTTCGGGAAGCCCATCGTGAGCTGCAGGCTTCTGTTTCTTGCGACAAGCCAGCCACCAACACAGTGACAAGCGAGGTCAGGGAGCACCAGTCATGCATGAAAGATGCGAAAACTTACTGCAAATGAGACAAGAGCAGTAACTTCATTTTTATTCAAATTACTGTCATCATACATTACCACATCCCCTGTAAACACTGTGCTCCAGACAGGGTGACAGCGTGTTATTAGTTGTGAAGTTATACTATTATTAAGCTATTACCATGTCACCCCCTGCTTGAAACAATGACTCAGCGCCATTCTGCATAATAGGACAAACGAGGGAGACAAGAGGAGGTGACAGAAAGGTTAGTTTTCAGACGGCAGGCTGGGCGGAGAGTGATAGCTGGCACGTACGGCCCACGTAATGAGGGGCCTGAGCAGGCTTATTGGGGAACCTCTGTAATCATATGATTACCCCGAAGACTTTGCTTTGTCTCCTTCAGAACTCGAATTGCCCAAACATCATTAATTAGTTCAGTTGCTGACTTCGCATCGGGAAGGAGAGGTTCTGGGTGAAGGAACCCCATCCCAGGTTAGGTGTTCCCAGCCTGATGGCTTCCTTCTCCAGAGACGTGTGTCTAGTCGGGAGCGTTCCCGCCAGCCTGCCC
This sequence comes from Mesoplodon mirus, assembly GCF_964341445.2. Classification (NCBI taxonomy): domain Eukaryota; kingdom Metazoa; phylum Chordata; class Mammalia; order Artiodactyla; family Ziphiidae; genus Mesoplodon; species Mesoplodon mirus. Next base: position 227,243,008 of record NC_138977.1, on the reverse strand, counting down.
TCTGATCGTCCCAATGCACACCGTGCAGGACAGGAGCACCCGTGCCAGACCACGGCTGCCCTAAGGCTCCTGCAGGAGAGGGTCTCACAGCTCTGCTTCCAGCTCTCTGGGGCTTGCTAAGGATTAAAATGTTGTAGTCCATGGGCTTCCATGGGTGTAGTGGTGCCCACTGAAGTTACTGGGATGTACACATCCCCCTGGCTCTCCTTTTCCTTCAATAAATGCTGGGACAATCCCCGCCCATCAGAACCAACAATGAGCATCCTTCAAATGTCTGTGTGATGTGTGGGACTTTCTCTGTCTTCACTGTAGCTATGTCACATCGGTGGAGACAGCAGCCTGAGCCAGTCGCCTGCGGTGGCTTTTGCTAGATCTGTTTCCTTGAGATTCCCGGTGGCTCCACTGTCTCCTCCAACTGAGGTCCACACCCTAGGACCTAGGACAGGACAGGCCCCCAGCAGCCTTGAAGGGGGTCAGAGCCATTCTCCCCTTGGCTTTGCTGGCTGTCCGTGGGTCTTGGACTCAACTCTCCATCAGCCCTGGTCTGCACGATGGCTGTAGATTAAGTGGAAGAACATTTATGTAAATTGAGTTTGCTTCAATCTCTCTTTTCAGTGTTTTGCAGGCTCCTGTGGACAAAAATGACATTTTGTGAAATCAAGGAAAGAGCAAATGTTGGACACATTTTGTGCTAAATTAGTTGGGAAGGAATCTTGTGAAGTGAAACAAATTTAGGGACACATCAGTCTGTTACTAATGATCACATTTTAGGCTTGATGAGAAAAAAAAAATAAACGAAAGGAGCAGCTCAGAAGGTTTTCAGCCTCAAAGGCTGTGTTTTTGTGCAGAACCTGCCGAGTGCTCTCTGCCTGGCCCAGGCGTCTCAGGCTCATCTGTTAGAAGTGCCTTTTTCAGACAGAATTCTATGCTTTAAGAACACAACTTTGATTTCCTGAAAGCTCAGAGTTGCATGTGCTATTTTATTAAATTGTCCTTAAACGATTAAGAAGCTGAGAAATTGGCAAACTTGAACCATCAACAGGTTCTGAGCTAGATCTTTTCCCAGTTGTAAAACTGTTGTTATTTTCCCCAAATGCCTCTCAGGTTCCTGAACAGCAAAGGCCTTCCTCACCGCCCACCCCCCTGCCACCCCGTTGGTGATGAGTGTTTCTCTCCAACATTCTGCTCCTTGCCTTCCATTCAAAGACCAGTTTTTCATTTCCTGTCACATGGCTGAGGGTCACCTCAGCTTCAGAGACCCACTCTCTCCAATGGTCTTCTCTCAGCGGTGGACACTATACTTCAAAATAAGCCATTTGGCAGGTCAGTCGGTCTGCGGCTCTTTGCAGCACAGCTGTGGCCATGCACATCAGCCCCATGGGCCACACTTACAATAGCTTCCCTCTTTTGTCCAAATGAGCACTCTAACTCTTGGTCATTAATCTCTCCCCATCTCTCCCGGGCACAAATCCTCAACAGACCAAATTTTCTTCTTCAAGATTTGCTCTCAACTTTCTCTGGCATCAATGGAGTTCTGTATAAGGGACTGAATACACCATTTTTCTTCCATGTCTGTTTTGTGTCAAAATGATAACCCTACTTTTGAAGGGAGAAAGTTAAAAGGGTTCCCTAGATTTAATTAAGGGAAGGTCCGCCGAGATATTGTACATGCATCTGTTCACAGAATCATGTGCTGGAAAAGTGTCTGAGGATCTTCTGGTCCCATCTCTTATCCTCACACAGGTTGGATTTTCTATCTTCCAGGAGATAGAACCAAGGCCCAGAGAGATGACATGGGATAAGTAAATTCTTTCAGTGTTGTGCCCAAGGTGGCTTGGCTGGTGATGGCAGAGCATGGACTAAAACCAAGTCTTATTGCTTTACGCACCTTCCACCTCTTTGTCACCTTGTAAAGAAAGGTCTGAGTGAGCCCACACAAGTTCAGATTCCAAGCACAGCCCAGAGCCAGACTTTTTTTTTTTTTTTTTGCGAATATAAACCAATTGTATGGTCCATCACTATGCTCCAAAAAAAAAAAAAAAAAAAGTCTAGTAACTATAGATGTGTAGGGAAGGAACAAATGAAGAGCAAACAGGAGATTTAATTAACATTTAAATTTGTATCTCAAAGCACACGTGTCTGGTCCTCCTCAGAGTAGTTTGTGTCCACCAGACAAAGTCTGCTCTACTTGATTTTGACAAAACGGTGAGTTCTTCAAGAAGAAGAATGACTCCTGGTTCGTTCACTTAGCTGAGCTCCACCAACGCGACCACAAAAAGGTTGTCCAGCCCTTGGCCCACAAGGAGATCCCTTAGGTGGTTGTTCAAGGTGGTCATGGAATGACGAAGAGGCAAGGGAAATGCAATGGATGCACTGCTGTTGTCCCGTTCTCTAGCAGCATCTCCTGCATCTTTACCAGTTACCACGTCCTCCTCTCCTGCACAACTCTGGCCAGTCCTGGATGGAGAACTTTGAATCCCCCCCATTCTGTACCGTTTCTGGCCTGGATGGGTAGTCAGAGAGGTGGGGGGCTCCCCAGGTGGAGTCGACCCACCTGAGTGAAGAAGTCTGGCCACAGCTCCAGAACCCACCACACCCAACTTATGGGAAGGAAGCTTTCAAGAGCAGTTAAGTCTTCCCATAAGCGGGGTTGCTATTGTGAGCAAAATCAGAAATCTTTCCATGACTTCAGGCAATGTGTTCATTGCGGTAGCTACAGGAGTGAGTTCTGAAGCCCGGATGCTGGGTTTAAACCCCAAGTCAGCTACATGTGACCCTGGAGAAGGTACCTAACCTTCCTCTACCCCAGTTCTCACATCTGGAAGTGGGGGGTCGGGATCATACCAGCTCCTGCTGCATGGAATCGGCCCTGGATGGAGGGTTGGGCGACTCAAGCATGCACTCACCTGTATCCAAAGCCTCTCAGGTACAAGGCCATCCATCCAGTCAATGCAGGTTTCTTGTGCGGTGGCTTCCTGGGGTAGAGCCTAGCTTTTGGGTTTCCCTCTGTACATCCATTGCCTGGTGCACAAGGATGTTCAGTGTGGTTGCATGAATAATACAGGGCCCATCCCCAACACTCCAGACACTCTGCCTGCACAGTAGATCCAAAGATGGAGCTAAGCCTGCCCTGCCCTTGAGGCTCTCACACTCCAGCACAGGGATGGCAACCTGGAAGCACATGGGTGGCTACAAGGATGTCCTCAACTCCACAGACCCTCACAGCAGAAAAGTGGAAAGCAGACTCCCATTCTCTCCAACACCAGGCTCCCTCATCTGAGTTGACACAGGAAGGAAAAGGACTTTCCATCTTTGTAGAAGACCATCCCTTCCTCTGCAGGAAGAAGAAAAAGTCTGGGGGCTGTCCCAAGCATGGCAGATGCTCAATCTTCTTAATTTGATGGATGAATGTTGTTTCAATGTGCAAAGCTCTGACGGAGGAGGAGATGACAGACCAGAACCAAGAGCCTCAGTGCCCTTAGTTTGGGGAAATCTGGAACCTCCTGACTGGTTCCTCTACTAGGGAACTGAGAGCTGCCCCTGTCCTGGTCCTGTCTTACTGAACATCTTCCAGCACTGGTCCTTCCCTGGATGACAGCACCATGTTTTTGTCATCTTTTACATTCAGGACTGCAGACCAGTGGCCTCAACGACTGCTGTTGACCTGAACATGGAACTTCCCAAGTCCATCCACCCTCCATCACTGGGGTTGGGGCAGATGGTTGCGTTTGCCTCAAAATAAAACAACCACAAGTTAGTTCATTGGAAAACTCCATGGGAAATATCTGTACAATAACACTCCAATTCAGTTGAAGAATTTACATTGGCAGTGGACTTTAGGAGCAACTGTAGACTTGGGGTGTGCTTTCTGCATCTAATTTGTTTCTGGTTTTATGTTTATCTCAGTTTACTATTTAGAGTTTACTATCATTGATACATTTGCTTATTGATTTGGGGGCTCTCTTCCTTTTTGTTATATATATAGATATATATTTTTTACCTTTTTCTCTTTTTGTGAGTGTGTATGTGTATGCTTCTTTGTGTGATTTTGTCTGTATAGCTTTGCTTCTAACATTTCTCCTAGGGTTCTTTCTGTCTGTTTTTTTTTTTTTTTCTGTATACTTTTTAGCGCATGTTACAATTGGTGGATTTGTTTTTTGGTTTGGTTGCTCTCTTCTTTCTTTTTCTTTTCTTTTCTTCTTATTATCTTTTAATTTTTTGAAATTTTTTTATTTTAGTAACATTATTTTTTCTTTCTTTCTTTCTTTCTCCCTTTTCTTCTGAGCCATGTGCGTGACAGGGTCTTGGTGCTCTGGCCAGGTGTCAGGCCAGAGCCTCTGAGGTGGGAGAGCTGAGTTCAGGACATTGGTCCACCAGAGCTCTCCCGGCACCATGCAATATCAAATGGCGAAAGCTCTCCCAGAGATCTCCATCTCAACACTAAGACCCAGCTCCACTCAATGACCAGCAAGCTCCAGTGCTGGACATCATATGCCAAACAACTAGCAAGACAGGAACAAAACCCCACCCATTACAAGAGAGGTTGCCTAAAATCACAATGAGGTCACAGACACACCAAAACACACCACCGGATATGGTCCTGCCCACCAGAAAGACAGGAACCAGCCTCATCCACCAGAACACAGGCACCAGTCCCCTCCACCAGGAAGCCTACACAACCCACTGAACCAACCTTACCCACTGGGGGCAGACATAAAAACAATGGGAACTATGAACCTGAGCCTGAGAAAAGGAGACCCCAAACACAGTAGTGAAACAAAATGAGAAGACAGAGATGGGTGAAGCAGATGAAGGGGCAAGGTAAAAGCCCACCAGACGAAACAAATGAAGAGGAAATAGACAGTCTACCTGAAAAATAATTCAGAGTACTGATAGTAAAGATGATCCAAAATCTTGGAAATAGAATGGAGAAAATATAAGAAACGTTTAACAAGGACCTAGAAGAACAAAAGAGCAAATAAACAATAATGAACAACACAATAAATGAAATTTAAAATTCTCTAGAAGGAATCAAGAGCAGAATAACTGAGGCAGAAGAACATATAAGTGACCTGGAAGATAAAATAGTGAAAATAACTACCACAGAGCAGAATAAAGAAAAAAGAATGAAAAGAATTGAGGACAGTCTCAGAGACCTCTGGGACAACATTAAATGCACCAACATTCAAATTATAGGGATCCCAGAGAAGAAGAGAAATAAAAGAGACTGAGAAAATATTTGAAGAGATTATAGCTGAAAACTTCCCTAATATGGGAAAGGAAATAGTCAATCAAGTCCAGGAAGTGCAGAGAGTCCCATACAGGATAAATCCAAGGAGAAACATGCCAAGACACATATTAATCAAACCATCAAAAATTAAATACAAAGAAAAATATTAAAAGCAGCAAGGAAAAAACAAATAACATACAAGGAAATTCCCATAAGGTTAACAGCTGACCTTTCAGCAGAAACTCTGCAAGCCAGAAGGGAGTGGCAGGACATATTTAAAGTGATGAAAGGGAAAAACCTACAACCAAGATTACTCTACCCAGCAAGGATCTCATTCAGATTTGATGGAGAAATTAAAAGCTTTACAGACAAGCAAAAGCTAAGAGAATTCAGCACCACCAAACCAGCTTTACAACAAATGCTAAAGGAATTTCTCTAGGCAGGAAACATAAGAGAAGGAAAAGACCTACAATAACACATCCAAAACAATTAAGAAAATGGTAATAGGAACATACATATTGATCATTACCTTAAATGTAAATGGATTAAATGCTCCCACCAAAAGACACAGACTGGCTGAATGGATACAAAAACAAGACCCATATATATGCTGTCTACAAGAGATCCACTTCAGACCTAGGGACTGATACAGACTGAAAGTGAGGGGATGGAAAAAGATATTCCATGCAAATGGAAATTAAAAGAAAGCTGGAGTAGCAATTCTCATATCAGACAAAATGGACTTTAAAATAAAGACTATTGCAAGAGACAAAGAAGGACAATACATAATGATCAAGGGATCAATCCAAGAAGAAGCTATAACAATTGTAAAGATTTAGGCACCCAACATAGGAGCACCTCAATACATAAGGCAAATGCCAACTGCCATAAAAGGGGAAATTAACAGTAACACAATAATAGTAGGGGACTTTAACACTCCACTTTCACCAATGGACAGATCATCCAAAATGAAAATAAATAAGGAAGCACAAACTTTAAATGATACATTAAACAAGATGGACTTAATTTATATTTATAGGACTTCCCATCCAAAAACAACAGAATACACTTTCTCCTAAAGTGCTCATGGAATATTCTCCAGGATAGATCATATCTTGGGTCACAAATCAGGCCTTGGTAAATTTAAGAAAATTGAAATCATATCAAGTATCTTTTCTGACCACAACACTCTGAGACTAGATATCAATTACAGGAAAAACTCTGTAAAAAATAGAAACACGGAGGCTAAACAATACACTACTAAATAACCAAGAGATCAGTGAAGAAATAAAAGAGAAAATAAAAAAATACCTAGAAACAAATGACAATGAAAATACAATGACCCAAAACCTATGGGATGCAGCAAAAGCAGTTCAAAGAGGGAAGTTTATAGCAATACAATCCTACCTCAAGAAACAAGAAAGATCTCAAATAAACAAGTTAACCTTACACCTAAAGCAATTAGAGAAAGAAGAACAAAAAACCCCCAAAGTTAGCAGAAGGAAAGAAATCATAAAGATCAGATCAGAAATAAATGAAAAAGAAATGATGGAAACAATAGCAAATATCAATAAAACTAAAAGCTGGTTCTTTGAGAAGATAAACAAAATTGATAAACCATTAGCCAGACTCATCAAGAAAAAAAGGGAGAAGACTCAAATCAATAGAATTAGAAATGAAAAAGGAGAAGTAACAACAACTGACATTGCAGAAATACAAAGGATCATGAGAGACTACTACAAGCAACTCTATGCCAATAAAATGGACAACCTGGAAGAAATGGACAAATTCCTAGAAAAGCACAACCTTCCAAGACTGAATCAGGAAGAAATAGAAACTATAAAAGACCAATCACAAGCACTGAAATTGAGACTGTGATTAAAAACCTTCCAACAAATAGAAGCCCAGGACCAGATGGCTTCACAGCCGAATTCTATCAAACATTTAGAGAAGAGCTAACACCTATCCTTCTCAAACTCTTCCAAAATATAGCAGAGGGAGGAACACTCCCAAACTCATTCTACGAGGCCACCATCAACCTGATACCAAAACCAGACAAAGATGTCACAAAGAAAGAAAACTACAGGCCAATATCACTGATGAGCACAGATGCAAAAATCCTCAACAAAATGCTAGCAAACAGAATCCAACAGCACATTAAAAGGATCATACACCATGATCAAGTGGGGTTTATCCCAGGACTGCAAGGATTCTTCAATGTATGCAAATCAATCACTGTGATAAACCATATTAATGAATTGAAGGAGAAAAAGCACATGATCATCTCAATAGATGCAGAAAAAGCTTTCAACAAAATTCAACATCCATTTATGATAAAAAGCTCTCCAGAAAGTAGGCATAGGGGGAACTTGCCTCAACATAATAAAGGCCATATATGACAAACCCACAGCCAACATCATTCTCAATGGTGAAAAACTGAAACTATTTCCTCTATGATCAGGAACAAGACAAGGTTGTCCACTCACCACTATTATTCAACATAGTTTTGGAAGCTTTAGACAGCAATCAGAGAAGAAAAAGAAAAAAAGGAATCCAAATTGGAAAAGATGAAGTAAAGCTGTCACTGTTTGCAGATGACATGATGCTATACATAGAGAATCCTAAAGATGCTACCAGAAAACTACTAGAGCTAATCAATGAATTTGGTAAAGTAGCAGGATACAAAATTAATGCACAGAAATCTCTTGCATTTCTATATACTAATGATGAAATATCTGAAAGAGAAATTAAGGAAACACTCCCATTTACCACTGCAACAGAAAGAATAAAATACCTAGGAATAAACCTACCTAAGGAGACAAAAGACCTGTATGCAGAAAACTATAAGACACTGCCAAAAGAAATTAAAGATGATACAAACAGATGGAGAGATAGATCATGTTCTTGGATTGGAAGAATCAACATTGTGAAAATGACCATATTACCCAAAGCAATCTACAGATTCGATGCAATCACTATCAAACTACCAATGTCATTTTTCACAGAACTAGAACAAAAAATTTCACAATTTGTATGGAAACACAAAAGACCCCGAATAGCCAAAGCAATCTTGAGAAAGAAAAACAGAGCTAGAGGAATCAGGCTCCTGGATTTCAGACTATACTACAAAGCTACAGTAACCAAGACTGTATGGGACTGTCTCCAAAACAGAAATATAGATCAATGGAACAGGATAGAAAGCCCAGAAAAACCCACTCACAATTGGTCACCTTATTTTTGATACAGGAGGCAAGAATATACAATGGAGAAAAGACAGCCTCTTCAATAAGTGGTGCTGGGAAATCTGGACAGCTACATGTAAAAGAATGAAATTAGAACACTCCCGAAAACCATACACACACACAAAAATAAACTCAAAATGGATTAAAGACCTAATGGTAAGGCCAGACACTATAAAACTCTTAGAGGACAACATAGGCAGAACATTCTATGACACAAATCACAGAAAGATCCTTTTTGATCCACCTCCTAGAGAAATGGAAATAAAAACAAAAATAAACAAATGGGACCTAATGAAACTTAAAAGCTTTTGCACAGCAATGGAAACCATAAACAAGATGAAAAGACAACCCTCAGAATCAGAGAAAATATTTGCAAACAAAACAACTGACAGGTTTAATCTCCAAAATTCACAAGCAACTCATGCAGATCAATATCAAAAAAACAAACAACCCAATCCAAAAATGGGCAGAAGACCTAAACAGACATTTCTCCAAAGAAGATATACAGATTGCCAACAAACACATGAAAGGATGCTCAACATCACTAATTATTAGAGAAATGCAAGTCAAAACTACAATGAGATATCACCTCACACCAGCCAGAATGGCCATCATCAAACAATCTACAAACAATATATGCTGGAGAGGGTGTGGAGAAAAGTGAACCCCCTTGCACTGTTGGTGGGAATGTCAATTGATACAGCCACTATGGAGATTCCTTAAAAAGCTAAAAATAGTACTACCATACAACCCAGCAATCCCACTACTGGGCATACCCTGAGAAAACCATAGTTCAAAAAAAGGCATGTACCACAATGTTCATTGAAGCTCTATTTACAATAGCCAGGATATGGAAGCAACCTAGGTGTCCATCGACAGATGAATGGCTAAAGAAGATATGGCACATATATACAATGGAATATTACTCAGCCATAAAAAGAAACGAAATGAGTTATTTGTAGTGAAGTGGATGGACCTAGAGTCTGTCATACAGAGTGAAGTAAGTCAGAAAGAGAAAAACAAATACTGTATTATAACACATATATATGGAATATAAAGAAATGGTTCTGAAGAACCTAGGGGCAGGACAGGAATAAAGATGCAGACGTAGAGAATGGACTTGAGGACACGGGGAGGGGGAAGGGTAAACTGGGATGAAGTGAGAGAGTGGCATGGACATATATACACTACCAAATGTAAAATAGATAGCTAGTGGGAAGCAGCCACATAGCGCAGGGAGACCAGCTTTGTGCTTTGTGTCCACCTAGAGGGGTGGGATAGGAAGGGTGGGAGGAAGACACAAGAGGGAGGAGATATGGGGATATATGTACATGTATAGCTGATTCACTTTGTTATAAAGCAGAAACTAACACACCATTGTAAAGCAATTATACTCCAATAAAGATGTTTAAAAAAATAAATAGATATAAAAAAATTCTTTCTCCAAATATGAAATGTGACTTTTTCCTTCATTGTGTGCATGACAACCAAGGGTTCAATATAAACTTCAATGAGGTCCTGCAGACAGAGAGCTTGGCCCATCATGCTAAGCAGTAGTGACATTATTGTATCACTACCACTATCTTTAGTGGTAACAAAACTCTTTTCCTTTCACAATTGTGCTTTTAAAGCTGAGTTGAGTAAGACACAAAATGAAAGTGTTATAAAATCAGTGGGACACTGATTTCCAGGGACAATGAAATTCCCCCGACAGCAGGATTTTGGCTGGCCAAGAGCAGCCTGGGACCACTGGAGAACAGCACACAAATTTCTATCAAGGGGGCAGAGGTGGTGAAAGAAGTAACAATATATAAATCAGGAGTCAGCAAAGTACAGCCTGCAAGCAAATCCAGCCCTCTCTCTGTTTTTGTAAATAAAGTTTTATTGAAACACAATGACACCATTCATTGATGTATTGTCTGAGGCTTCTTTCACACTACAATGGCAGAGTTGAATAGCTGCAACAGAGATCATAGCTCAGGAAGCTGAAAATGCTTACTCTCTGGCCCTTTACAGAAAAAATGCATGGCCCTGGTACTAAAGAAAGAAAGAATGAACATGTATAGAATTATACATGTTGTAATTATACATGCAGGAATTATACTGAATGCTCTGCAAGCCTTTGCTCAACGAACCCTTAATGTAGGATTACTAGTGTCTACAACTTCCCGGAGAAGAAACTGAGGTTCTACAGAAGGTGGTGACCCGTTCAAGTTTCCAAAGGTGAGTTACCATCAGATAGGACTGGACTCAGGCCACGTGCATCTAATGCCCTCTGTGAGCGCCCTGGGTCCAGTTCCGTTGTGAGTGCTGAGAGCACGCACTGCTCCCTGTTGGAGGGTCCTCCCTCATCTCAGGTGCATCTGCAGCGTGGAAACCTCTTCTGCTACTTCCAACTCATCCCCATCGAGCCGCCCTTCAGAATTCAATTCAATTCCCGAGTATCGCGGTCAATAATTTCGTGGAGGAAATAAACTCTTAGGGTTTCCAGGATATAAAAGCAGAGCCAAAAGTATCATTCCTGATGCCCTGAAAATCTACGTCCATAGAGTAAGGCTTGTATCTTTGGTCTCCACTGATTCATGCTCAGGGAGGTCTAAAAATGCCTCATAACCCGGCAAAGATGCTGGGTCATGAGCTGGACTCGAGCTAAGCCTTTCTCTCTGAAGGATGTAGGTGTTTCTAGAAGTTCAGTCTTCATCCCATTGCAGATGCTCTCAGAAGTTCAGTGACCTTCATTTGCCGGGGAGGAAATGGGAGGGGAGAGGTACTGCAGGCCCAGAACTCTCCCATGGCATTGCCTACCTTTGCCTACCGAAAGAAAATGTGGGACTTAAAAAAAAACAACAGGGCTTCCCTGGTGGCACAGTGGTTGAGAGCCCACCTGCCGATGCAGGGGACACGGGTTCGTGCCCCAGTCCAGGAGGATCCCACATGTCACGGAGCAGCTGGGCCCGTGAGCCATGGCCACTGAGCCTGCGCGTCCGGAGCCTGTGCTCCGCAACGGGAGAGGCCACAACAGTGAGAGGCCCGCGTACGGCAAAAAAAAGACAAAAAAAAAGCCCCAAAACTGTAGATATGTATTCTGTATGGCAAACTCTTATTGTTTAAAAGAAAAAAAAACAGTAGGCTGGGACAGAGCTGTTGCATCAGACCAAATAGAAATGATTTCAAACCACACGAAGAAAGAAAATATTGGTGCGGAGCCACGTTGTAAGCAGCTAATGTAGTTTCCCTGCTCTTCCCTCCCTCCCTCTTTGCTGTGTCCATCCAACTCCTTCCTCTTTCAGGCTATGAGGAAGTTAGGAGTAATAAAATGTCTGTGATACACATAGAGAGTGGAGGTAATCTATTTGCATGAGAGAAGCTTTGTCCCCCTGACCCCGACTCCATAATCCAGGCACAATGAAAACCAACGTGGCATGCTTGGTAGGCTTGGACCTCGAGTCCATGGCTTTTTTGTCACTATCACCACCTTCCTAGTTTTGCCCGGCTCAGACTCTCTCAAATGAGCTCTCTTTCTGTTAACACAGAGAGTGGGGTGCTAGCTGAGGGCCGAATTAGCAAGAGGCTGGTTGGGAAAGAAGAGTGTTTTCGCTGATAATCTACCACGTGTTTAATCCGTGTACAGAGCATCCTCGTGTTGACCATGGAGAAGGCGCCCAATGGTGCAGACCCACAGATGCCCATTCTCAAAACAGAAAGCAGGGACCCGGGGCTGTCACCTTGCCAGCAAGGACTGGGAGGCTGGCAAACAAGCAGAGCTCCAACACCCCATCCCCCCAAACTGAGGTACAGCTGGGCACCTCACCTGCTCTACACTGACCTGCCCACTGGCCCCAGGGGGTGGGGCAGGGTGGAGGGGCCCTCCTTGGAGAGCTTTGCCCATCTCCTGAGCTGCTTCTCTGATCTGCTTCCTGACCTGGTGTCCATAGATCTTGGGTGGGTACTGGGAGCGTGCAGGCTGCTGGCGGGGAGGCGTGCCTGTCCAGCTCTGGAAAAGTCTATCCCTCCTGAAGCCTGCCCACATGAGGCCTGTCCTGGTGAAGACTGTGATTTGATTTGACTTTTTGTTTTTCACTAAAAGAAAAGTCTCACCACTGCAGGCACTGCTTTCCTGGAGCCGAGGGCAGCTGTGCAGACTCGAGTGCAGGGGCGCAGACCTCAGGGTAAAGCACAGGTATTCTCCTGACCCGAGCGAGGAGATCATTACTCCCAGCATCTGCTTGGCTGGCTTCTGTCAAGTTCCTCACGGAGCCAGGGCAGAGCCAGTCAGACCCAGGCATCAGGGCAGAATTCCAGCCCCAGGGAGAGCCAGCTACAAAGTCATCATCTCCTCCATCCACAGACCCGAGCCCAGGCAACTTGCTTCACTCCAGTTTAGAGAGAGAATCTAAGGAAATCTAACTTCCACAAACTTCTGAACAATGAAGCTGCCCTCCCACCACTGCCCAGGAGGGTGTCACAGTGGCTGGGCCGTCCAGATCCCACAGCAGGGGCTGTGTGTGCTCAGCTTTGCCCCTGCCCCCGGCACCCCGTTGGTTCCTGGGGCCCCTGGAACTTGTGAAAGCTGCTCAATGCAAATTCACCAAATTCACTCCAGCCCGTTATGAATGTGGGACCCCACTGATCAGGCAACATTATTTCTATTATCCTACTGGGCTTCACACTAGGGGTAGAGGCACTTGCCTTGATTTGAAACTTGCAGACACCAAGAGAATTTGCTGATTGCTAATGAGAAAAGCTGAGGTTTTGTTGATACCATCTGGGACCTTCTTGCTGTGGGCTGAGATTAGGATGAGGAACTGACATAACACGCCTTATTAAGGAGGCAGTGACTTTGTTATGGGCTCCGTGTAACTTTTCATGTCTGCTGTACGCCAGGAGTTTAGCCCGAAACACCTTTTTCCAGAATATGAAACATAATATCTCCATGCTCACTGCATTATTTAAAAAGGGGCAATGTGGTTCATAACTTTACATTTATTGCATACTTTTAAGCCATTTGACCCACATAAATATTGCTATAGAGTTGCCCTCAGTTATTAAATTCTTATTGCTTATAAAAGGGGCAACAGGAAGTATATATAAGCAGCAGTGGAAGGTGTGGGCAGGGCAGGGGGCAGGGGTGGTGTGCCAGTGGGGGGCAGGGAGCACATTGGTTTCCATTCTGCTTTCTGCTTTCAAGACTGGGATTGGATTAGATTTTTTTCCTTTTCTCGTTGTGGGCAGAGCCTGTTTGACTTTAACTCAAAGAATTATGTATTGACACGGCAAGCGACATTTTGCCTTTCTACTGATTAAAATGGAACCCCACTCTTAAAAGAAATAGGTTGAAAGAATTTTTTATTTCCTCGGCACAGCTGAGACCAGATAAAAACAGGGCATCAACGTTTATCAGGGTTCAAAGTTGAGTCTCCTGACTGTGAAAGGGACCAAAGTGTGTCTTCATTGTCAGCCTTGTATTCTTGTTAACGCTGCCTTCCCCTGGTCTCCTGGGCCTCCTAGGATGCTCGCTGGTTCCTGCTACATCACGCACACCTGCACGGTACCCGTGCCCACGGAGGCTCTCTCCTGGTGCACACCTTTTGGAAATGACAGAATAACCACAAGCACTTGAAGACACCTCAAAGCAGTTCAACGGAGAAGGTGTCCTAGAAGCAAGTTCCCTTGAACTTCAGTGTGGGGCCCCGTCCAGGGAGCTCCCCACCCCGCTGTGTGCAGGACACAGGGCAGAGGGAGTTCGTGTGATCAACTCCAACACAGAGTGGAGGTGGAGATACTTGGGGTCCCAGGCTGTTATGAAAACATGTTTGGTTTTTTTTTTTCCTATTTTTTTGCACATAATAGGAATCCTCCCGCCAAGGTCCACAGCAGCACCTGGGCCGGGGAGGAGTATGCAAGGCATCCCTGTCCCTTGCATATCTGGGGCATCTCTGGCCACACATTAACATGGGCGATTTTACTTCCCCTTGCTTAGGGCAGAGCCTCTACACCTAGAGGTTACTTGCTGTCAACCAAGGACCTTTTTCCTCCTGTCACTGCTTTCAGAGATGAAGGGAAAGATTTCCCTTAGCCTACAGCATTTAGCGTGCAAAGCCTCCACCATCACCTCGTGAAGCCACAGAAATCATGAGGCCAGCCTGCGACCTTCCAGCTCAGTGACAGGACAGGAATCCCTTGAGCAGTGGACGCCTCCTCTGATATTTGGAAAAGTGTCATGTTTTCTTTACAGAGAAAACTGTCAGGTTGTTGTTGGCATAAAATACAACCCTTCCTGGATTGTGATTTGCTTGTTTGCTACAAAATGTCACCTGGGCACATGACATGTTTTGTTTTGCTCACAGCCGCTCCGTACTTAAGATATTCAAATGGTGTGGGGAGAAAGGCCAGCTCTGTGCTCAGGTCAGTCCTCTTTGCCATTATAGAGCCTCCACTTCCTACAGCAGTGAGGTCTGCAGGGGAGAGGACTCAGCCCACGGAGCCACTTCCTTGTTGAGGTGGGATGATTCTGCAAATACATGTTTACCTATTCATGTGCTCTTTAGAAAACCTCTAGAACAAAGATATGCAATCACTGGGCACTGCTGGTCATACTCTTTTAAAAGAAATAGAGAATAAAATGTGAATAACTTAAAAATACCACCACCAACCACCCGTAGGGTTGGCCAAGCCAGGCTGTGATTCCTGAAAGGGGACAGATTGCTCAGGTCAGCTGGTCACCCGGGCACATCACCCTACAACACATCAGTATAATCTTGGCCGTTAACCTTAATCTCCCATCCTGGATAATACTTATTTGTAAATTCCTTTTTTTTTTTTTCCATTCCTGGGTACTTTTCTTAGAAGCCCACGGCAGGATTTATACTTAATAAATAGTGAGTGATTTAGGTGACATGAGAAAAAAGCTTGAGGAAATATAGTATCCATGTTATTTTTTTTTTCATTTTGCTCCTTTGAAGACCTAAAATAAGAAAAATATGTCCTTATCAAGTCTTAGGTCTTGACAGACGGAGGTGCAGAGATTTAAATAATGTCTTTTTTTCTGTTGTGCATTTAGCACAAGAAAGAAATGCAAAAAAAAAAAAAAAAGCCAGCTAAAAAAGGGATACTGCAAAATTCAGTTGAATATCTAAAAGTAGTGTTGTCGATAAACAGAATTCCCTTCGAGGAGTTTCTCCACAGCCCTAGAAGGCACTAAACTGTTTGGTTAAAGAAGCAAGTAGAATTCTCTCCTCAGGATGACAAATGCAAGAAAAATCAAGCCCCAGTGACTCTCTGGTTTCCCAGTACTTTTGCAGTAGAGGTTGGAGTCAAGTGAAAAATAGAAATAAAACAATAGCACAACCACAGGGAGGCTTTATCCCTCAGCCATATCATCTGGGAGTGTTTCAGGCCACAGTGAAAAATATAAGCTCATCTTGAGCTGACAACCCGGTTGGTTATTTAGCTCTTAGAATGCAGATTTAAGGATGGAGGCGAAAGCGAAGTACCAGACAGCACTGGCGGCAAAGGTGTTTTGTTTATTTTTAATGGTTTGTATGATTTGAAAAATATGTTGTGCAAACCAAGAAGATTCCTTAATTGCCACCAAGCACACCCCTGTCTGCTGGGAATGCAGCTGGAAAGCTCCGTGACTCTGCGGTTAGGGGAGAATTCGAGAATTTCTTCCACGCTTTGTGCCAAGTGCGCTCCGAGAGTGAAAAATACAGACCCTGCTCTCATGCCTTTCCCAGGAACAGGACATTAATTTCTTGCATTTATACACATACAGATCGCAGCTCTGGACACTGGCCCTTCAAGATCCTGCCTCTGGATTTTGATAACTGGCCATTTCTGCCAGATTTCCATCAAATCCAAATCAGAAAGTACAAGGAAATATGACCTTCGTTTATTAGGACTTGCATTCAGTTTTTTTGCTCTTGATGTTGTTTTTTAGTTTTGCCTTTCTTTTCCTCCATTGTTGCCCAAATAAAACTGCTTTATGCTGCAACTACACAGTTCGGCCGGAGGCTGGCTGTACCCTTGGAAGACAAAACCCCTGACAAACGGTACAGAAAACAGTACCTCTGACCTTCAGCCAGACTGCAGCAACATTGCCTAACTCAATATCATTAGGGACGTGCAGTTTGCAACTTCTTAACTTCCAGTCATAAGAGAACAGTCGGGTAACTTCTTCCTGGCATCTGCTCATGGCCTTCCTGGTACTTTAAGAGGTGCTCTTTATTGTGATTGCCTGGAGGGTATGGAGGGTTACAAAATCCACTGCAGACACCTGACATAGGGCAAGGCATTTGCCACCGGGACACAGATATTATTTCAAGAATGGATTCCATATTTAATCTCTTTTCTTAAGTCAGAAGTGATTTTAACAGGAAAGCAAAAAAAAAAAAAAAAAAAAAGGAACTGTATGAATGGATTCCTCTTAAAATATAGAGGGTTTTCTGTATTTCATTTGGAATTGAACTGTGGACAGCCATTGGCAGCTTCATATAAAAAGATTCGTGTTTTGTCCTCTTGGACGATAGCTTTGGTCAGTGGTGCTCAGAGCACAAATACAGCTGCTGAGGGTCCTGCCCAGAAGATGCTTTTCATAAGGACAAATATACACATTAACCAAATTGGGTGTTTTCACTTAAAAATAGGAGCAATCCTTCCCTTTTGCATTATAGCAACCTGAATATTTCTAATCCAGAGCAAGGGCAGTGTTTCATAGTTGTTTATATTATGCTTTAGCTGGCTGTTCTGCTCACGTAACTCACTTCATACTTGAAAAGAAAGAATTGCAGGAAAAAATTAACATCTTTGTTTTCCCTTGAACATTTTAAGGCAAGCCCCTACCTTCTAATGGTAGAACTTTATTTTCTTCCTTATAGTAATATATAGTACTGAAATTCCAAAGGTTTCTGGTGCATTTCAGCTGTCACCTCAAGTCAAAACCATAGAGTTCAGCTATAAAAGAATATAATAAATTTAACCTGACCTAACTGGGGATTTTTAAGCAGCCATTCTTTAAAATTGTGTATCTGTGAGCTCCCTATGCCCACATATAAATGGTCTTTTTTTTTTTTTTTTTTTTGGCTCGTTCTTTCTTGAGTTCAAACTTGTGTACCTTTGTGACATTATCTCTGATTACATGAAAGTGCTTTCAAAGATTTTAAGGGAAGATGCCATTTTGGAAGAAAATGCAATTCTAAAAGAAACTTTGAACGGACTATTTTAACCTAGCCTCCAATCTCCTGAATTTTCGGTGGCATCCTGTCCTGGGTAACTATTGTAGGAGCCTGCCACGGGGCATCTCCCTCTCCAAGAAAAGTCTACGGAATGCGCCCGGGGGGACACCAGACACCCTGGCCCCCAGCCCAGCCTGCTCGCTATTTAGCGCTCACGGGGCTGATATTTTATACACCGAAGTAAACTTCCGCACTCCAGTTCAAATGTAATCACTGTTTTGTTTTTGCAGCCTTTGTAGATTGAGTCTTTGTTAGGCGAGCACGTCTTGTTTCCCCAGCACCCGAGGAAATCCTCGGCATCAGAGTGCCCCCCAAAGGCAGCCCGGGAAATGAGCAGGGGCGCGCTGACCTTTAGCGAGACAGCTAAGGTTATGCACATAACATTTGCTTGTTTACTTTGCAAAATAAGCAACGAGTTGGAAACTCCGAGCATTTCCGGCGCCTCCGCGCACTTAAAAAACAACTGGAACCGAGGCACCCGGTCTTCCCAGCTCCAGCGCGGAGCCCAGATCTGCTTTGCTCTGTATCTATCGTGATGCAACTTCAATAACGTTAGCCAAGGCTGCTCACAAAATCACAGCTGTAGCTGGAGGCAAAGGGGGAAAAAAAAAAAAAAAAGAGGAAAAAGGAAAATACGCCAAAACGAGGTGCTGCTTCCCAGCCTCACCTAGGAGCCCGGTGACGCGGGGCGCTCGGAGAGGCAGGGGCCACCGGATCGATGTCCGCAGCGGGCTGATGGCCACTGGTCGTTTTGATGGATATGACTGTAAAAAAAAGGTCCAGATTGGTTCACCGTGGACCTCAAACCGTGTCAGCTAAAACCAAAGAGACAAAAAAGTGACAGCTGTGGAGAGTGCACTGCAGGCAGTCAACGGCGCCTGTGATTTATTGTTCCATCTGCCTCGCCGCTGTGAGGACAAGTTCCCCCTGATTTGGTTAAAATGAAAAGGACCTCAGAGAGCGCAACGTGGGTTTTGAAAATGTGCAGAAACTTTCTTTTTTTTTATTCCCTGATTTATGTCCCTTTCCCCCTCCAGAAAGTCTGCACCACCCCCTGGTCGGGCCGCTCGGCTGCCAAGAGGGTTCGCGCGCCCCCGACCCCCAGGGCGCAGGATTTTGGGGTCGGGGCCCAGCGCCCCGATGGATCCCGGCCCGGTGTGCTGCGCCGGGGTCGCAGGGGCCGCCAGGGACGCGCGGGGGGGGGGGGCGGGAGGGACCCCGAAAGACGGGGCAGGGGCCGTGGAGCACCCTGTCCTGGCTGCGCCCTCCCCAAAGCATCATTCCCTGGAAGTTCAGCCTGCCTGTCCTCGGATTCTAATAAAAGTTTTATGCCGGTCAGCACATTTTCAGCCAATTTCCCATGAAGAGGCCTGTTGGTTTCGATGGTGCATGGAAAGTTCTGCTCCCGTCCCCCTGCCTTGGCCAGGGCCTCTGGAGCCCTGACCCAGTGGCTAGCACTTCCTGGCTGGAGATTTTAGGCCTCACAGGTCCAACCTGGTGTCAGAAGCTGGCCTGTCTTCTGTCTCAGGATGTTGGTTTTACCTCTCAAGTGTTTCCTGAATTTGTGAAAATTCTGTTTCTAGCCGCTTGTCCATAGTGGCTTCCTGCTCAAAAAAATATTTACCTTTTTTTTTTCTTTTTCTTTTTTGAGAGAGAGAAAGAAAAGAGGATGGAGGTGGGGCAGGGGACTGAGAAAGTGGCAGAAAGAGGGAGAAAGAAAGAGAGAGGCTTGGCTGCTACCGTGGAGCAGGGGCTGCCCCCAGGGGGCCAGTTCTACTTTTGGAACATGTTTCTGTCAGGCAGGGGTCAACATCTTTTACCTCTTTTTTCCATTATTCAAAATAAGTATTGATGTTATGTTTTAGCTATTTAAAAGCCAGCTGCCTTGCTCATTTCAGATGCTTTTCCTGGTATGATTGTATGTGGTAATAGCTGGTCTGTGTATCGTCTTTCACAAAATCTAGGCTTTCAGAGCCTCGGTCTTCAAATGATATCAATCAAAATTTATGCAATTCAAAATCCATATGTATAGAGTCCCAGTTCACCTCATTTCATGATAATAGTAAACCACATGTTGTATCCATGTCTAAAACACTTTTCTCGTTCTTGACTGTGTTAACCCTAGAGGCACCCTGTTCTGTACGGCTGGCCCGTCGGAGCGGCATAAAACACTGATTAATGCCTGACAACGACGATGGAAACCTGGAATAATAAAATGGTGAACAAGGTAAATGCAAACTAATAAAACGCGGGGAGTGTCAATAAGATTTGAAGATGTTTGTTGACATAAACAACCCAGGAAGACCTA
Source organism: Mesoplodon mirus (assembly GCF_964341445.2). Classification (NCBI taxonomy): domain Eukaryota; kingdom Metazoa; phylum Chordata; class Mammalia; order Artiodactyla; family Ziphiidae; genus Mesoplodon; species Mesoplodon mirus. Next base: position 227,222,995 of record NC_138977.1, on the reverse strand, counting down.
AGGGGCGGCGGAAGCCAGTTAATCCTCACGTACAGGATCGTCTCTTATTAACTGTTCTTAAGGGCGATCTTCCTTCAAAATACATGTGGTGACCTGTGGAAAATAAGCCGTTTGGTCCTGCCAGGTCCTTTCTTGAGTTCCGCGGAGGAGACCTCTGCCCCTCATCCCAGTCCGGGCAGCTCTGCACTTGGGCCTGTTGCTTCTGCACTTGTGCATGGAGCAGAGGGTGGGGAAGGAAGAGTAGCATCACCATGAAGCTAGTCCATCATTGTACTCCCTTAATCCTAGGTGGGGAAAATGAGAGTGGGATTTTTGAGAGTTCATTTGCATTAGCTTTGACACCTGGTCAACATAATACTTGAGGCTTTTTTTTTTTTTTAAGAAACAGCTGATAAGTAGGTGGTTCAAAGAGATATTATTAATTCACTGTACTTGGGTGGAACATTTTACAGGCGTGCTGGATTCCTGCACAGACTACACAGATGTATGTGTTCTTTAAATGACACAATCCTTCATCTGATCTGTTTTCATCAAAGGCAAAATTGGTAACTGTGACACAATATCATTTGCCTCTGACAGGATGCATTATTTACTTCAGGTTTAATATACATTACAAATAAGATTTGCTTTCATGGAGGGGCATTAAAACATTTGGCAAGGGGAGAGCGGAACATTGGCCTTAATTTGTTTTGGCAACTCTGAGAAATAGAGGTCATTACCCACACTCCTCCATGCCAGAGACATAACAAGGAACAAATATTTTAAGAAAATCGAGATATAATTAAAAATACCACCATGTCTTCAGAACCGAGAAGGCAGGAGGCGGCGAATGTAACTCTGACGCTGCAGTGTGATCCTGGGGCCCACGGAGTGGATTTCACAAGGAACAGAAAATTAGAGAGGAAGACTGAAAGCATTTCTTTGGGAAATCCTTTCAAACACACAACATCATGTCAATTATTCAGCATCAAACTAAATCCGTTTCATTTTTCGCCCCTGAAAACAAGCCTTCTTGAAACACCTACACGTCTATTCACATCTCTGTCCCGTGATATCAGACGTTCATATGAACATTAATACTGAAAAATTAAGCCCGCCCTTGGTTTGACTGACTGCAATCGGTTTCTCAAACCATGCGCTGCAATAGCCGGGAAGACTGCAAATGTGCCTTCCTTCTCTGCCCTCCAAAAGAGTCAAACCGAAGCAGGAAAGCTGTTGACAAATTAATACTTTAAGAAAATAAACTCTGGTCATGTTCAACCCAGAGCAACTTTATCCTGATTAATTTGTGTTGGAGGTTCTCCAGCCCCCATTGACAAAGCCCCGCAGTTTGTACAAATGTAATTTCCTAATATTTACATGAGGAAAAGCCTCAGCAGCTAAGCTCTGCCTCCAGTGTGACTTTTGTGGTTTGTAAAAAGACAATAAAAATACAGAGAGGTAATTGTAAGCACATTTGAAAAAGAAAGGGGAAAGAAAAGAAAGGATTTTTTCTCTCCTCCTCCTGTAGCCCTATAAAAATGGGCTGTGTGTACAGATGCTTAGAAAGGGAAGCCAGCGTTCAGCCAGCGCCGTTTTAAGTAACATAACACCTAGTACTCATCGTCCCCCAGCAGCTAATGAGCTCCTACTGAACACCCACCATCTTCCTTAACGTGGATCTTTTGCATCCTGACATAATTCATCTTCGTCCATCTACATGGATGGTCTTGTCATTTTATGCCTTTATTTATATCGAACGTTAGGCACTTGCATGACTGATTTAATAAAGAGGAAAAAAGAAGAATGCAGTGGTAATGTGTTGCTTTGTTCTGAGAATATTAAAAAAATAACCTTTCGTTTTAATGAGATTTTCCCCATCAGTTTACACAATTTTCCAGATGCAAAATGAGCTTTTGGCTGTAAAATATTTTATCACATTGTCTTACACAATAAAGATTAGATGTTTTCTCTCTCTCAACTGCACTGCAATTATTTTTTAGTGTTTGCAAATCATAATATCATTTAAAAACCATATTTTATACCTTATCTAAAATACTTTTAGAGCAATAGGATGAAAAAAATAACATCTATTTAACTACTCTTTTTAAGCGGCTGTTATGTGCTTTAGGATAATTTCCCAGGAAAAGGCAGAGCTAAAAAGCTTAGCTTTCCTTGAAAACATATCTCTCAAGCAACATCTTTGCAAAAATCCCCAGAATTTAATTCCCCTGACTGGAAAGCCCAGAGTGCCTGAATGTAAAAATAGTAGCCCTGTCATTTCACATTCATTAAGTGTGAAACTCAGAAATTAATAATGTAAAAATATGCTTTTTAATTAGTCTTACATTCTGCCCAATGTACTTAAATGGGATCAGCGGCTCCCTAATGATTTTTTTCTTAATAAAGTGTTAGCCTGTGATGCACCGAGGTTGACAGGTATGATAAACTGGAAAGTTCTTTTGGAGGCGGATGAATGATACCAAAATAGTACTCGCCCATTTAAATGTAATTAACACCAGGGAGCAATATTACAAGAAGAGAAGCCTACAAGATTTTTATTTCGGGTTTCTTTTTTTCATTTCTTATTTTATGAGTAGTTTGATGATTGCAGCAGTGATTTTATAATTTAATTACCTTTGCTGAAAGCTAAGCCTTCACTAATAGCAGGTCAACAGGACCATGAAGCAGTCTTCAAAAATGTTAAAAAGAAAGTCAATCCCTTTCGATGGGCTCTCCAAGTGTCATCTATATGTGTTATTTATTTATTTATTTATATGTGTGTGTGCACATATATATGTGTTTGTACCCACATATATCTATATACAGAGAGATATACGGATATACAGATGTAGGCATAAGGTGTGTCTGCTCGGGAAATATTTCTCTCGCGGTGATGAGGACCATTGGGAAGAAAATGCAGTTGTTTGTCCTCTGAAGAGAATTGATGACAGAAATTCTTAAACACCTCAGTTTGGGAAAAGGCAAAAAATGATACCCCCAAAAAGGTGTATTCGATCAACAGATAAATATTAAAAGTCACTGCTGAATAAGAGACTCAGTCGATTTTCACCTGATTATCCTCTGGTGTGCAGCGTCCAAAAGACAGCAGCAACTTTGCGTGGCGCTACTATTTTAAGTCACCAGTAATAAATGAGAAATAGATTTCTGAAACACATTATCATGCTGGCTGTCAGCGTTGTTTACTCAAAGACTTCTGCTCAGATCCCCGAGTTTCCAAGTTCCAAATGATGGTCCCTTTCAACTCAGTAAACAAGAAAAGAGTGACACGGCATGTGAGATATGACAAAATCCAAAAAGTCTTGAGTGTACTCTCTTAGAAAGAGGGTGGCCGAGACCAGGTTTCACACCTATTTTGGGAGGACTCCTGGGTGCCCATGGGAGTCTGGGACCTTATGTGACAAGTGTCTGATGGACATTCATGGGTGACCGTAGACCCGACACAGTGACTGAAAATCCGGGTAATACTCATGACGTGAAGCCTGTCTGCCTGTGGAGCTGAGATAGCCCCAGCAGTTTCTTTTCTAAATTAACCTCCAGAACGAAATGACGAAACATGGCATGCTGATAACCTCTGTTGAGCCCTGATAGCATCTATATTTTCATTTCTTCCAGAAACAAAATAGAGTATGAAGAATGCAAGGTCAGACCTTTGGCCAACTTTTATACAAACTCTATGAGAAAGACCTATTTTCTAATAAGGCAGGTGCAGTCTGGTTACTCTGAATTTGCATTGAATTTTACTCATTGGTACATTCCTTCCCATTCACTGATCTTTACACCAGCTTTCAATACCTAGTGGAAACCCTTAAAGAGAAGCCTTGTTGGGGAGATTGAATCCTTGATGATGGGATGTGATTTCTGTACTTTACACGACTTTATTATCAATCATTTCTCTATTGTATTTTTAGAAGGAATTGGGGGGTTGTATAAAGTGCACAATTTTCATACTTCTTTAACATTCAGGTGAAGAAATTTTCAACTCGAAGCTCCATGAGGGCGGGTTAGGTGTTTTCGTGCTCACTTTGGGATTCCCAGCACCTGGCATCGTGCCAGTCCACGGCATGTGGAGAGCAAATGCTGGGGGAGTGAAGGATGCCAAGGATGAAGTCTCCTCTGTGTGTGGGGAGCCTCAGTGTCACCTCAGATCCAGTCCACACCTTGATTGGTGTTGTCTCCTTGGAGCTTTTCTAACATAAAATGGAAATGCATTTTTCTGCACAAAGTACTAAAGTGTCCCTGCCAAGATAAAACTGCAGAGTTAGAAGATGAATAAGTCCCAGAGATCTAACGCACAGCACAGTGATTACAGTCGACAGCACTGTAATATATACCTCAAAGTTGTGAAGATAGACCTTAAATTGTCTCACCACCCTGGCACACACACACACAGACAAATACAATTATGTGAGGTGAGAAAAGGGTTGCCAACGGTAAGGTGCTAATCGTAGTGATTGAAATATACAAATGTATGAAAACACATTGTACACCTTACGTAATGTATATGTCAATCACATCTCAATAAAAAAGAAAAAGAAAATTGCAAAAAGTCAAGTGTTTGAGGTATCATGGGATTAGAACCGTTTTGTTTTGTTTTTTTACATCATTTTATTTTTTGGCCACACTGCACAGCAGGCAGGATTTTAGTTCCTCCACCAGGGATCAAACGCACGCCCCCTGCAGTGGAAGCACAGAGTGTTAACCACTGGACCCCCAGGGAAGCCCCTAGAACTGGTCTTTATAGCCCTTAACCACTCAGGTGTCATTGTTTCGTAAACCAGCCAGTGGAAATTCAGTCTTCATTTCTGATACTGTCTGCTGGGTGTTTCATCATAAAGATGTTTATGAGGATTGGCAATAAATTTACCTAAAAATATGAATTATAACTAATGCCACAGATTTCTCTTGCTGTAAACAGATTTTTTTTCTCTTGCTATGTTAGAGATTTTTGTCCTGGCTGGTGATTCATTCTACCTTGTTGGAGAAACCTCGAAATGTTAATTAACTTTTTGACCAGTGATACTTTTAATTAAATTCATTGTTTCATAAAAAAATTATGCCAAAATGAATTCATGCATTTATTTATATGCTCTTGAATCAGTCGCATAGAATAAATCATTAAAATTATTTTAATAATCTGGGACTTTTCTAGAATCTCACTGAATTTCAGTTTGTTTGGAAATTATTAGGAATGCCATATTATTTTAAGGCTTCTTAACAGCATCTTATACAAAAATAAAACCAATTAAAACTAAGTGAAGGGACTTCCCTGGTGGCATAGTGGTTAAGAATCCACCTGCCAATGCAGGGGACATGGGTTGGAGCCCTGATCCAAGAAGATCCCACGTGCCGTGGAGCAAATAAGCCCGTGAGCCACAACTACTGAGCCCGTGTGCCACAACTACTGAAGCCCACGCACCTTAGAGCCCATGCTCTGCAACAAGAGAAGCCACCGCAATGAGAAGCCCATGCACTGCAACGAAGAGTAGCCCCCACTCGCCACAACTAGAGAAAGCCCGCGCGCAGTAAGGAAGACCCGACGCAGCCAAAAATAAATTAAAGAAAAAACTAAGTGAAAACCACCTGTGAACAAACCAGGGAAATATTTAAGAGCAGATCATCAATACATGTTAATGGCCAGCCAAATAGATTCTATTTATTGAGGATTTTTGTACGATATCATTTGCAGATTTAAAAAACTGAAGTCTAGAGAGTTCAGTGACTTACCCAAGGCAAATCCTCATCTGGAGGATGCTGAGAAGAGGCAAAATCAAGAGGTTGTCAGAGCACAAGGGACCTGCTAAGTAGCCTCTCAAAGGATGCTGGAGGTGACCCAGGTACTAGGGGTCTTCACCTGGAAGAGTGCTGATAGCACGTGGTTGGTACTGACTATCTGGGTCCCCCAATACAGAAACCATTGAGTATTATGATTTGAGAAATATATGTAGTTGCCCCTTTGCATCAAGTGTATTTAGATACCCTCACACATGAGGGCTGTGTAATTTAGACAATGGAAGTCATGTCAAGTTCACCCCAGCTTGTTCTTATTGACTTAATTGCAAATTTAATTAAGGCACAAATCTAAAAAATAGTGACTATGACTAAAAATGGTGTGCACATTTATTATATATAATATATACAATATTTATATATAAGTTATACTGTATTATATATAAGATTATTAATTAGCTCTAGTGAGTTCTTTTAGTTCATTTCGTCTCCCTATTTCCCACTTTCTTTCCTCCTCCCTCTCTTCCTTTTTTCCTCCCTTCCTTCCTTCTTTCTTTCTTTCTTTCCCTCCTTCCTTCCATCTTTCCTTCCTTTCTAACTCTCAAAGCCAGCTGTGAGGTAGATCTAGCTTTCCTTCTATCTGACTTCATTCTTCTTCTCGGAAAGCACAGTTTGGAAAATACAGGGCCAGACAACTGTTTTCTGGAAACTTTAGTGTCAAGTTTGTGGTCAACCAGGGTCATACAGTCCACGCGTCACGGAGGCTGCTGAGTCGTCCATCTCCCCCCATGAGAGGCCCAAGAGGCCAAGTGTCCCCTGCTTGCAGACCCACTAGGACAACAGCTCCAGGCAGACAGGACCTGCCCATCACCAGCCTGGCCTTGCCTTCAAGGCCGCTCCAGTTATCAAAGTGTGACAGTCTCAGAGTGTACCCCCTTCTTTTTGTGGATCCACCAAGGATTCCGATTTGCTTAAGTGTGAAATGAAATCAGAGGCATTAATGGAGACTGAAAGACAAATCACTGAACACAACGGATGAAGCTATAACACACGCCACTAAAATCAAAAGACCTGCTTCTCAGGGACAGGAGAGTCCCAACTCTGGGGTAGGGGAGCAGGGGACAACATCCTGGGGATGTGTTCCCTTCCCGGAAGGACTGGTGACAGCTCCCATAACAGGCTCTCTTAATGGCCAATCCATGCACTGGCATTTGTGCAGGAGCCGGAGGGACTGCTTGTTTACCGACCGGATGAAAGAACATGCTGCAGGGTTAGGAACACAGGACCGAAAGAGACCTGGGAAATCTGATGAACACGAGTAAAATACAAACCGCTGCAAATGGTCCGGGCACATGAATTCTAAGTATCCAATTACCCAAAAGTTTTTCTGCCATCTCAAGAGAACTGCAGAGACACAGGATAAAGACACAACCCAGCTGCCTTGGGTCTTTGTCCAGAGTTGCTCTTGGCTCCAGCCAGAGGGAGCCCCCAGCAGACCCACCATCAACACCTACCCCTGTACTCTCCCGGTCCACCCCACCCTAGACAAGATGAGGGAGAAGTGTTCCTTGGCCCCAAACTTAGAAACAAACCTGACTTTCAAATGGAATGTCGGTCTGGATATGCAAGATGACATTTAGTTAAGAAAACAAATTCATTATTAGGTTTCATAACTGTCCAAACAGTGCAGTAACGATTGGGAGTTATACAGTTGGTTCATTTAGGGCATATCTAGGAAGCCTTAATAAATATACATTTTTATCTGTGTGTGAAGTTTAAGTGTATCATTCTTTAACAATCAGTTGACACAGATAAAATGAAATAATTCCTCCCAGAGCTGTGTTTTGGCAATGAGCATTTCTAGTCCTGGACCCCCTTCTCCAAAAGAGACCTCCACTCCAAGCCTAGAGTATGGCTTTAAGAATCCTTCTTAAGACATGAGACTCAGGGCAGGCAGAGTTTCAGCTAAGGTTTTTTTTGAGCTGGCATGAGTCCTTACAATATTGGTGTATATTGGACAAGAAAGAGCAAATTGAGTGCTGGGTTTTCTCTTCATGACAGAGACCCAATGTTTATGTATATATTGAAGGATATATCAACTGCCTTCCAGCTCAGGAATTGCTATTACGCTTCAACTGATTTTAAGAAGCAGGGGTCACAGCTCTGTAGTATGAACACAAAATGACCAAGTTCTGTGATGTCCAAGGAAAGTCATCTGCTTGGTAAAGTGCAACTCAGTGGTGAGAACAGAACGAGATGTGTTGGTAACATGAGGGCCAGGAGGAAGGCTGTCCAAAGGATGTCAATCTAAACCTCAGTCTATTTCAATATTGCCAGAGGAAGCCTGAAATATTGGCAATTCAGGCTGAATAATCTTGACTCAGTTGTTGGCCAAACTGGGGCACTGCGTTCCTTGATCAGAGGCCTGACTGGCCTGGCAATTCATGACGCTCTTGGAAGAACTCCTGCACGACAACAGCAGGTGGTGATGAGAGGGTGCCAGGGGATGGAGCTCTGAGGCATTCTGGGGTTCCCCTTGGGAGCTCCCCACCCAGGAGGAGGGTCCAAATACTCAACTGAGAGCCTGATTCCCTCTGGGAGGGCCACTGAGGCAAGCCTGCCAAAGCCTACCTTTGCATGGGGGAGGCAAGCAGTGTTTTCTATCCAAACGAACTCTAAGATTAACCGAGAATCAGGACATCTTCGTGGGCTCAGGATTCATTCTGACGTCATAGCCTCCGGGAAAAAGAATTGTCTGCCCCTGGATCCATAGCCTGAAACCAAGAAGAGCTCTAATTCTTGTTGAGTGATACCAAATATTTGGCAGGCTTGGGTGACTTCGAAGTTTCTCCTTCTTAAAAGCAGTTCTCTCATCCAATTTGCCAGCATAGCTGCATATTTTTGAATAGTCAACAAAACACATAGTCACTGATTTCTCTAGGTCTGAATTTCTGCGGAATAAATGCAAAATGCTACTGGACTAAAGGAAGAAAAAATGTCAGGCTTTTCAGAATCCTTAACAATTCCACTGATGAACAGCAGATGGGGCTACAAAAGTCACCCGATTAAAGACATGGGGGAAAAAAGAACCTTTTAACCTAAAAAACAATTCACTCAGCACCATGTCAAAATATGCAAAGGGCTCTTCTTTGTGATTTAAAATGTCAGTGAGTCTGTTTCACGCTGGAACTTTTGCAGAGCGTCCCAGATAGCCTCATGCATTACAATTAACTTACTTTTTTAACGTGGTAGATTTTGAACTCTTCCTCCTGGCTTCCCTTCATCCTGTTACAATGCAATTTGCTAGAAGACAAAATAATTATCTATAATTAATTTAATCACAGCAACGCCAGCGTCCCCCAATATCTCAGAACCGGGGTAAAACATGTATTTGTATGTTCATGCATACCGCAGGCGTGCACGCATTCACACATGCAAATTCTTTTTTTTTTCAGTCTCTTGTTTTTTATTTCATTTACAAAATATTCATGAAATATACATTATTGTCCTATTTTTTTATCATTATTATTTTTTTTATTAGTTTCTGCTTTATAACAAAGTGAATCAGTCATACATTCTTTAAATACTCCTTTTTCATTAGATTTCGTAGCCTGTGCCACCACTGGCGGAAGAAATTCATGTATCAAGCTGCAGGCCATTCACAAACGTGAAATGTGAAAACGAGGCAAAGATACAAAGGCTAGAGTGGAACCCGTCAAGTAAGTGTCCTGTTGGAAAGACCACCAACCAAACCAGGAAATCAAGTTCTCCCACTTGACTCAGCAAGTCAAGCAAAGGAGCCTCGGATTTCCTCGTGGAAACAGGAGAGAAGGGTCCTGGGCTGTGGCGGCAGCGGGGGCCCTGCTGCCCAAGGCTCACCTGTCACCTGGTTTCAAGGCGTTTTCTCCGCCGCCAGCCAAGTCCATCTGGGGAGAGATATGAGCAAAGAGCAGATGGACAGATGCCACTTCTGGACTAATTGTGTCCACAAGTATGTCAGTGGATTGAAAGCGGCCAGATAGGGCTGTGCACTGGGGTCCACTCTTTACCAAGAGAAAGGCTGAAAGGGCCACTTCCTCTGGCCAGGAGGAGCCGGCTGCCAAGTGAAAGCTGCAGTTTTATGCTTGTGATATAGATTGGAGCAATTAACAAGTATAAGTTGCTTCAAAATCAGCTTAAATCTGCATTTTATGTGTGCAAGTTTCCAGCTGTAGTGGGATTATGATGTCAGCAGAGGGAGGGAGCACAGCTGCAGCGGGCTTCAGAGGTAGCAGGCAGCTGTTAAAATAGAGAACTAATTGGGATTAATTCTTACAATGTGTTTGAAGATTTCACAAAGAGTTCAAGACCCAACCCTTCCCACGGGGGATGAAGTGAAGGAGGAATATTCCTGGAAAAAGAGACTCAGCGGAGAGCTCTCCATGCTCCCTGCCTGGCCGGGACTGTCACATTCTCCCACCCAGTCATTTCATTGTTCGGTTTTTCATTTGATCGAGGGTTTTTACCAGCTCAGGTGCTCTGGGTGTCTGCTAGGTCACACTTAAATAAGTTGTACAGAGTCATTTTTTTTTTTGCTCTGTATCCCACTGTGGCCAAGCTGGGCGTTCATCACATCCCCTCTTTGGGAAGCGTTGCCATCACTTCTGGGATGTAAGCCACCCTCCCAGGAGATGATAGCCCAGGCTGGGCTTGCCCAGCAGCCTGGAGCATTTCACCATTTCCTGGTAGGTAGCAGTTCTGTGCGTGGAAACCAACAACTCTAATAGGCCCTTAGGAAACTTTTTCAGAAAAACGGTTTTAACTTTTATCTCCAACTATGAGTACACCTGGGGTCAGGTATCAGGATGGTTAGACGCTCATTCATTTCTGACATTTTACATAACTTGGATTTCTATAAAAGGTGGCCTGCCTTCCCTGTGTTGAATACAAAATTATATGCCATATTCTCAAGGGGGGAAACAAAACAAAAACAAATAGGACGCTACAAAAAAAAAGAAAATTATATAAAACCTAGCTAAAATAATAGTTAAAGTAACAAGATAATTTTACCATAAAAACAATGAAAATAGGAAAAAAAAAATCTTCCAGACTTTTCTGCAAAATATCTCTCGCAAAGCATTAGTTCTTAAAGATATAAACTGAAGTTTAGGAGTAAGTAGCCCAGAAGTGAGAACAGTTGGCATTTCTGCACCTGGCGACTAACTAGCTGGAAGGTATTGGAAAAGTCAGTGTCTTTGTTCGTAAAGTGTCTTTATCGATTCTATCATGGAGGGTACTTCCAGCCTTATGAAGAACAATCTGGTAATGGTCTTAACAAGATACCTGACTCAGAAACCACCGAGATGGTGCCAGGCAGCTCTCCAACATCTACAGCAGGACTTGATACCCAGGTCGAAGCTTCTCAGATCCCGTTTCCTGCACGAGATGAAAGAATTGTTTTTCAGTGTGTACGTTGACCTACTAAATGGGGGAAGAGAAAGAAACACAACACAGGCAGTGACTCAAACTGCAGAGACAATGAACAGAGGCTCAGAAGTTATTCGAACGTAGCTGGAAATCACGAACATTGGATGGAGCGTGTCGTCAGGCGCTGCAGATGGCATCTGTTCTCTGACGGCATCTAGTGTTTGTCTATTTTTCTGCTCTCGCATTTTCTACATGAGATGCATTCCTCTACACAGGTCAGAACGCAGACAGGCTGAAATGTAAATGAGGCAGAAGGGTGACTGCATCGCTGTCAGCGTGGCCTTCTGGCATTGACATCAGTCCGAGGGCTTCAGGGAGGGGAACAAAGAGCCCTTGTATCCCCGCTTCCTACCTTGGGAAGATCGTGTTGCTCAACGCCTCACCCTTCCTTTGCTTCATTTTTTAAAAACTGAAAAGAGAAGAATTAAAGAGTGGAAACCAGAAGGAAAAGTTTGAAGCCCCCTAACAATACTTTGCAGGCCTGAGAGGGCCCAGAGGATTTAATTCCGGGGCTGCTGAAGCTGCGGGTCCCTGATCCATCAATGCCCCCAGAACCCACCAGGTTGGGGTGTGGAGCCGTTCCCCCCAGTTTCCGTGTAAAGATGTTTTCAGCTCACCTAATTTCCCTCACAGCACTCCCATGATGACTTGATTGTTACAAAGGGCAGACAGTTATTTGATTTAGACTCTTTTATTTTATTTTTTATTTTTTGTTTTTCTTTTGCCGTACGCGGGCCTCTCACTGTTGTGGCCTCTCCCGTTGCGGAGCACAGGCTCCGGACGCGCAGGCTCAGCGGCCATGGCTCACGGGCCCAGCCGCTCCGCGGCATGTGGGATCTTCCCGGACCGGGGCACGAACCCGTGTCCCCTGCATCGGCAGGCGGACTCTCAACCACTGCACCACCAGGGAAGCCCAAGGCTCTTTTATTTTAAAATGGAGCCAGAGCAAGGGAGCAATGGTCATTCCCCTACCTCCTCCTCCACGCTTCCCTCCTCTGGTCAAGACGATGGGACCAGTCGTAGCCAGTGCACATCCCAGAGCAGTGAGTCTGCAGCACCTTGAAGGTTACAACTTGGAAACGTTCATCAGAGGGAAAAAAAGCAAACTGAGATACACTTAACCTTCGGCTTCAGTTGCTCGGACCTTGGTCTTTGAGGGCAGTGGTAACTTTGGTGAGTGGGCACTGAGGTAGGCTTCCCGTGTCCCTTTTAAGGACAAGTTCCCACCCGGTGGGGGGCAGCTGGGTGCCAGAGCCCTGGTTCTGGCCCGGGAGCTCACACAGCCTGCAACGCGCATGGGGGCGTTCCCCAGGGCTGCGTAAGCTGGAGCATCCGAGGTTTCCATTCAGCCCAGTGTCAGGGCCCAGCAGAGAAGCAGGTCACAGCTGCTGTGCTCTGAAACTCTAACAGCCGAAGGTAGGGGGTCCTGGAGGGGTGCCAGGAACTGCCTGAGAGGTCAGGGGGAGGGGGGGCGTGAGGAAGGAGGCTGTAATGGGATGGCAGGATGCCCGGGATTCATGGGGCATAAAGATGGGGAGGCGGGGTGGGCCAGTGAAGGATTGTGGAAAGGCCACAACGAGGCTGGAGAAACACGGAGAAAACTGAGATGCGCCCCAGACAGTGGCCCAGAAAGACAGGTCAGATGGAATGGATTCCCCATTGAAATACGCTTTCCAATCTGGCTTTAAAGTGTCTACGAAAATCTAGCAACACACGTTAAATAATAAATTGCAGAATGCTGGCTGGCTCCTGAGGAAAATGCATCTTTCTCTGCAAAACAGCAAGTATGTCTCTCATTTTCACACTTGGTCTGTGAAGACCTAACATTAAGGCCTGACCGACGACATTGACCAAAATGCAGATTCTTAACACAAATTCTATGGACTGTGTTTTAACAAAAACTGTTCAAATTTCTGGTTTACATGAAAATATCTAAATGTATTTCTAAAACCAATTATTTCTGATCTCTTCCAATGTTTTATTCCAATTTCCACTCTCCTGCTTCACTGAAAAGAGACTTTTCTCATAACAGAAGCACAGCACCACTTCACTGTTGGGCTTATTTAGAACATGCCTGAATTCTTTCTGCTCGCTGGACAAAAAAAGAGACTAAAATCCAAGAGGCCAAGGAGCAAAGGACAATCACGGAAGGGACCTCGGTGGGTGTTCAGAGACCAGTGAATAAAAGAGCAAGAACCAGGGCACAGGGGGCACCAGGAAGGGCTCAGAGGGAGGGGACAGTGATGTGCAGGGCACAGGCGAAAAGAAGCAGGAGGTAGACAGGTTAGAACCAGAGGAGGGCAGACAGGGTGCCTGGGTGCTGATGCTCTTTGCCAAAGCTAAATGTCAGCCAGCCCTACCTCAGGAAAACAGCAAGGGACCCACCCAGAGGCCACCACCGATCTTTTCATGTGTGCTCCCATTCAGGCTTGCTATCTTCTACCAAAACACCTGCTTCACCTACCTCTCCTATTTACTCTGTTTGGTCTGTCTCACTCCTCTAGAAGGTAAGCCTCATGAGGGCAGGAACCATGTCTCTCTGTTCACTGATGGATCCCTAGTGACGAGAGCCGTGTTTGATAAATGGGAGACGCTCCTTAAATATAACCATGAAATGCTCAAGTAACAGACAAAAGAAGTAAAACAGGAGGTCCTCCTAACCCTGGAAAATGCTGCACTGCTTTTGTTTCACAAGAAAAACAGAACACTTGAACTTGAGAGGGCTCAGAAATGCTTAAAGCCACCCGGAAACATCCAAAGATGACTCAAGATAACTTAGGAAATTTGAGCTGGTCGACTTTATTGCAAGTTACCAGCAAGAGCCTTTTGGTACTGAGGGAATTAGCAAACAAATTCCACAAACGACTGGCAGTTATTTTTAGCGAGGTAGTGGGAAATGAGGGCCTAGAGGAAGAATGGCAGGAATGGATGTGAGAGTGAGTTTTTAACTTGAAAAGAAGATTGATCCTGATTTTTACCTCCTGGGAGCTAACCTAAATCCCTAGGAAAATAAGGCTCCCTCAAGCCAAGGTAAAATTAAAGAGACATAGCAATCCATACTCATGAATAGTCCCATAAAGCATCCAGAAGGATTCCCTTTGATCCTGCTTTCTTGGCTGGTTGTATACTCACTGGTCTCGTAAAGGAATATAGTAGATATATTTACATTGTTTATGAACATGCCTTGATTGCAGTTAAACAATGGATGGAAGTTAATCCCACTGGGTTTGTATAAAAAATGGTTGTTCAGAGCCTGAAAACATATCTGAGTGATGACAAATTGGATTTACTGAATTGGAGAGATAGCCTGTAGGGATGGGAACAGCTGAAAAATACACGGGCAGTTGGGATATTGAAGCAGGTAAATGATTGAAAGCAGCTTTGGAAGTCATTTGTTAAATGTGAGTTGCCAGGAGAATTCCCCACCCCTCGCTGGCAGGGGCACCACCTCACTCTAGTACAGTCAGAGCCCGGCAGCTGTGGTACCACCTCCAGATCTTCTCCCATCTCTTCTCCTCACTGTCATTACCCGTCCCACACCTGGGGATCGTGTGCTACTAAGTTGCTGATGGTTGTGTCTTTGGCTCGGCCACCAGGTGCCCCGAGGACCACCGTGCCCAGGCAGGCAGGATCCTGAGAGGTCCACAGAGTACTGCTCTGTTTAGCTACAGGAAAGGGGGGTGCTTCGGAGAGAGGAGAGCTCTTAGCATTCAGGCGGTGGTCCAACCGCCTCAAGTTACAGGTGAGAATAAAGTCCCTGCAGGCCCTGGCTATGACTGATGGAGACCAAACTATAACCTGCTTTCCCTGACCACCTGCCACTGCCGTGGCCACTCTGTATGCCTCCTTCCTTCAAAGAGAACGGGGCCATTCTGACCCAATCCAGTTCTCTCCCCGGTATCAGAAGGACACGTTCTCATCCATCACTTATTTTCAGTTCACCTTGGAAAGTTTCCAGTTGCCCAAGGCATAGAGGTGACCTGTTATTTTCTTCCACTGTGATAGAACATTCCAAGAAAAGAAAAAAAGAGCAGAGAAGAAAGCATGCCACCGACCCATAGGTGATCTCTAAGAACATCTTTTCATACATTTCAATTACCCAATAGTTGAAATGTTTATATGTGTATTTCTTCCTTTCTTTAAACTTTCTGACCCCACGACAGGACAAGAATGGACTGAAGATGCACGGGCTAGATGATGCTACTCCGGGTTGGTTGCCATCTGGTTGACCCGTTGGACCCAAAGGCAGCATGGTGGGTTTGAGAGCCCCTGAGTATCCAGCTTGGGTGAATACCCCACCTACTTGAGCATTTTTTTTCTACCTATAAACAAGGTATTTGACACGCTGAGTAAGGCTGAGCACAGGAGACCGTTCAAATCATCACGCCAACAATCATAGTAATGACGGCGCCAATGGACATTTTCATCAGGTGTTGAGTTTCCATAGGGCCCGTCTCAGTGGCACAAAGACTCCCTGTTGGGTCCTACTGCATCCTTCTCATCAGAGGAAGTGGGACCACCGTTCCACCCTGGCCACTGGTCCTTCAGATCAAGGAGCAAGAATTTAACAGCAGTGCTCAGAGCTCTGGGTCCTGGGAGGACCCTCAGGAGAGGCATGTACATTGTTACATGTCTTCAAAAAGCCTTGATTTTAGTCAAGGAGATGGGCAGTACCCTGGCCATGACTGGAGGGTCATTAAGCGTCACCTCCAGCACTGTTCCTCCCCACCTCAGCTCCCAAGTCTACCTGACCTTCAAAATTTAGCTCAGGAAGTCAACTCTTCTATAATAATCACTAATGTTTTTATCGGTTCCTTCCTTTGTGTCAAGTATCACGCCCTGTGCTTTATGTTCATTATGGTATTTTATCCTCTCACTTACTCGGTGATGCTTTTATTTTTATCCTTTACTTATAAGTTAACACAGGTAGGGGAAAGATTGGGAACTCGCCCAGTGCCCCACAGCTAGTACAGTCTGTGACACATTGTAGATCTCAGTGGGTATCTGGTGAATGGCTGAATGACAGGACTGAGATTTGAACCTAGACCTCCCTAGTACGGACACAGCAGGGACCAGTGTGAAGGGAAACGGAGACTCTGAAAGGGTGGACACAGCATGGCAGGTCTTGGTGACTAGAGACCTCTTTGTCTAGAGGGGATAAGTGAGGGACAAGAGTCTCAGGGCTTCCAGGCTCTGTGGTCGCGGGCAAATCACGTGGTTGGGAATCCCAGTGGTTTGTCAAGCCCTGAGGCTCTTCCTGGAGGGCTTTAAAACCATGCAAATGAATTAGTCTTTATCTTTCCAGTTCCCTTCCCGAGCTCTGTTTGCCTTGGTTTGTCTCTCCTTCCACTTTCAAAACTAGTTGTCTTATTGACTGTAAGCCACCGTTCAGTGAGTCTCCTACTCATAAACTGTAACACAGGAAACTTCTGGAACCCTAAGACCTGCACCTGGGGGCAAGCTCCTGCACACCCCGGATTTGGTGGACTTTGTGTGAAAAGTGCTTGCCCTGGGATCTCCCCTTCCCCAAAGGCCGCTTTGGTTTCTCCAGTGACTGGGAGCCATGTTTACCTGGGCTGGGCTTTGCTGCAGCTGGGGGTGGTGGGGGGGAGACCTGGATCTTGGCATTATCCACAGCGGGGACCCTGTGCTCTGGCCCAGTTTCCTTGGAGCGGGGCTGATGGGGGCAGAGCCTGGGATGGTTACCTCTCCCAGTTCAGGGTCCATAAATTAAGGGAGTCCGGGGGTGAGCAGAAGATAGTTATTTCTTTTTCATATTCTGACAGCTCCCTTACTTCCAGTCCCAGTCCCCAAGCAGTGGCCCTTGCTGAACCCACGTGGCAGTGACAGGGACGTCTTTGCACACATGGAGAGAAGCAGCACCCGGCTTAGGAATCATCAAGCATAACACAAAAATGGCCTGGTTCTGAGCTGTCTTACTGAGACAAGGGGACCCCCAGGCAGTCACCCCAAGGCTGCTTCAAGACTTTTTTAATAAATTCTTGGTCTGTAAATAACAAAGTCAAACATAAAACTCCAACAGGAGACCAGAATTGCAAGCAGCTATATAGTTTTTTTAATTGAAATATAGTTGATTTACAATGTTGTGTTAATTTCTGCTGTACAGCACAGTGATTCTGTTATATATATATACGTGTATATATATATATATATATATATATATATATATATATATATATACACACACACACATACATATATATACATTCTCTTTCATATTCTTTTCCATTATGGTTTATCACAGGATACTGAATATAGTTCCCTTTGCTATACAGTAGGACCTTGTTGTTTATCCATTCTCTCTATATAATGGTTTTCATCTGCGAATCCCAAACTCCCATTCCATCCCTCCCCCACCTGCCCTCCCTCTTGGCAAACACAGATCTGTTCTCTATGTCTGTGAGTCTGTTTCTGTTTTGTAGATAAGTTCTTTTGTGTCATATTTTAGATTTCACATGTAAGTGATATCATATGGTATTTGTCTTTCTCTTTCTGACTTACTTCACTTAGTGGGATCATCTCTAGGTTCATCCATGTTGTTACAAATGGCATTATTACATTTTTTTCATGGCTGATTAGTATTCCATTGTATATATGTACCCCATCTTCTTTATCCATTCCTCTGTCAATTGACATTTAGGTTGTTTCCATGCATTGGCTATTGTGAATAGTGCTGCTGTGAACATAGGGGTGCGTGTATCTCTTTGAGTTATAGTTGCTTTTTTAACATCTTTATTGGAGTATAATTGTTTTACAACGGTGTGTTAGTTTCTGCTTTATAACAAAGCGAATCAGGTATACATATACATATGTCCCCATATCCCTTCCCTCTTGCGTCTCCCTCCCACCCTCCCTATCCCACCCCTCTAGGTGGTCACAAAGCACCGAGCTGATCTCCCTGTGCTATGCGACTGCTTCCCAATAGCTACCTGTTTTACATTTGGTAGTGTCTGTATGTCCATGCCACTCTCTCACTTCGTCCCAGCTTACCCTTCCCCCTCCCCATGTCCTCAAGTCCATTCAACTATATTTTTGACTTCACGCGAAAAAGAGAATACACGCTGACTGTGCTGAAGGTTTTGTGACAAATCCCACTTTGGCCGTATGACACTGGCAGGAAGCCCTCTCAAGCCAGCTGTGGGAATCTCACTCTGTGTCTGCAGGTGATGACCTGGTGTGGGGAGGAGCACCTCCCGAAGGAGAGAGACAGACGAGGCGTGTCTGAGAGCCGGGATCAGGGAAGAGAACCAGATGGAGAGACGGACAAAAGGACACAGTGCTCTATCTGGAGATGGCTTTTGGATGAAAAAACAAAAGCTATGTTCTTGGGAGTGAGGGAAGACAGTTAAAGTAATCATTTAAAATTATTTACAATGGAAGTGTCCCTTCTACAGGGGCAGGGTGTGGTGGTGGGATGAATTGGGAGATTGGGATTGACATATATACACTGATATGTATAAAATAGATAACTAATAAGAACCTGCTGTATAAAATAAAAAAGAAAATAGAATTTGTAAAACACAAAACAACAACAAAAAATGAAAGTGTCACGTCTAGTCTGCAGAAATAGAAAGGAACCCAAGTTGGAGTGTTGGCCAACTTTTCTTCAACCAGGACAACGAGTCACCATTCTCAGTTAGTGGCAAGAGGAGGAAACACGGAGGCAACCCTGCGCGTCCCTGAGTGTCCTCAGGTGGCGGAGGGGTCACATCAGAGCAGGTGGGGAAGGGGAGAAGGAGGTGCTGGGAGCTTGGCCTCATCCTCGTCCTTCACTCATTCACCCTCCCCTTCATTTATTCCTTCATGGGTGCATTCCCTCGGTTACTCACTTATCCTACCTTTTCTCAAACTCACCTCTTGGAGCACCCAGTTTCCCCCTCTCCCACCCCCATATCCCCCTGCATGTAAACCATAATAGACGACATTCCCACTAGGCTGCAGCCCCTCGCGGGCTGTAAGCTGCCTCGTGAAGCAGGTGTCCACTCTGGTGCGAAGCCCGTGCTGACACCGTGCCCGGCACCCTGAGAAGCTCGTGGAAGGACGGGTAGCAGGATGCCTTGTAATGCTTGGGGGCTGCATTCCTCTTTTGTGAGTATCACAACGGCACAGGCACTGCTATGAATGTTATGGCACAAGGATGCTGCTGATAAGAGCTACACAGGGGACCGATGAAGCCTAACGGTTTCTGTGAGGACCAAGTGAGGGTGGCTGCCTGGCATAATGGGAAAAACCTCCTTGGAGATGGTCTCCATCCACCGCTTTCTCCTCGAGGAGATCTTGGTGGAGTGCCAGCGCCTGATGAGTACCGGTGGTTAGGAAGCTGCCCAAGGCAGAGGCAGCCCTACCGCATGAAGTCCACTGAAAGGCTGGCCAACGACAGGAGGTTAGAGCCCAGGGTCTTGGGGCAGTGCTGGGGCAGAGAGCAGGATGTGGGGCGTGTGGGTGAGGGCCACCCTAGCACGACTTATGCAGCCGGGAGGCCTAGGGGATGATCAACACGTAAGTGAAGAACTAACGCCCCAGATGCAGGAGAGGGGCTTTGAGGGTGAAGACCCGCTATATAAAACTGCCTGCAGCCTGGCGGAGTGCCCGCCTCGTAACTCGTGCTTGTGGTCATAACCGGAGCTCCCCAGCAAGGGTTCCCCATTCTTCCTCCTCTCAGGAGAACTCCCCTCCGTCTTCAAACTGGGTGCGGCCACATTACTTGCTTTGGCCAGTGAAGTGGGGATGGAAGGCCTCTCTTTCACTCCTAATGAAGCTTTAAAAACCAGTTGTGAGCTGCCACCTCCCTTCCCCAAAGCTCTGGAAATGGTGCGAGTACAAGCTGTGTAAAGCCCCAGCTATCGTGTGTCTCCGAGTAACTTCAGGGAGTGGAGACACTCCCCACACACCAACCTGAGCTGGACCTATAGAAGAGCAGGAAAAAACCTTTTCCTGTATGAAGACGCTGAGATCTGGAGCTTGCTACAGCGGTCTAATCCAGTGTATTCTGACCAGTACTATGTTTACTAATATTTGTTCCTTTCCTGATTAAGTCTCATTACCTGCACCTTTCCTTGCTGCATTTTTTCCTTAGAAATTGGTGTAATCACTCTGACATGAATAAAATGTTTATGCTTGTTTTCCTAATGGAAAAAAAAAAGACCTGCATGGAAGGTTTTGGCAAACAAGAGTGGACCGCAAGTGTCGGTGAGAAGAGCAACGGGGCTACAACAGGGACACGAGTAAAGGCAGGTGGAACAGGCCACAGCATACAGAGCCTGGGTTTTGAACTTAAGTCTGACATGGGGAAACACGTGTCCACGCAGGTACGTTACACATACGGGGCCCACCTCAATGATGGAACGAAGGCAGGAAGACAAGATTCTTGTACCACGGCCTCTTCGGAAGAAAGAATCGCCCTGTTGGATGATGTCACAGCCAAGGAGGCCCCAGAGGAAGCCGCCCCTCCCCCATGAGATGCCCGGATTCCAGGGATCAGACCCCAACCACAGGTGGGCAGTGGTCAACCTTGGCCACACCTGGCTCCCAAATTTAGGAAATTTCCCCTTTTCTGAACCTCAGTTTCTCCATCTTCAAGTTAGAAGGACAAAGTGTTCGGCAAGGTCCTTCTCAGCCCCCATGCTGTGATGAAGGTTATTTCTCCACAGGAAGCAGAGAGAGAAAGTAGAGGCTGCAGGATCTGTGTGTGGTTTTAACAGAATGTGTGTCACCTGAGCCATGGGCCCATCCATGTGGAAGGGCCAGCCCTTCAGGGGAAGGCATGGCGGTGGGACATCCCCCTCTGCAGGGTCCGGTGGGGCATTGCTACCAGCTGCCGCGGAGCCCCTGGCATGGGGCGGGGAGGAGGGGGGAAGGGTGGGGCGCTGTTGCTGCAGTTGCAGAAATGCCTCTGGGTTGGTGACACTGATGCTACCGAGAGCCTGCAGGGCAAAAATCAGTTTACAGTGGAAAAGAGTCTCCGGAGAAGGCTGGCGCCCACAGTAGTTCAGCCAGACAGTGAATGAAGCATTGGCCGACGCTCAGAGACAGCTCAGGTGTCTTAGGCGACTGGCCCTCCTGGGCTGGGGCCACCGGGCACTGCACACTTGTGTTGTTTTTGAGCTGTGACTTAGAAGCATCACTGTATGGCAGTGGTCCTTTCTATTTGCTCTGATGGGGCTTGAAGTTTCTCGGGGTAGCTGGGAAGAGGAGAGCCTCACACCCTGGCTTCCTGAATCCACCTTATCTGGCTGGATGGAGGCCAAAGGGGACGGGGGTAGTGGGGGAAGAGGTGACTGGGGCAGGTGAGCGTGCTCGGAGGGTCGGCCCTCTGGGTGGCTGAGAAACGAAAATCAAATGAAAGAAGGCCAAGCACAGGGGAGAGGGATCGTGTTCAAGCCCGAGAAATTTCAAGAAAGACCAGTTGTTCCTGTAATCTAGGGACCAGGGACTCCGGTGTTAGCACTTATAAACAGCACACGGCTCAGTGCCTTTGGTCACGTTCGTGCATGTCAACGGACAAATTTGTGCGACGGGTACCCATCCTTCACTTCCGTCTCCCACGGCAGAGAAAAAAGTCCGCCACTCTTACTCCTGCCCTCTTTTTGGAATGTTTTTCTTGGTCAAATAACCATTCAAGAAATAACGAATTTTCATTCAACCCTTAAATGAAGCCCCTGTGCAAGTGATTGTGCAGAGAAATTCCTTGAAAATAAAGCGTGAAATCTGATGGTGTGGATTCCATTTCTTTCTTTCCTTTCCTGTAAAGGTCAGTATTCTGGATTCTGCCTGCACAGACTTCAAATGCCAGACAAAAACCCACCCTCCCAGCCCAGCATCTCTGGAGTAGCTCCTGACACGCCGACGGGCTGATCCTTCTTGAATCCCATCTGTATCTTAAACCGATGGGAGCCGCACAGCGGGACACTCTGGCACCCGGTTAATCTGAGCCGGCATCTCCCAGGCGGAGGCAACCCAGGCCCTCACGTTGGGAGTAGACAACACAGGAAGCCTCCTGGAGAAAGTGGAGACACAGATTCCAAAGACAGACCCTGAAAGGTTTGAACAGAGGCCAGCCAACCCCTCACCCAAGACGGATCCCCCAGCTCGCCCACGCTCTGGCCCTCTGGTTTGCATCATTTTCAAATATCAAAAGCGGCCACGAGCTTACATGGAGCAGGGAGAAAGGCTTCTGCCTCGCCGACACTCCCCAGATGGCTCCAGCCACTACAGTTCTCCCTGTTGTGACTTTTCACCAAAACGAAATCATCTTGTCTAGGGCTGCCTCTGTCTGCGTTTTGTTAGGGTTCAAATGCTCCTTGAGAGGGAAGTGTGAAGCAGCTAAAAGCATTCCTTTGGAGATGCTATCGAATCAGCCAGGGAGTTCCAGAGACCCCGGGGCAGAAGAGGGCCGTGTGTGTGTGTGTGTGTGTGTGTGTGTGTGCGCGTGCGCGTGCGCGCACCCGTGTGGGGTCCTGTTTTGCTCCCCTTCTAGTGCAGGGCTGTCAGGTAGCAGTGCAGTTTCTCAGTTTGGTGATGTGGCTTTTTACGAACGGCAGTCCTGAATGTGTGGCCGTGTTGCATTTTTCATTATGATGCTGTTAAAAAGACTTAATGGGTGACACCCTCCTGATTCACAGAGCATTTTTATAATACTTATTTTAAAAGGCCAAAGTTTATTTTACAGTTGGTAATAAAAAGGAACACAAAAATGCAGCCATTGGCACAATGGCTCTAACACGTTAGTTTCGTCCACAAACTGCGTATTATTCTACCTCGATAAGTGATGGGGAAAACAAAATTGAAGTCCTCTACAGCATTTGAGCGTCTTACTTAATAACGACAGATGCTCTGAGCGGTGGCATTTTGAAAAGAACTCTGTCTGCTGCGCGCTATGAAATGGCAGGACATTTGGCATCCGCTCGCCTCACACCATTTGAAAACCGTGGGGTCACATCATGGCCAATGAGAGGTGGGGAAATTTAGCTCCTGTCTGCACAGCACAAGTCATTTGATTCCAGGGATGCAAAACAGCAGAGCTGCCTTTCAAAAGAAAAGTCTGTAAAACTTGCCAGACTCTCTGTAGCCGTAGAGGAAGCACACACACATGCACACGCACACACACACCCAGCCCCACTACACATCGGTGAAAAACAGACTTAATAAAGCAGTTTTAATCAAGAAATGCTATTTCCCATCCAGTGCTGTGTCATGACTTGAATGTTATTAGAAGTGGGTAGCTATACATCCCTAAGCAGAGCAAGGCTGGACCAGCCCCGGAGGAAATGCCTTCTCCCCAGCACAGCCGACACGCAGACCCTCGACAGGGAAGCAGGACGGAGGGGCAGTAGCAAGAGGGGACCCACAAGGCACAGCCATGTTTGCATCAAAAGCCACCGAGGCTTTTGGTGTCCCCACAGCCCAAAGAGTTCTCATCTCCCACCCAGACCCTTAGGAAGGGACACATGCAGTCGGATTGCTGACTCCAGCTGGTGGTTTCCTTCTTTAAGATTTGGCAGCCCAGGGCTTCCCTGGTGGTGCAGTGGTTGAGAGTCCGCCTGCCGATGCAGGGGACACAGGTTCGTGCCCCGGTCTGGGAAGATCCCACATGCCGCGGAGCGGCTGGGCCCGTGAGCCATGGCCGCTGAGCCTGCGCGTCCGGAGCCTGTGCTCTGCAACGGGAGAGGCCACGGCAGTGAGAGGCCCGCGTACCGCAAAAAAAAAAAAAAAAAAAAAAAAGATTTGGCATCCTTCTGCAAGCTCAGTGCTTAGAGGAGAGATACCTAAGCCTCTCTCCCATGCCTTGTCCTTCCTCTCCTATGGGACGGATCACACGTGAGCTGGATGGAAATGTCCAAACCCCACAAAACCAATGTTTTGTTTACTGTCCCCTTGCAGACGACAGTCCCAGCTCCCATGTGGGACCTCTCGGCCAGCTGAAGCTCTCTCACTCAGTTGTGTGGTGGAGAGCACACTGCCGAAGTTAATGTGGATTCTGTCCATTTCTTAAAGAAAAACAGAGACGTGATTATTTAGGTTATCCAAGCTCAAAATTGCTTGAACTCCAGCTGCTCATGCATTGGAGGCAACAGATTAGAACAAGACCCACAGGGCCCTTCGGTCTGCTCCTGTGCGGGGCAGGCTGGGCCCCAGGTCTACTCTGCCTCTGCTCCGTCCCCGCTTCTTGCATCTGGAAGGGGGCCGTGTGGAACCACTCAGCAGCACGGCTTCAAGGCTCTAAGGGCCTTCAAGGCTTTGGGTTCTCCTGGGGCACCTGTGACACACTGAGCAGAGTAGAAAGATGCCAGAACCAAAATCCTGAAGGGAAGAATCTTAGCTTTGGAAAAAGGAAGTGAATTACCCTGCTAAAAATCATAGAAAAAGGCTACTTGGAGACCGAGTGGCTTTGGATTGATTTGACCCATGGAAGGGCCTCGGCCCAGTGGGATCTTACAAGTGTGGTGAGGGACCCTCACGGTGACAGTGAGAATCCAAGACGTCAGGGCCATTGGGACCGAGGCTCAAGCAGGCCCGGCAAGGCCCAGTCAGCTGGTCCAGAGCTCGAGGCAACATGTGTAAGAATCTCAACAATTTCACAGTTTGGGCCCCTGAATGATGGAAAGCTACAAATACTGTCAGATCCCTCACTGCTGTTTTGTTCTCAGAATTCATGTCAAAGAGAAAAATCACATATGTCTGAGTAAGTTTCTTCTCGCTCTATAACCACCCTCCTGGAATGGGACCCAGCATCCACCTTGAGTGAACACAGGGTGCACACCCAGTAGTTGTGGGGGACCCCCCTCCTCCAGTCGACACAAAGGTGCAGCGCAAACTCAGGAGTCTAAGCAACGATGAGTGATACCTGCCCGGCCAGGTAAGTCTAGTCCTGGAGAACACTTCCTTTTCTCCAGACCACATAAAATTGCACTTGTGTTTGATTCAGGGAATCTGAGGAAAGGGAGTGAACAGCCAAAACTTGGGGCGATGGCCACATGTTTTTTCCAAGTGTTATCGAACATAAACCTTCATGGCGGCGAGCTGATTGGTTGGGTTTTATTCCAGCCCAGAGTGATTTTTTTAAATGACTAATTTATAAAATCTTTGAAAATAAGAGTTTCTAATGGAAGTGCTTACACAACCATAACTCTGGTGTGGCGAATGGCACCATGGCCGTTAAGGATGTGTTGTTGTGGGTTTATATGCTAATCTGCCTTCAGTGTGACAGACTGTCACCTGCACAGGGGGTACCGTTCAGTGCTATATTAGCCCATATGGCAGAAGCTAAATTGTAGCGAAGCTATGGGCTAATTAAGGATGAGTTAATAAAGCCAGGCAGAGTGAGCCCGGCCAGCCCTCCCAGCCCTGGGGGGACTGCCCCCGCCCAAAGTGATTTACCCTGTTTGAGCTTTTCCGTTCTTCACCATTTGGTCTCTGAGAACAAATCCATAGCTCCATTTTAGACATACATTTCATCCTTCCCACATCCCCACCATTTTTTTTTGTTTTTGTTTTTGTTTTTGTTTTCTGGCCGTGCCATGCAGCATGTGGGATCTTGGTTGCCCGACCAGGGATTGAACCCGTGCCGCCTGTGTTGGAAGCACGGAGTAGTGACCACTGGGCCACCAGGCAAGTCCCCTCCCTACAATTTTGATGTTAGACTTAAAAACAACTTCCATGACCCCTGACACTTTCTCAAAGAACTGATCTTCTTATGAACTGTTTAGATTTCAGGACAAAAGGAGTAAAAGCAGCTGGAGGTAGGTGCACAGATACATGAGTTACCAGGTTATTTGCGGTTTGTTTTTGATACAGAAAAATAGATATATTCTACCCATTAAGGCTCCAAGTAAATCCCCTAAGCAGCACACTTTGGAGCCATTAATTCTGGTTTCGAAGTGGCAGGCACGAGCTAACCGCGATAATATGTCCATCAGGCTTTGAACCAGAAGAAGCAAACATTTAACTTAGCTGGAATTCAGTATCGAGTTTGAAAACACTTCTTTGAAAACTTTGTTTGGTTTTCTGGCAAGCTCCCCTTTAGCTCTTCACCCAAGAACTGGCAGGCGGTGCCCTTCTAGGTGGGGATGGCCGCAGGTCATCGGTCACTTCTCCCAGGCCCACCTCTGCACTCCACTCCCCCCGGCTAGGGGAGCAGATTTCCTTTGAGCCGGGAGGTGGGCCCCGCAGGCCTGTCCTTGGAGACCCACATCGATGCTGCTCTGTTAACCAGCTGGCACGAGGAACACGAGACCCACTTGGCTCTTTCCTCCCAAATCAAGCCCAGGCTGCTTGTGCCATGCCAGCCTGGAGAGTCAGGTTTCTTGGGTGACACCCTCGGCTTCTCTCCATGTAGTCTTTAGATGCCTCAGTTAACTGGGACAGTGACTCGAAAAACATGACAATCTGCCACTTTACTAATTTTTGCAAATAACTGCACTTGACATCCCCTGGAAAAGTTCAAACCAGGAGATGCTAAGACAGCGAGCCTCCCATGATATCTTGACACCTGAAATGAATGTTTTGAGCACCAGCCAATCCCTCTAGCTCTGCTATTTTTATTTGTTTTTTTGTTTTTGGGGGTTTTTTTGCGGTACGCGGGCCTCTCACCGTTGTGGCCTCTCCCGTTGCGGAGCACAGTCTCTGGACGCGCAGGCTCAGCGGCCATGGCTCACAGGTCCAGCCGCTCCGCGGCATGTGGGATCTTCCCATACTGGGGCATGAACCCGTGTCCCCCGCATCGGCAGGCAGACTCTCAACCACTGCGCCACCGGGGAAGCCCTCGCTCTGCTATTTTTAATCAAACACATTTACTTTCATTCTCTTTCTCTATTCTCAATGAGGTCATGGCATCTAAACTAAAAAACCATGAAGGCCAGAAAAAAAAGAGAGAGAAACAGGCAAGCAAGCCAGTCTGGTTTGCACACAAGGAAGGTGGCAGGTCCGAGCTCTCCCCATCACTGAGCAGATGGTGTGCGGCCGGCTGGTTATCCTCCTTTTGCCTCTACTTTCCCATCTCTAAAAAGGGGCAGAACCTACTTCCCAAGTTTTATGGCACTCAATCAAATGGTACCATCCAAGGCTACTTGCACAGTTTCTGGGACATCATAAGAATTCATCTAAGAGTAGAAAACGAAACAGACGTATATACTCACAGTCACTTGACAAGTGACCTGGGAATGTCAAAACACCACAAACCTTGACTCTACAGTATCTGCAGAGACAAAGGACCAGAGCTGGACCGGAAATGGTGGGTGTTCTTGAAATAGCTGAGGGCCCTGCCCTGCCGCCCCCAGGCTGGAGCAGCCAGGGGAAGAGGTATCCCATTCTGCTCAGAAGCCTGAATCAGAATGTTTCCTGGTCTAAAAATGATGTCTGCCAACATGTGTTCTTGCCCATATGAGTCAAGCTCTGATGTAGGGGTATAAATAACAAAGAATTTACTAAAGGCATTTGTCCTTCCTTAAGTGGATGTGGGGCTAGATACTCTGTCTAGGCGGGCCTGACACTTCTGCGTCTGATGCTGGAACCAGAAGCCCCTGGGACCCGCAATCAAGGAGAGAGGATGGTCATCACAGGGGGGTCAGGCCTTGCGGCCCCTGTGCAGCTGAGCTGCACCCCCAGGATGGACTGGAACCCGGGTGCTTCCTCCCCACCTCTCAGTCCCCAACCTTGCAGCTGGGCATGACCTGCAGGAGAAGCAGGCAGATGCCCTCATCAGAGCCAGAACCAGCACAGGGCCCAGGATCGGACGAGCAGAGCAGAAGATCCAGAAGAATCTAGAAGGGGCCTGGCCGCTGCCTAGGGGCACCCCACTCACCTCCAGCCGCTCCCCCACTGGCACCTCCTGGCCCCTCAGAGCCCCTGTGTGGCCGCACCAGCCAGAGCTCTGCTGAGAAGCGAACTCTAAATCGACTGCTATACACCCAGCCCGGCACCAGCGGGGACAAAGTTGAATTTAATGACATTCGAATCTCTCAATTTACATAAAAGCAAATGTTATGAGAGTCCATCCAGCATGTCCATGCTGAGCGTGGCCTCCAAGTCCAGCATGTCCTTGGCCCATGTCTTGGACCTTCAGAACCACAGCGTGCTTGGTGCAGAGGGGCTTTGAGGGAGAGGGTGGCTCGGAGGGAAGTGCATGCTGGGCGTCTTTGCACCCCAGGGTGGACCGCAGTCAGGCAACGCCAAAGGAGGTCAAGAGACACCCGTTTCCTCTCAAGTCCTCCCTCTGCCATGATGACATGGCACTGGCCTCACCTGAAGAATGAAAATTTCCTCACTCTGGTTTCCTGCCAGGTAACCTATGATTCAGTCCAGGGATTACCAACCGTCCTGCTGCGGTGGCTGCTCCAGGTGATGCACTGTGTCCTGCAGCCCAGCATCCCGCTGATCCCATGTGTACACATGACCTGGTCCCCCATCAACGCAAGAGTTTTTCCTTCTCCCTCTGGTGAAAGGTGGGCCATTTTGGGGGAGGACAACGGCACCATCCTCGCCTCCTGCCCCTGGCTCCCCCCTGACGCCTACACCTCCTCCGGACCCCCGCCTCCCGCTGCAGCAAACCACTTCCCACACCCAGGTGGGTCCCAGGAGGCAGGCCAGGCACCTGCCGTGAGAGCCGGATTTGCAAGGATGCTGCAGGTAATGCCGGCTCCTTCCATCTCAGCGTCTGCAGGCAGGACATAAGCCCCTCCTGACATCAGAAGATGCATGGTTATTTGGTAGCACAACTTGGTGGGGTCCTGCTGGCATCTAGTGGGTCGAGGCCACAGATGCTGTTAAGTATCCCCCAGTGCCCAGCCCGCCCCACCACAGAGCCCCGCCCGGCCCCCAGTATCAATAGTTTTAAGGTTGAGAAGCCCTGGTTCATGGGGAGAGGTCGGTACCTCTACCTAATTCCAAGTCTTTACTTTTCCAGCCGAGGGCCTGTCGTCTTCTCCCAGAGAGGCATCAGGGGGCTTTGAGATAGAAGAGGAGTGAGTTTGCAAGTTGTTCAGAAAAGAGCATGGAGTGTTTTGCTGGATTGGCCCCCAAAAAACGCAACAAAAGGAAATACAAAGATGATAACCTCTCTCCTCTCCAGTATCCAGAGAAGTTGAATAAAACTCAGTTTCCCGTTTCACATATATCCACATGTCTTCCTACAAAGGGAACAGTGGGCATGTTACTGCTCCGCGCTTACCCCAGGTTGTGCGGGCTGGCAAGAGGACCAGTACTTTAAACACAGAGGCCGCCTGCACGGTCATCCTGAGCTCTGTAAAGATGTGCAAGACATAGACACATGGAGGCTGAAAGAGCCCACGTAGGAGGAGAGCTGAAGGAGACCTGGCGTCAGAGGCTGGCATTCACCCAGCAGGAGGCAGAGACCAGATTTCCTGGCCCGCGAGATGGGTGGTGGCCCACCAGGGTGGCCGTGGAATCTCTGAAACCACACCGAGGGCTCCCCTAACAAACGTCTGGCTGCCTCTGGCTCGCCGCGTGGCCAGCCGCCAGTCACGGAAGATGTCAGCCGTGGTGGTGCCAGTACCTCCACCCATGTGACCGAGTGGACAGGATCCAAGGAAAACCCCACCAGCCATCCGGACAATCACGAGGACACCGGTTAGTGTCCTGACTGGTCTGGCTGCAGCAAACCTTCTAAAACATCGTAGTTCACACTCACGACGTCCTGTCCGTGTAGGCACATTTTTGGCCTTTCCCATTTACAATGTAGTTTTCCCTGGTGGAGTTGGAACTATGATCATCCCTGATTTACCCATGAGAACACAGAGGTACCAAGAGGCGAGGTGGCCTGTCCCAGGCCACACCGCTAGTACGTGGCAATCTGGATTCAAACCCAGGGAACCTGACTTCAAAGTCCCCCCGCCATTAACTGTGACACCAGCCCAGACGCTCTACCATCTGGCAAGAGGCAGCCGGGCACCTTGTTTTCCGAGGTTCTGTGTTCTCACAGGCAGGATGGCCTCCCTCCTCTCCATGGCACCTAGACTGTGGTCCCAAGGCAACATCTGGGCATCAGTCCCACCCATCTGAGGGCTTGGGTCTTCGCGGGGGCATGAGAGGATTTTGTCAGGTGCCTCCCCCTGCTCCCTGTCTACACCTGGCATCTGAGATTCTCTGTTGTGGTCCTGAGCTTGGTTCTGCCCAAAGCTCCTGCTTGCAGCAGGCGGACCCTTGGCTGAAGCTGGCACATCTCCTTCTGAATGAGATTCCCTTGTGTTCATCTCCGCAGGGTGTCAGTCAGGCAGCAAACATCCCGTAACTTCCTTCAGAGACCTTTGTGCATAGAGATAAGTGTTTCAACTGGTTACCTGGGGCTAGGTATCCTTACCCCTTCCCCTTCTCTTCAAAGACATCTGAAGACTGGACCATTTAAGAGCACACTGTGTTTGCGATACAAAGTATCGATTGTCTTGTTTTTAGCCCATTTTCTCACACAGCCTCCTGTAGTGAGTTGAGAATGGAGTTGCAGTAGTAAATGCACCCTTTTCTCAACTTCAACCACCAAAGCACTTCTGGGTTACAAGACTTACAGGATGTTCTTATCTGTATTTTCTTTCTTTCTACAGATGCTTCCAGCCAGGAACAGAGTACATGCATCAGTTTGTTTGTTGATGCTTTTATACAGTGGGCAGAGGTGCCCAGGTGGCAGACAGTGGGAGTTTAGTGCTCCTAACATACAGGGTGGACTCTTACCTGTTAAAAAATCCGGAACCAGAGGAAATGTACTTGCATTTCCCTATTAGGAAAGCAGTCCCTGTGGCCTGATGGCTAGCAATCGACAGAGGACAAATTTGTGGTTGTATTTGGAAAATTCTCACAAACATCTTTTAGTGTCCTGAGCTGAGGCAGGGAATTTCCCAGAGGGCTCATCAGTGACAACAGATTGATTTATATTTGCAATTGTAAAGGTGAAAAGGAGGTGAGACATCCCCATCCGGGTCCAGCACCAGGAGCCTTGGGGATGGTGCGTGTGTGTATGCGTCAGGGAGTGTGTCACAGGCAATAGTGGGGCTGGGGATGAAGATCCTGGCTGTTTTCTCCAAGCATTTGGAAGTTTACAAATATCCCGATGTTGTGAGTCATAAAACGAGCTGACTGCCCCAAAGCCAGATTGCAGTGGCTCCAGAAGTTGGGGTCCTGTGGCCCCAGCCAAAGCCTTAGGTGCCTGAGACAAACGTGTCTGCCTGGGATACCTAGGTAACGCCGGCTAATTTAATCTGACTGTGAATTGTTATCATAACCAAAAACATTACAGTTGGTGTTTTTGAAAGAAAAATAATATTTTAAAATATACTGGCTTTCCTAAGGTAGTGTGTCCATCAAACCCCGTCAACTGTTTCACAACCTTCTAATTAGATTAAGCCAATTTAATGACTCAGGCATATAAAATGCCTTACCTTGCCTGTCCCCGCATCCACTAATGCACACATCGACAGAGAATTAGGCTGGATGATTTTAAGGCCAGACCCATATAAGCTGGGAGATTCAAATTAAGGTTTAATTAACCTGCTTAGCACAAGAATCTCCGAACAGCGGGAGATTTTACACACTGTTACGTGTGATCTGTAATAACCAGGCACAACCGGCTTTCCCACAACCATTATGTGTTCTGGGATATCTGCCTTGGCCTGTGTACTTGGTCCGAAGTCTGGAACCCATCGATTCCAGGAGAAAAATGCTTGGAGATATACTCCCAGACCCTTAGGCGGTATGTGCACACAGAAGAGGCTGGGAAAGAAGGGATGCATTCAGTCAAGCCACCTGTGATGTTGTCAGTGGTGGGTTGGATTCGTCAAACAATTGACTGGTAAATGCATGAGTTATTGATTGGATGCTCAGACCCTTTCTCACATAACAGCCTGTGATATTTTGAGGGCAAAGCCTGCAACCTGTACCCTTTATTCAGTTTTAACCAGTTGAGCCCTCATGGGGTAAGCCAGATCATTTGCTTTTATCCCTGGGTTAAAATCTGGTTGGGCCCAGTCATCGGTGTCTCTGTGTTACCACCTTTCTGGAGCAGAGGGCATGTTGGAGGGGTGGCTTTTACTACAAACTGCTATACTGTTCCCTTCTTATCTCAGCCTAGTTCCATGTATATGTGAGTACCAAGAGTTTAGGACCAATTGATAGTGAAGATGTTTTCTCTTTTGCAGCCAACATCTCACTTTCCACAGCTACATGGTCGGTCTTCAGATGCTATGTCTTATAAGGAAATCATGGAAAGATTGGCATGCCATCTAAACCATGGCTTTGTGTGTGAGTGGGTTGACTAGAATGAAAAGAATCCGTCATACAGTCAGACGAATGACAAGTGGAAGCAGGAAATGCCCCTCCATTGACTGGATCAAAGCCTCCTTCCAAGAATCATTGAAGAGCTCACGGTGAGAATCTCCACCTCTGTAGCTGTTCCCTCCCGCATCTGTGTCCGACCATGACTTCCTCTCTCCTCCCTCCATTCTGCAAATCTAACATGGTTAGAGAACTTACCTGGCAAATTCTCCCTACTAGAGATATCAAATCCTGCAGTGGGATTTTCTGTAGGAGAGGGGGTGGCCATGGACCATTACCAAGACTGGGTTCAGAGATGCCAAAGTTTCCTGGGCCTGCCTGGAGAAAACCACACAAGTTAGCAGGGCTGCTGACACTCTAACCTCTTGGGAGAGGAAGCAACTCTGTTAGTCTTAAGTCAGCCAACAAATCCTTGGCTCTTCCTTTTGACCCTAAAGATGCAGTGAGACACAAAGATGGCAATCTCCTTGGGATGAATCATTCCAGGTTTATTCCAGGGTTATAATAGGAATATCTCTATAATAAATATACCACTACTTATATCTGTTCACCGAGCAGAAAAAATCCAAACAATTGAAATCACATAGTGTATAATGGCTCCTATATGAGCTATATTTTTCCAAAGACAAACAAACCTAGTTGATGAGGTAAAGTCTCCTTTATAGAAGAATTCTGGCTGATGAAATGGAAAGGATGATAGAATTAATAGTCACCATGTTGCAAACCCCAAGGAAACAGCTTATTCGGGAAATGATGATCCATCCATGAAACCTTTGTATGAAAGGTTGATGAGGAGCTTTGCAATGTGGGCGCCGTGCAGCCCTATGAACTCACCAATCAATTTCAGTTACCATTAAAAGTGGACAACCAGACAGTATGGGCCTCATGATGTGATACTCGGTGCAGCACTTGAAGGATCTTTGTCCAAAACAATGAACCTATATCTAATCAAGTCTTTAGAAGTAGCTTCCCGTTCATGGGAAATATGGGGCAGTCTAAGGTGCTAAACAACACAGCAAGGAAACAACAGAGATATTCACTCTAAAGGACAGCTGAGCTGGCTTCCCCAACACATCATAGTCCCAAATGAAACAAAAAGGGCGTCCTTTAAATTTAGAGACAAAACATAAAGTGTGGACCTTGTTGGAATCTGGATTTATATAAATGCTTTCATCAGACCTGAGACTACTGAGGACTCGGGGTTGGGTATTGGATGATTCCAAGTGCATATTCCTCTTTGTTTTATGATAATGGCATTGTACTGATATAAGAAAGTGTCTATGTTTTTTAGAGTTTCACAATGAGATATGTAGAAGCAAAATGAGATTGTATCTGGAATTTGCTTTTAAATATTTCAGCCAAAAAAAAATCCAAGGAAGGCAAAATCCTGATAACGATTGAGTCTTGCTGATGGGTAGTTGGGAGTTCATTATATTGATACAATTTTCTCCATTTGCAGATATGTAATATGGAAGAACCTTCTATATTCTATTACAAGCTAATCACTAAAGGGATGTTGCCTATAAGCTTAAAATATACATCTCTGGGAACCCTACCTACCAGGTAATGAGCTTTAAGCTAAAATACCTTTGTTTAGCTCACAGGAAACATCCTGACCAGGCCCACCTGTGAATGGCTGCAGGAAGGGAGAAATTAACACATCCCCTCCAGAAGCTGACTGGAACCCCAGGAAATGTTTGGCTTTATTCCCCCCCCCACCCTGCTTTTAGTATAAAAGAAGCTTGACTTCTAACTCAGGGAAGATGGTTCTTTGGGACACAAGTCCACCATCTTCTCAGTCTCCTGACTTACAAATAAAGTCACTATTCCTTGCTCCAAAAACTTGTCTCTTGATTTATTGGCCTGTTGTGTGATGAGCGGTACGAGCTAGGACCTGGTAACAGGTATGTTTGAAAATTTTTTTCAATAAAAAAATGATGCTTTTGTGATGGATGGCTGAATGAATGGATGGAACCGCGGTGGGTTACACCCTACATTTCATGTGCCCACCTTGTCCATCAGGGTTATTGCCTGTATTTACCAAAATATTGTATCAAGTCACACACAAAAGACCCCACTGCCAAGGCACACCCTACTGGTCATGGTGCAGGTGAGAGCTTCATCCTTCTCAGAGAGTTCAAACACTGCCGATGCTGCAGTGCTGGAGGGCTCAGCAAGGCATCATGCACCCAAGGTCCTTTGGGTGCTCAGCCTTTGTTAGTCTGGGAAAAAAGAAACACATCAAAGGTTACCATTTAATCAGTTTCAATTTACCTTATGAATATCCACTGGAGAACAATAGTACTCAAGGTGTGTTCAATTATACATTTAACTTATACAAAACATACTGGAAACTTCCTTTTTTGTATCCCTTTAGTCTTGATGGTGAGCTTTGAGAAATACTTGCAAGAAGGAGAAACTTGTCAAAATGGTGAATGTTTTGATGACTCTAGAACAATGTTTTTTAAGTATATGAACTACGAGTGGGCTATGAAATCAATTTAAAGGGTCATGACAAGCATTATTTTTAAAAAAGGAGAGAATAGAATAAATGAGAATCAAAATGCATTTCATATAAGCATTGTCTTCCCAAATTTTAGCTTCAACTACATAAGCATGAGTGCTGGATTATGATGGAAAATGTATTTCTTACTCTGGGTTGGCCTTAAAATGTTTGAGAAGCACGGTACTAGAAATAGCATAATTTTGTGGAAATTCCTTTCACACGGTTTACTCTTTCAACTTCATACGGACAAATCATGCTTATTCATTAGTAAACATTATTTCCAAAGACTGTGTAAGGTTTGGATAAGTTAACAGAACGTCTATAACACAACGGTGGATTTCTTTGAGATTATGGTCACCTGTTCTGATGTGGACATCTGGAGTGAATTACTATCCTTGTCAGATGTAATTGAGAGGAACAAGAAAATTTAGTGCCATACAGAGCGAGAAAGTAGAGTTTAAAATATTTGGCATTTCTCAGCTAACACTAGGCAACCCATACTCATTACAACAGTGCAAGAAAACATATGTCCAAACAGTGGCCTCAAACCCTCCCTGGAGAGGTGTGCTCAGGAGAGAAATGGCCAAGCTCGGAATGAACAAGAGAGCATTGCTTTGATCAGCCCTTGTATGGGATGTCATCAGGCACTTTTCTGACCCCTGGAGCTTTCTGCCATCCTACCTGGTTTCCTGTTGTCTCTCCTCAGCAGGACCTCCTCACCTGACTGGCCTGAGAGAGTCTCCTCGCTGGTGTTGGCACTTCTCACTCACTGCTCATCTAGACTAAGACTTGCTGCTTCTTCCAGGAGCAAATCCACGAGGCTGAAGCATTCCAGCTACTGGGCAGGAATTCCCGGGAGGGCAATGGCCCCCATGCACCCCCAGGAAAGGAGCCCAAGAGTGCAGGCTGCCACGGTTGCCCCTCCCACTGTGGACGAAGCAGGAGGTGGCCTGGGCACAGCTGCCTGGAGACGAGCCACCACCTCACTTTTGGAAGCCTCCCTACTTTGGACACTCTTGGCCCTTGTTTTTCGTACAAACTGTCAGTCACGAGGGGGATCTTGAGTCCCCATGGAATCGTGCCCTGTCTTCTGACTGCTTGCATAGCAACTCACTTTTCAAACCTTATTCTTTGCCCAGGTACTGGGTTGAATAATGTCCCCTAAACATGCATCCACCAGGAACCTGCTGATGTGACCGTATTTGGAAATAGAGTCTTTGCTGATGTGATCAAGTTAAGATGAGGTCATCCTAGAATAGGGTGGGCCCTGATCCAGTATGACTGGAGTCCCTGTAAGGAGAGGGTGGTGTGGACACAGAGACACATACAGGAATGATACCACATGAAGATGAAGGCAGAGCCTGAAATAATGCATCTGAAAATGAAGGGATGCCCAGGGCTGCTAGCAGTCACCAGACACTAGGGCGAGGCAAGGAAAGACCCTCCCCTAGAGCCATCAGAGAGAGCGTGGCCCCGTCGACACTTCGTTTTCAGACTTTTGGCCTCTGGGAAGGTGAGAGAATAACTCCTATGGCTTTAAGCCATCCTGTTTGTGGTAACTTGTTAGGGCAGCCTTAGAAAACTAATACAACCTGCAGAATAATTCCAGATTTAGCAAGATAGGGTCAGTAACATACCTTAATGAGTGCAAAATTAGCACTTGTACAAAAGAAGCCCCGCTGCCCATTTCCTGTGAGTCAGGGTGTACAGTGAGGGAAACATACAATGCCTCTCTATATGCCTTAGGCAGGTGGGCCTGATCAAGTGAAAAGTGGCCAAGCATGGGTGGGCCACCAAATGCTTTTCTTAATCAACCTGCCATAGTCATAGGGAATGAAATTTCTCCCAAGATGATGATCTTGTTGGCTGGCTGTCTTCGGTCTGGGTATTGCATTTACTGTGTGTGTGTGTGTGTGTATGTGAGCACGTGCGCGTGCGCACCTTTGTCCTCTTAGGTATTTGAAGGGAGACCATGTGCTATTTTTTAGAAATAAATTGTATAAAAGAAATGACTAAACAGGATAGACTAAAGGTGGAGGTGATGGTTAGACCAGACCTGGTTGTAAATCCCCCAGACTGCGGTCTGTGTGCTATATTTTGGGGACCTCCCAGGTACCCAACAGTTTCTCCACCATCAGCCAAAACCACCATAATGGATGCACTTGACAGAGACTTCTTGACCACGAAAACACTTTCAGGACTAGGTGGCAGGGGTCAGAGGGGTGGAATGGTGAGCAGCTGACACTTACTTGGATGCCCGAGCTCCTCTAATCCTCACGGCCAGGAAGACCAGAGAGAACTAAGCCCAGGTGTTCTGCACCTGGGGAATGTTCCAGCTCTCTCCAGCTAGCCCAGACATAGTGGGTACACAAGAGGAGGCAGTAAGGGAGTCCCATGGACATCCAAGGACAGGCAGAGGCTAACGGGCTGAAGCCCACCAGGCTCCTGGGTCTCTAGGGATTCCTAAGTCCCCACAGCAGGAGTTGCAGCTCCTTGTTTTGGTCTCCATTGCTAACCTGGTGCACAGACAATGAGAAAAAAAGGCCAGTGACCTAGCCCCGTGGAGAACATCTAAGGGATGATTTCCCAGAGAACAGTCCCTTTATCTCAATTCATCTTGTTGAACCAGAGGACTCCAATGGGCAGGAAACCTGGATATCTCTGGGTCAAGTGTCTATCCCAAGAAAAGCCTCAATGAGCAGTGTGACCGGCCCCCACGGCATGGTCACAGCTGCTTGGAGGGGCGAGGGTGCCAGGCAGGGTCTGCTGCAGAAGGTCACAAGGGCAGGCAGCCCCACCCATAGGTCTATGGCTAATGCAGATGCAGGGTTAGAAAGAGCCCACACCTCAGCTTACTTCTCCTGTAGTAAATCGCATTTCCCCGAGCCAGCAGGTGCATATACATCCACACCCATGTGTGTAGATATGCACACCACACATGACAACACACACACACAGTCTACACAAGCGCTCAGGCACATACGCCCCATCTACGCTCAGACCCAGGACAAACTCAGACGCATGGGTCCACACTGCATACATATGCACTCCTACACACACACACACACACACACCCCTGTTGCTGTAGACCCTCATTTCACACACAGGCACACACACTCAAATCTCCAGTTCTGGGCACAGCTCTCTCAGGAGATAGAAACGTATATGCACCGTGGCACACAGCCATCTGTCTGCTCTTGTACGAGCGGACCGAAGCACGGATGAAGAAACAAACTGTACCGACATCCAGAGAGGACGTGCACACGCACACACGCAGGCGCACACACGCAGGCGCGCACACGGGCAGGTCGAAACTGCAGGAGATTTCATTAGTTCGTGTATCTTTCGCCTCTCCCCACAGGGGGCTCTGCCTGGAAGACAGTTGGCCGAGAAGGCGGCTTCTGGGCCTTGTGGGCACAGGGAGGCCCGATGTCACTATTGATTTCTGCCTTTCTCGCAGCATCAGGACGGGCTCATCAGAGAGGGAGCCGGTGCGGTCTGGGGGCGGCCCTGCACGCGGGAAGCCCGGAGCTGACGGTGGGGGAGATAGCAGAGGCTGCTCGGGACAGACATCCCTCCAGCCAGAATCCAGCCCCGAAGGTGGGGGGAGGAGGGGACTGTGCACGGCCGGGGGTGGGCGGAAGCCTCTGGACATGAGCCTGATATCCGAAGCAGCATCCTGCCGTGGTCACGGGCTGGTCTCCAGCCTCCCGCTGCCTGGTTTGAATCCCGACCCCCTTTCCCACTCAGGGCAGCAGTGTGTCCTTCCTCCGGCTGCCCACCCCCCCTCCAAAAAGGGGGCAGCGGTAGGGCTGCAGGAGAGTGAGTGGAGCTCATGCGTGCACAGCCCAGGAGGCCAGAGGAAAGACAGGGAAGGCCGCTGAGGCCGCCCTCCAGCGGGCCCGACCCTTTCCAAATCACCTCCCACCCCCGCTCCCTGCTTCAAATCTAAACCGCTGCTTGCCCTTCCAAATGGAATTTTTTAAAGTGAAAATCAATGCGCTCTAACAGAAAGCACGAATGTCCAATTACAAGATAAATGGAGCATTAACGAACACATTACGTAACACGACTGGTTAATTGCGCAGGCGTTAAATATCTAGAAACGCCAGTGGACCTTCAGCTATGCACTGAGCACGGCTGCCTCAGACGGAAGCAAACTCGTGAGACGACTCAGGGAATCTGGAAAAGCAAATGCCTGCCTCTTCTCCCTCCGGTTTGCAGGAAGGGAAGTGAATCCCCGCGCTCCCGTACGGAAGCATCCCCAGCCCTGCGCTCCGATCACCGCTTATCCAGGTATCTGCTGCCCTATCACAGGAAGGGCCACGCGGCCCCATCAGTTATAGGGAAGGTCTGGACGACCTCACCCCAACCCCTCAGGGGATGCATGCCTGCGGAGCAGCTGGGAAGTTGGGGGCCTCAGATTGGCGAGGTCCTGGTGGAAAGGTGGGGCTGCTTGGAGCCAAGACCCCGTCTCACTCAGCCTTGCACCCGGGAACCCGGCCCACCTCGAGCCACAGCAGGCCACGGTCCTCTTCCTCCTCAGCTTTCAGTCGGAACCTCCGGGCATCTTACAACCCTGATTGAGTGCCTGCAGCGTGTGAAGCCAGTTCACAAAAAGTCTGGGGAACCAAGGCCAAGGCTGGCTGCATCTTAGCCACTCCAGCCCCCTGGCTCAGGTGCCTCACAAGAGGACAAGCACCATTGTGACTTTCCGGGCCACTCCCATACTGAAGGAAGTTTCTTGTTCTTGGATTGCCCGACGGATATTGCACAGTGTGTCCCCAGGGCACTGGGACCAGAGTCTGGCTGCCTATCATGTTGGTTGTTGCAGGACTGTATCCTTGGGGCTCATCCGTATGTGCTCACGGCATCCTCTCTCCTCATAGGTCGCTGGACCAGGTAGTGAGGCTCGGGGTGCACCTCACTCACACAGGACCTCACCTGGTCAGGAGAGAGACGGGACCACCTTTGCAGGAAGCAGGAGAATGCAGGGGTCGATTGCCCTGATTTGGGAGCCAGCTTGCATGGATTCACACCCCAGCAATCTGATTTTACTAGTCGAGTGACCCCTCCAAGCCTCGGTTCCAGTGACTCTTTGATGGAGGTCACTGGAAGGAGTGAACAAGGTCAAGTGTGAGCTCTCTACCCGCTAAGGGGATGAGATGACCTCCACAAAGGTTCCCCGTTGCTGTAATTATTGCCGGCATGTTCATCTACTCTGGCCTGGAGCCCCAGTGGAAACAGGAAAGTTGGGGCCCTGCCCTGGGGAGCGCTGGGGCCAGTGTCTCGTATCTTGTCACCACATGATGGTGATGAGACCCTGGAGAACATAGATCCCAGGACCCCACCTCTCCTGGAATAAATCAGGGGCGCCCACTGCCATTGAACTGACCCCTGTCCAGAGAGGGCTTCAGTTCCCTTCCCGGGGGCTCCCTCCTACACCTACCCTCCTGCCAGCCAGCCTGGGGCCTTCAGGTCTGCCGCTCAGGCCTTCTGGCAAAGCAGGGGGTGGGAGTGCAGAGCAGTACTTCTGGTGATGCAGCTCACACATGCCAGGTCCAGGAGAGCCCAGCTGGGGGTCTGAAAACTTCCTGCAAAGAAACAAACGACTGGGTTTCATCAACAAGCATAGATACCCATTTGAAAGCAATGATTCCCACTTTACACCTTACTGTAATTTTCCAATTAATTGTGATTTAAATATGTTAATGAGGTGATCTAAGTTGAGCATCAGCTTAAAGACTTTCTAAATAATGAAGCAAGAACTCCTGGCGCACACACAAAGGAGAAACTCTCCACTGAATGCAGCAGGATGGAGACAGTCCCAAGATGGGACCAGCTCAGCTGGGCAGCCAGGCCCAGACCAATAGTACGGTCAGGCCTGGGGTTCCTGCAGACCTCAGGTGCCGGGCCTCAGGAGCTAGGCTGGGCCCTCCCTTTGGTTCCTTCTGGCAGAGAGCGCTGGCAGTTCCCTGTGTTTAGGGGCTCTGGGGAGACTGCTGACTCCAAAATATCCCCCGAGTAGCCTGCTGTGGCTATCCAATCTCTCTCCATTCATGTTTCATCGCTTCTTAAGTTTGCCTCTAGAAGTCCCGACCCAGGACGCGAAGCACCCAGGCGGGTCCTTGGGGATGTGTTGCAGGGTACCCGCTCCCTCCCTGGATGGCCCAGGATAGGCAAAGATGCTGGTGGGCCGGCGGGCACAGCTAATCCACACTGGCCCAAGCTGCTTGGGCCTTGAGCTCATTCTCCCTCCTCCAGGTGAGAAGAGCCACAGGGGCATGGGATGGAGAGGCAGAGGGAGCTCTAGGTGGGAGAAATCCACCCACAGCCCTGTCTCCTGTCTCCCAGCCCGGGACATCCTCCGTAACAGCCGCCCATCCCGGGAGCCTCATCTGAAGGACTGAGTCTGAACCGTGGCCCTGCCCCTCCCCTGGATTACATCCAACTCTGCACCCTCCTCCAGACCTCTCCTGCGTCCCTATTACCCAGGGCTGATCAAGAGGCTGACCTCAGGGGCTGTTGTAAAGATTAAATAGGATCAAAGACATGAAAGCAAACACAAGTGGTAAAGCCCTGTGCGCCAAGAGGTAGACGGCGCTAACCCAAAGTCGACAGGAAGGAATGGGTGGATCTCTCAGCACGTCCACCCCCAGTCTTCATGGGTGACAGAAAGCTTGTACCTGGCTGGCAGGTGGGCGGGAAAGCCCTGGCACCAGGGTCACCAACACCCTCCAGTGCTAGCTGTAGGATGAGATGCCTATACACACTTTGACACCACTGCCTGGCATGGTTCTTGGTATGATCCAGGGTTGTTCTCCAAGACAAATTTACTTTTTATTCGTTCATTCATTTAATGTATATCTATGGGGCACCTATAATACACCTGAACATGTTCTAAGTGATGGGAATACAAGAATGGACAAAAGAGACACAGTCCTACCCCCGAGGAGTCTGTGTTTCTTTTGTTTTTTTGTTGCAGTACGCGAGCCTCTCACTGCCGTGGCCTCTCCCGTTGTGGAGCACAGGCTCCAGACGCTCAGGCTCAACGGCCATGGCTCACGGGCCCAGCTGCTCCGCGGCATGTGGGATCCACCAGGACCGGGGCACGAACCCGCATCCCCTGCATGAGCAGGCGGACTCCCAACCACTGCGCCACCAGGGAAGCCCAGGAGTCTGTGTTTTAACGGAGGTTACTATGGACTGAATTGTATCCCCCCCAAATCCGTATGTTGAAGGCCTAACCCCACATGTGACTCTACTGGAAAGGGGGCCTTTAAGGAAGTGATTGTGGTTGCATGAGGTCATATGGGTGGAGCCTATAGAAACCGTGTCCTTATCAAAAAAGAAGCAACACAGGAATCTCTCTCTACCACATGACGACCTGGCCAGAAGGCAGCCCATGTATAAGCCAGGAGAAGAGCTCTTTACCAGAAACTGAATCTTGCTGCAACCTTGGTCTTGGACTTAGCCCCCAGAACTGTGAGAAAATTAATTTCTGTTGTTTAAACCACCCAGTCTGGGGTATTTTGCTACGGCAGCCTGAGCAAACCATGACGGGGAAGCGGGGGGACCGACAAAAAGTAAATAAACAAATATATGTCAGGTAATGTTAAGTGCTACAAAAAAAAACAAATTTCAGTCAAGGAGCCAGGAGGCCCAGCTCGCTCCAGAAGGACACACAGAACAGACAGGCCGAGAGGAGTGGAGAGACCTGCATTTGGGTGTCCACATGGAGCCGGACGCAGCCTCACCTCCAGGAGCACCAGCTCTGCCCTGCCTGGCACTGACCATTCTAAAACGATTCTTTCACGTGATCAGGCATTAATGCTTCATTTATCTGAATTTTACCTTCCGGTTTTCAATTGGAGAGTTACTTTAGACTTTGCCAGTCACTGTCCATTTACGAAGGCAACTATGATAAATGTGCAGACTAACAGGGAAGATTTACTTACTGACACAGCGCTTGGCAGTCTGTGAGGGCCCTAATTAAGTCAGGGATGCAGGAAGAGTTCTGTCTGTCAATACAAACAGAGGAAGCGTTTAGATACCCAAGAGGCAGCAGAGAGGGAGCCATCGTGGCTCAGGGGCAAAGATAACAGA
The DNA here is from genome assembly GCF_964341445.2 of Mesoplodon mirus. NCBI lineage: Eukaryota > Metazoa > Chordata > Mammalia > Artiodactyla > Ziphiidae > Mesoplodon > Mesoplodon mirus. Next base: position 227,179,893 of record NC_138977.1, on the reverse strand, counting down.
AGCACAAGAGCAACTCTGCAACACCTCCCAGCCACAGGCCAGGATTCTCCAGAAGTAAAGAATCACAGAGGTAGAACTCTCAGGCCCAGACCCACATTCAGGAAGAGGCTTCCATCAACCTAAAACGCTTCCGGGACTTGCTTCCACGGCTGGAAACCTGCAGGGGTGACGAGACCGCCGTGAAGTCAGGAATCCTCATCCCTCGAACTTCAGATCCAAACCCGACTTTTTCAACCTGCCCCCGTGTTCCTGCTCTGGCTTCACTTCATGTAGCCAAGGAGGAGGGAGGTGCATCCCAGACGAGCAGCGGCCCGCTCAGGGCTGCTTCCTCAGTGACCTCCAGCGCGAGGGAGCGATTCCATGCTGGCCCTTCAGGCGGTGAGACCCTTACTTCTCCTCCAGCCTGTGGCCTCTTTACACACAGGCTGGTCCCCCGTAGCTGGAACAACAGCTGGCGCTTGGCTTGCAGAAGAGGCAAATCTCTGCCCTCTCCAGAGGTCGGCCCTGCAGCGAGTTTGGGCTCCAGTCTGGGTGTGAAGCTGGGCCCTTCCTTCTTGGTGTCCCAGCCACAGACAGACAAGCAGCTAAGCCCGTTCATGGGGGCTCCACCCTCAGTGACCTAAGCACCTCCCAAAGGCCCCACCTACAGTTCCATCACCTTGGGAGTTAGGATTTCATGTAGGAATTTAGGGGGACACAAACATTCAGACCACGGCAGACATGCTCCCAGGAGTCCACAGGGACTCTCCCTGCGCCAGTTCCGATGTTGCAGCCGCTCATCTTACTTTCCAAACTTCTGGAATATGGCCTTCCCTTCCCTTTGCATCTCTGTTATCTTCCGTTCTAGCCCCGAAGCTGTTTGTCTTCTTAGTCAGGCTCTTACCTCCTGGCTCCCCCGCCTCCAGGCCTTTGTTCAGGCTGCCGTCCTTGCTGGAAGGCTCCCCAGGTATCTCCATCCTGCAGGCGTAAGTTTTAACCCTTGCCTGATGCACCTTGGACTCTCCCGTGGTACGGAGCAGGGCTTGGCACCCTTGCCTGATGCACCTTGGACTCTCCCGTGGTACGGAGCAGGGCTTGGCACAACGTGGGGCCCAAATGACAACTGATTCTCTGATCGCCTCATTGTGTTGTCAGTTACTCAACAAAGACAGTCTCTACTTCAGCCCCTCTGCCTGACAGTCCCAAATTCTTTGTGTCACTTGATCCAGGCAACTGAAAAAGAGGTGTTATACACCAAACCCCATCCATTCCAGTTAGTGGCTTGGTAAGCCATCTAGAAACAAAATGGCAGCTGAAAAAATCATCCTGATGTGTGACTGTTAGTCTGATGGGACCAGAGAACCCCACTACTGAGAGATGGAGTATGTGGGTTCCTGAAGACACATCTCCCCAACTTATCAGCTGACTTAATGTCCCGGAGACACAAACCAAGGCCACAAAACAGGTGGACAGCAGTGGCTTCTCCTGACGTCACAGGCAATGCCCTGTCTTGGGGCAACTTAAAGACCTACTTTGCCGGAGAAGGTTGACTTTTCCACTCATCCAAATACCTGATTTCCATGTTTGAATTCCTCATTGCCTGTGTCCTGTCCATCTTCTGGTGTGATACAGTCTTCCTCCATCTACCATTTTAGTCCACGTTTTGTGTGGAGTGTGATGTCTGGAGTGTGTGGAAGAATTAATCAGATGCCTGACCTTCTTTTGGTTCTTTACGATGTCCCCACCCCCTCACCTCAGAACCTGCCCATCCCTTTGCCACTTTCTTTGCGTGGCTAACTCCCACTGTCCCTTAAAGTTCCCCTCCTCACGGGCCTCCTTCACCCACCCTCTGCAGCCTGGGTTCTGTACTCTCATCACCCCGCGTGGTGTGTCCCTCTTCACACGACTTACGATGTGGGTCCTTGTTTGCTCAGCGGCTTCCTCAGCAGATGTTAAGCTCTATAAGGGCAGAGCCCTCTCTCTCCAGCCTGTGACATGGTGTCAGCTCGGAGGAAACACTAGTATTTCTTCAACCAATGATTAAATGTTCAAATTAAAATCATTAATTCCATGCGCAGATGCCAACAGCTTCCACTTAATCATCTGTCTGAAGGCCTTTCCTTCGATATTTTCCAAGAGGGAAACCTGAAGAGGCTCTCAGGGAGATGACAGCCACATGCACGGCAAGCCATGTTAAAGAGGCCCCGACTTACAAAAACAACCAATTCTGGTGTTATCTTTCTTCCTTTTTCTCCACAGAACAAAAGTCGTGTGGCGAGAGGTCCCATGGTCTCCTCTATAAACATGTTTGGATGTTTCTCACTTAGGTCAACATTGACAGTCATTGGAAGTGGCACATGGAAACACAAAAAGCACGAGGCATTAACAGATCCGGCCACTAAGGGCCCTGCACCCTTTACAGAAAAGCCCTGAAATAAACATAACAGGCCTAAATTGTGTAAATGTCAGGGCTTTTGAAGTCACTTGCTGCCGTGCCCTTGACGGGCTTGTCCCCAGCATCCTGCCTCTGAGTCCACAGAGGACATGGGCCGGGCATCCTGGCACTCACCCTACCTCACTCCCGCCGAAGCCAGAGGGACCAGGCCGGCATTCCCACACTGCCTTTGTGTGAACAGCACCTGCTAAAAGGCTGTCCTCGCACACTTGTTGGCTCCGGATTCCACCAGCAGTTACATCCGCTGTGCCAGTGCACATCTTGGGTGTTTTTCCCCAGGAAGGTGCTCTATCACACTGCAGTCCCCTCTGGGTGTGTGAGCATCACACCAGCCGTCCACTGAACTTTCTATCATTCTGAAGCTCTTCTGTAGCTCTGTCTAGGTGTGACCCTCCCGGCACACCTGTCGGAGGTTGAACAGGTAAGGACACTGGGGCAAAGAGCAGTTGCCCGATTGACCAGGTGTCCTAGCCTGGGACTGCCCTCCAGATAACCTGCACCACCCCACTCCCACTGGCACGGGGTCAGCCCCCCCTCCCCCCAGTGAAGGCCCCAAGCCACTGGGACCACTCTTGAAGCCCCCGAGTCTTGCTGGAGCTTCATGTCTCAAAGACCCAGCTCATGGCTGAGAGAGGCTGGCACAGGGAGCCCTGGGGCTCCTGGCTTGAGCTCCCCTGGTCACCTGCCTGCTGGGTGAGGGGCATGACTTCCAGGCACAGCTCTGGGAGGGTGGACACCCTGAGCGAGGTTTGGCCCAGCAGGACGGGTGAACGGCCACTTTCAGGACAAAGAGCTTCTAATTCTAACCATCATCCTCAAGCCAAGAGGGACTTTGCTGACAGAAGCCTGGGCACCTCCACTGGGAATATTATCAAAGAGGAGGAAAGGTGCCTTTAAAGTTCAAGTTAAGTCACCTGAACAGAAACAATGTCAAGTGAAATAATAGTCACGGGTGCTTTGGTGCTTTGAGGACCATATTCAATGTTTTGGCTTGGGGTGAAGGCAATGGACACATCCTCCTCAAAGTCTTCAGAACAAGAGCCTCTCTCTCTCCCCTTTGCCATCCCCAGCTCTTTGGCATCTCCCATCCCCCTGTTGTCTGCCTCTCCACCAGAAGCCTGGCCGTGATTTTTCCACGTCCCAGCCTGGGGAGCTGGAAAGGGTTCAGCCAGGATGGAGGACCATCATGAAGTTGGGTGACACCTGAATTTCTCAGGCATTGCAGAGTGGGTTCAATCACTCCATGAGTCACCAAGACAAAGCTGAGGGGCCCCAGGAGACATAGTGCCATCAGAATCTGTACTGACTTGACCAGTGTCCCCTCCCAAATTCATGTATGCGTGACCTTATTTGGATATAGGGTCTTTGCAGATGTAATCGAGTTCAGATAAGGTCACACCTTAAGGTCACACCTTAAGGTTAATGAGGGTCCTAAATCCAATGACCAGTGTCCTTATAAGAAGAGGGAGGGCTTCCCTGGTGGTGCAGTGGTTGAGAGTCCGCCTGCCGATGCAGGGGACACGGGTTCGTGCCCCGGTCCGGGAAGATCCCACATGCCGCAGAGCGGCTGGGCCTGTGAGCCATGGCCGCTGGGCCTGCGTGTCCGGAGCCTGTGCTCTGCAACGGGAGAGGCCACAACGGTGAGAGGCCTGCGTACCACAAAAAAAAAAAAAAAAAGAAGAGGGAAACTTGGACCCAGAGACACAAATACAGAAGGGGCCTGCAATCCGAGGGCAGAGACAGAGATGGGAGTGATACACCTACCAGCCAAGGACAGCAAGGTGCACCTGGGGCCACCAGGACCTGGAGGGGGCAAGGAAGGATGCCCTGAGCCTCCCAAGTCACATCACAGCCCTCCCAACGCCTTAGTTTCAGACTTCTGGCCTCTAGAATTGTCAGAGAATAAACTTCTGTTGTTTTTAGCCACGCAGTTTGTGATAGTTCTGCTATGGCAGCTGCAGGAAAGTGACATGGGGTGCTTGGCACTCCGCCTCCTCTAGGACTAAGAAAGGGGACATTGTCCAGGAACACAGAGTGGAGGGTCACGTGTGTGCACGTGTGTGTGGGGGGGGTGCACGTGCACGTCACCCATGGCATCACACAGAGGACCCAGTGGCCGGGAAGCCAGTTGCCCATCTCTTTCCTCCACGTCAACCCCCCATCCTGTCCTTGATCTGACAGGCCAGCAGACGAGGCCGCAGAGACAGGCACGGTCCTTCAGAGCAGCTCCACCCACTTGCAGCAGGCACCTGGCTCACCACCTGCCCTCCAGGTGGACCCTTAGAGGCTCCGTGCCCTGCAGCTGCCTGAGGCTGGCACACAGTGCTCGTGGGGGATCCAGGGACCTGCACAGGGTTCAGGGCCGGCACGTCGCTCACAGTTATTTCACGGAGGTGGTCCGGGCGGCCCAAGTTAGTATAATGGTCTGTGTCCAGAAGGGGAGAGGAAAGGGGAGAAGACCAGCCACTGCCCTCCTACCCAGCCTGCCCTCCAGGGAGCCTGACGCCGTCCGTCGTAAGGGGCTGGCCACTATTCCAAGGCCACCAGGGGCTCCAGAAATCAGGAGAGAGGTGGACGTCAGGAGACAAATTCCCTTTCAGAGCGAACTCTGGGAGGTCACCACCTCCGGTTGTTGAGATTTCTGGCCATGTGCGTGGAGGCTGGAAGGGTCTGAGGCTGTCCTCAGGTGCTGGTTCACCTGGAAGATGTCAGAAGGGCCCGCTTTTAGGAAGCTCTTTAGACTGTGACCACAGGCTGCCTTGATGGACCCAGAAGGTGCCTTAATTTTGCTTAATCGCCAGCCTGAGAGCTGACCACTTGATGGGGTGCCGATCTCCAGGGGGGAGGCCGCCTGTCCCCAAGGAGCTCAGGCCTTGATGGAGGAGTCTACGACCTGGAATATGGGCATAAATACGGAGCAGAGGAGGATTTCCTCGGGGGAGGCCACCCTGCCCGCCCCCACCTCCTGAGAGTTCCAGCATGCCCCCCACCCCCGTGTGGTCCTGAGCAGGCTCTGCAGAAGCCCCTCCAGTCACAGGGCATCGGGGAAGTTGGGAGCAAGAGGGACACAGGGGCAGGGACAAGGTCTGTGATAAGAGATGATGCCCTGAGCTAGGGAGGAGGAGGTGAACTCTGGACAGTATCCCTGCTTGTCACCCTCTTTCCATCCCAGGCATCCCACTGGTCCCAGTCAACTCCCTAGAGGGCTGGCTTGAGCTCAGTGCCGTGCCATGAACCAGTTATCTCTGGCCCTTGGGGGCACTCATGGAGGGCAGGACCGAGCCCACCCAGGCCCCTTCCACCAGGACCCTGAGCATCAGTGCAGCCCAGGCTCGTGGTCTCAGGGCAGGACCCCCCAACCATGCTCAGAGACAGGCTCTGCTTCGGGCTTCGTAAACATAGGATACTTTTTAAAATCTGGTATTATGGACCGTATATCTTTGTCCCCTGCCCAAAATTCATGTATTGAAATCAAAGCCCTAATGTAATGGTAAGTGGAGGCGAGACCTCTGGGAGGTGATGAGGCCATGGAGCGGAGCCATCAGGATGGGATTAGTGGCCTTATGAGAAGAGCCGGAGAGCTGCTCCCTCCCCCTGTGCTCGGCAGGTGGGTACGCAGCCCAAAGACGGAGTCTCCAGCCAGGAAGGGGCCCTCACCCCGATCTGGGCTTTCCAACCTCCCCAGCTGTGAGAAATACATGTTGTTGCAGCCCCCCGTCTGTGGTATTTGTGACTGCAGCCCGAGTGGACCATGAGAGCTGGCCCAGCTGCTGGAGCAGAGAGCACGGGATTTGGACCCAGGAGTCACCGAGGCCAAAGGTAGGCTCCTGCTGAAAGGACACAAGACCGAGCCTTCCTGCTGGGAGGTCAGGACAGCTCTCCTCCCTCCGCTGAGCCTCAGGGTCCCCACCTGGACGTGGTAACGCCACCTGGGAGCTGTCAGGGACAGACAGCGCTCTGTTACAGGAAAGTGCCCTGGAAATATCCCCACCATTCCCCCTGCCAGACTTGCCTCTAGGACGCACGGGAGTTGGACTTTTAGCTTCTTCCCGGGTCTGCGGGTCCTGTACCTGCGCTTTGCCCTGCACTGCGACTTTGGACAGGCCTCCTGTGATGGATTCTTCATCCAGTGAACCCCACCTCCTTCCTTTGTTTCCCAAGACTGCTGGCGCCATGTTTGCTTAAACAGAGATTTAATAAAAAGCAGTAGAAAGTTGCCTTCCACTTGGCGGCTCTTCCACTATCTCTTAAATCCAGAACAAATTCGACTCCCTAGCATATCTTCCAAAGTGGTGGTAGTTTGGGAAACCCTCACTTCCCTCTTGGGCCACAGACCCATTCTAGGGGTCTGTGCCCTGCCCTCCACATTCATATGTTGAAGCCCTAACCCTCAAGGTGTTGGTGTTTGAAGGTGGGACCTTTGGGAGGTGATTAGGGTTAGATGAGGTCATGAGGGTGGGGCCATGATATGACAGTATTGGTGCCCTTGTAAGAGACACTAGCCCTCTCTCCCCACCCCCCACCACCCCAGGTAAGGATGTGGAGAAGTGTGGCCACTACAGGCCAAGAGAAGGGGCCTCAGAGTGACACCTGCTTTGGCAGCACCTTGACTTTGGACTTCCAGCCTCCAGAAGGGTGAGATATACAAGTCTGCTGGTGAAGCCCCCCAGTCCATGGTACTTGGTTATGGTGCCTGAGCTCACTAAGGCCAGGCTGTTACCTGAACGCCTGCCACCCAACTACTCAATACACTGCATCTCCCTCCCTGTCTGTAAGCCAGTCAGCCTGGTCCTGAGAGCAGTCAGAAGCCGGGTCTGATCCCGAGTTCTTTGGCAGTTGCGGCTTATTCAGGCCTGGGCAGCTCTGGTGGGTCGGCCCTCACCAGGCACATGCAGGCATCCCTCTCCACCCTGGATTCACAGGAGGCGCCCCTGTGGGGTGATGGCTCCAAGGCCCCTGCTTCCCGATGCAGGCCCTCGACACGGCCGGCCAGGCTGGCCTCCCCCAGCTGCAGCCCCGTGGAGGTGAGTCGTGTGCCCCGGGGGAGGGCCGAGTGCAGCCAGGCATGTGGCCACGTGCCCTGCCCCTGGCACGAGCTGCCGTACCAGCTGCAGCCATGACAACTGTCATCTGACATCCTGATGTGGACCAGAGCCGGGAGCCAGGCGGCCCGGGCAGCTCGTGCTGTCTCCCCACCACGCCCGGACCCCCGGGCCCGGCCTCCAGCCAAACAGGTGTACGGCAGCCTGTCGCAGCCCCTCGGAGGAGGCCGGGGGCTCGGAGAGGCCTCCGAGGGGAGAACAGATGAAAAGAACAAAGGAGGTTAGGCCTTGGGTTGACAAGCTCATTGATAACAGTTTAGGGGGAGCAGGCCTGCCTGGGGACAGCAAATTGCTCCTAATGGCTTTTGCCGCCTGCAGGCCCCAGTCAGAGAGAACAAGCTGTCAGCCTGGTCCAAGGGAGGCAACATCCCCCTAAGAAGAGGAATCCCCTGCCCACTCCCTGCTGGTTCTCAGGGCCTGCCCTTGCGCGGCTTTAAGTGATGGGTAGGGGTAATAAGGGACCCAGCACTGGGCAAGCAATCACAGTTTTAACACCTATTACCAGGTGTCAGGTTCCAAGTGTCAGCCTTGCCTGGGTGTGCTGGGGGCATCCAATTAGGCCGTGCACCTGTGGGGCAGGTGGTACTTTTTAAAACCCCATTTTGCCTTCAGGGACTTGGATGCAGAAAGGTTCCAAGTTCCCAAGGTCACATAGAGGGAGAAGACAGCAGAGCCCAGATCTGAACTCGGACAGTCCAACTCTAATCCCTAAGCCTTTTGTCACTGTGCAGCTCTGTCCGCCTGGTGGAGGGGGTGGGTCCTGGATATGTTTTCCCACCTCCACCCTGGGGTGAGTTCAGAAATGGGGCGGTGAGCCACAGAGAAGAATGGCGTACCCCAAACCAAAAGTATTCTTTAAGGAAAATGATGCAGCATAGCCGAACAGGACTTGAAGTGAGCCCAAAGACAGAGCGAACTTCCCACCGGTCACTCTGACCCTCATCATGAGAGCTGGGACAGTGTGGTCAGGCCATTCTTGCAAATGTGCTCCAAGGAAATCCTGCCCAGACTCTTCTCCTTGATCCAGAAAAGAATATTCAGAACAAAGTCATGTCCACATAAAAGATACCCATATCTCCCTGTTGGAACTTCAGGTCAGCATCTTCCATCTTCTAGTGAAAAATGGCGATTAGACTTGTCTCCATGGTGAGCAGGAGGTACTTGTCTGTGGGCAGGTGTGGGGAGGTGTGGCTGGAGGACGCACATCCCGCAGCTCCGCCCCCCATCCCTCAAGCACTGGAAGTGGACAGACCCTTGTTACCTGGCCACGCCAGTGAAGAGCCTGAACCATCACTGACTTCCTCAGCTCCAGCTCAGACTGGACTGGAGTTGGTCGTGAGGAGGGGCCAAAGGATGTTTACCTGATTGCTCAAGTTCACCTGCTGTAAAATAAATAAATACACTGAGGATCTGTAACATAATTGCCAAGGGTGACTGTTTCTGTATCGTGTGAATTAAAATAAAAACGGAGGCTTCCTTATTTCTAACTTAACCACAGTGCATTGATTCATTCATTCATTTGCCTCTCATGTGGCCAACTTAGTAAATGCCCCATTCTGCACCTCTGCTGAGAGTGGACTAATAAATCCATTCACCTACTGTATTAGTTTCCTGTGGCTGTGTGGGCTTAACACATCCGAAATGCATCCTCTCCCAATGGAGGGCACAAGTGTGAAATCAGTTTCACTGGACTCAAGTCAAAGTGTTGGCAGGACCTTGCTTTCTGGGAGGCTGGAGGTGAGATCTGCTCCTTGCTCCTTCTGGCTTCTGGTGGCGGCCAGTGTTCCTTGGCTTGTGCCCGCATCACTCCCATCTCTGCCACTGTCCTCACCTGGCCTCCTCCTCCTCTGTCCCCATCAAATCTCCCTCTGCCTCCCTCTTATAAGGACACTTGTGATGGCATTTAGGTCCCACTGGATAATCTAGGATGATCTTCCCTTCTGGAGATCGTTAATTTAGTCACATCTACAAACTCTTTGCTGTGTAAGGTAATGCACGGGTCCCAGAAATTAAGAAGGTGTCTTTGGGGGTCCATTATTCAGTCCACTACACCCACTACTGTAGGGTCAGTTTATTGTGCTACATATAACGGGATAAGATGCACCTACCAGGTATGATGCTTTTGAAGATTACATTATGTGTGTTTTCCTGGTCCTTAAGGTTCAGGGAAGCTAGCAGGAGATGACTCTCTGAGTCCAGATGAATTTACTGATACCTGAATCGGGACTGCCTCTGGGTGCTAGGATAATACATACCTTTATTTTCCTGTGTGTTCTTTTTCTGTTTTCCAAATGCCCACTCAGAGAGGGCGTGTCTCTGCCTGTTTGCTGTGGTCTGGTTGCTGTGTATCCAGCACCCATGCCAGGGACTGGCCCAGAGCAGATGCCCTACATGTGTGCCGACTGAATGGATCTTTATGGTCAGGAAGGAAAGAAGTGTTGTAAAAAGTAACCAGAACATGCGCATGGCTGGCTGTGTGGTCCCGGGCCTCCCTGCTGCACGCTGACCCACTTGTTCAGGCCCCTCGGCAGCACCTGGTGGATTGGGGTCCCGTTGCTTCGTTCTGCACCACTTTTCCCTGTTCCCAGGCCCCTTTTAGGCAGGTGCTGTACTGAGTCAGGTCCAGAGCTCAGCCACTGCAGCTCAGGCATCCAGGGTACCCCTGGGATTTGTAGGAATAACGATAATCACAGCAAAGCCACACCCTTAGCAGCAGCTGCTGTTTGTCGCACGTGAGCTCACATCACCACGTTTCCAAAGCTCGCATCACTTTTTTTTTGTTTGTTTGTTTTTTTGTGGTACACGGACCTCTCACTGCTGTGGCCTCTCCCGTTGTGGAGCACAGGCTCCGGATGCGCAGGCTCAGCGGCCATGGCTCACAGGCCCAGCCGCTCCGTGGCACGTGGGATCCTCCCGGACCGGGGCATGAACCCGTGTCACCTGCATCGGCAGGCAGACTCTCAACCACTGCGCCACCAGGGAAGCCCTCGCATCAGTTTTTTTATGCCCCTTTTGCAGTGGAGGGAATTGAGGTTTGGAGAATTAAGTGACTGGCTCAAGGTCACTCCACAGATAAGTGGCCCGGCTGGGATTTGAACCTGGGCCTGTGCAGCTTCGAAACCTGGAGTTTTCCAGAAAACCAGGACAAGAGGAATAGCCTGAGAAGGCTGACCAAATTGGGCTGTGAACCACATTTTCTTAGAGTGCTGTGTTCATTCTTTTTATCTACTGATATAACCATCAAACAAGGGAAAGGGGAAAAATTATGGCTCTGAACTGCAGTAGTGCACCGACCAGACTGTCTCCTTGGCTCTGCTGGATGTTGGCTTCTCCCGATGTTCAGCTGACAAACTTCCAGCCATGTCGGCAGCACCCACCCCACGGCAGGGCTGCCCATCCTCTTACTGTCCTCCTTCAAATGCTTCTGGATTTACTTTAAGCTTCTTTATTTAACTGGATGCCAGGTCCTCAGTTCCAGCCATTCTCTGGGCTCTGAGAATCCCGGTCGGGGCAGAGACAGCACCAGCGTCTGCTCGCTGCCCAGGCAGGGCAGTGGGAACCTCCTTCCCAGGCCTCCCCCGGCCTCCACTGCAGCGACCCCATCCGCCGGGCCCACTCCTGGCTGGTCCCATTCCAGACTCTGCCATTTGGCACCTGTGCCGATGCTCGCGAGGGCAGTGAGTGGAGTGGTGCCCTTGCAGGCTCCTGCCAAGCAGGACAGAGCATCTGCCCAACCAGCCTGGCGTGGCCCCGACTCCTGGATGAAAGAGGAATGTTTCCCTCTCATGGTCTTTCACTCAAACCTTTTAAGAGCACTTAATTCACCCCGAAAGTGAAGTGGGTTATTTATGACCCCCGCCGTCGTGTGGTGGCAAGATTGCCAACGCACAGATGATTGTTCTGGCATCGTTGTTGTCGGTGATGTTTGTTCAACAGCATTAAGCTGAAATATCATTTGCTGGGGATCGCTGCCCGTCAGGCACTTAATTACATACGAAATTAGATTTCCTTGTGGTTTCACTGAAAGCCCAGGGTGTTGGGATAATTACTAAGAGAAAAGATAAAAATGCAAGTTAATCCCCCAAGCTGCCCCCCACCAAATAGCAAAGAGTAGAAGCATGAACTGAGCTCCCTCCCCAAAATGCCCATCTTTTCTAAAGTCAAGGCATTTGGTGGTTGGTCCTTCACCTTGGTTCTCCCAGGTGAGAAGGCTCCCATGCCCCAAGGAGCTATGACTCTTCTCAAAAGCCAGCATGGTGGCTTGCCAGGGCCGGGGGTGGGGTTTGTCTAAAAGAGGCCACTGCAGCTCCTAGCATATTTTTTAATGGGTAAAAGGAGATTAAACAGAGACCTGGAACTTTGGAAGCACCTGGCTCTGAACCATGGTTCCCCTGGCTAAGTGACCCTGGGCGTGGCACTCACCACTCTGACTCCCAGGTGCCTCAGCTGGAAGATGGGTAACATGACACGCCTCCTCACATCGCTGAGACGTCCTGTGGACCAGCTCTGCCATGCGGGCTCAGTGCCTGGCACACAGCAGATGCATGGGAAATGGGAACTGTTGTGACGACTGTTTTTGCAGGATTTTCCCAGAAGGAAGGACTCCTGGGCCTGCCTGCATCCTGGGGGCCCAGACACTGGTGTTTCGATGGACAGCCCAGCACCCAAATCCCCCGCCTCCTCTGTGCAGGGATGCTGGGCTTTGCTCCCGCCTCCTCCCGTGAAATGGGAGGGAGGTTGGGGCCTGGGAGGGTTTTCCAGCCTTGAGACTCCAGGCCAGGGCGCCTCTGGTCCTGCCTGCAGCAGTCCCCCTGCCAGGAAAGCACCAGGCAGTTGATTCCCTGCCTCACTGGCAGACGATGCCATGGCGAGGGAGGGAACGTGCCTGATGTGAAACAGCGGGCGAGCCCTCCTGCTCTCAGACCTGGCTCCCTGTGTCTCTCCATCACCTCCTAGGAGCTTCCCCAGACCGAGCGGGCACCTCCTGCACAGCGGCCAGACAGTCCTGCCCTGTCCGGGCCCTGAGGGCCATGGGGGGGATGTGGTCAGTGCTGGGCTGCCACTGATTTTCGGGGCGCGGGACCAGGTTCCCGAGATGCACGCATCCCGCACTCTCGGCTGAGGCCAGATGAAGATGTACGCTGTTTAAGGGCCAATCTGGGTGAGCGAGAGAGCGCGAAAAACATGATACCTCTGGAAGGCTGGAGGCCAGATTCATTTAAACAGCTTCCACTGTCATCGGTGTCACCAGGCTGAAGCTTGTCTTGTTTACTGGATGAAGGTTTCACGCTGTGTCAGAACCCGGCATTAAAATGAGCAGTTAGTCCAAGTCAGTCATAAACGTGGCAGACCCGGGAGCCGGGCAGAAGCCTCTCTCCCATCCCCGGTGCAGCTTTTAAGCACTTGGCACGCTGCTCGCTCAAACTGGAGAGGGGCTGAGCGCATCATTTGGGCCCGAGTGCAATGCACTTGAAATAATTACTTTAATCAGCAAAAGTTAATTACTTTAAATCATAAATTAATGGCAGAGCATTTGGCAAAGTCTGACGTGTGTGCTGAGGCTGTCACCCGAAAACCCAGGTGAAGCTGCGACACGGCCTCCGCGTCGGGCAGGAGCCGGAGCCCCCCTACAGCGCGTGCCACTGCTGCTCCATTAGGAAGAACTCTTTGTAACCAGAGAAGAGCCACCTTAAACTGTCACCTATAAAAAAAAGGGGGCCATAAACAAGCAGACGGCTGCTAAGCAGGTGCTGCTGGAGAAGCTGACCCTTGACAATAATAAGACCTTAAAACGGCATCTGCCTTTATTTTACAGCACAATTGGAAAGATGGTTAAAAGTAATAAACCCAGCTGATATGTTTTATGAGTTGGTAGTTAGCAGTGTTTACTGTGGATGAAGATTTTGGAGAAGATATTGTCACCCCCCGAAACCCACCCCCAGCATCCAGAGAGCCGAGCAGCTGGGAGGATGGGGCTCCTGCATGGAGGCTGGTGGCAGCCACGTCTAGCGTTTCTTGCTCTCGTCCTGCACTGGCTCCTCGAGGAAGCACCAGAATGATCTGGAGGGAAAAGAGGAGGCTCTTTCGAAGTAACTGGGGGCCTCTGTGACCACATCCTCCACCCGAGTCAGCCCGGAGTGGCTGCACTTTGGGCGCCCGGGTGCCTTTCAGAGCCTTGGAGATGCTGCAGTGGGCTGTTAGGACACCTGCAGGCTTGCCCATGACGTCTGTAAGATTTACGCAAGGAGAGAAAGGGCCAGTTGGGGAACTGGGTCCTCGGGGTGGCTGTGGGACCCTCGTCCAACCTGAGAGCCACATGAGGACTAGGTCAGACGAGCCCAGGACACACGGGGCCGGGGGCACAGATTCACACAGTGCCCTCGCCCCGCGGGAGCTCCCGTGCACAGGGCTCCATCCAGGCACTGACAGCAGAGAGGAGAGGAAGCCAGACCCAGGCCTGACGATGCTGATGGCCCAACAGGGGAAGCAGACAACTTAACAATGACAAGAGAAGGTCATCAGGCTGTGATAAGCGGGGTGCAAGGTCTGGTCACGTGGACGCATATCTGTGGGTCGGCCCTGACGTGGGAGGGCCGGCAGTAGAGTCTCCAGCAAACTTACGGGGAGGAAGTACAAGGAGCGTTCGCTTTATAACCACAATTTCTATAGATTGTCAGCAGCAGTTTGCTTTCAATATTCTCCAATCACTAGGGCTGGATTGAGAACCCCAGAGGTCTCAGCAGACTAGGATGCTCCTTCCCTCCACCTGCAGTTCAAATGCAGCTACAGGGAAAGCACAGACCAAGCTCACCCATGCTGCCCCCGGGGTCTTTGTCTGTGTGTTCTCCTGAGGGTAAAAGCAAAGCCCTCCGAGCATGTGCAGAGTTTGCCGTTGGGTGACCCAGGGCTCGGGGCGCTGAAATCTCACCAGATTCTGGAGGACTACGGGCCCAAGGCTCTACCCCTCACACTTGCAGTTATAACGCTGCCTGGCCCCCGCCACATTCCCTCTCCCCTGAGTGTCACCTCCAGGGTGAGGCAGGCACTCAGACTTCTGCTCTACAGTGAAAAGTCCACCTGAAGGGGCTGGCATGTCTGGGCTGGAAGGTAATGGCTCCCAGGGAAACCCCAGCAAAACCTGAGGTGCTGACTGCAGACAAAGAGAAGCACAGTGTCTTGGTCCCGGGGCTGGGCCTCCGTGGGCTCTTGGGTGGGGTAACGGCAGGAAACCTGGGTTTTACTTCTAGCTCTTGTGTGATTCCAGACACGTGTGCTCTGGCTGGTCTCAGGCAGTCCTTCTGTCAAGGGGATTGGATGGGAGGGTCACAGAGGCTGTCTCACGGGCTTTGGCTATGGAGACAGGCTCTTCAACCCAGGGAGAAGCAGCCCCTCTTTATGTACCAAAGTGGGCCCAGGGCTGGTGGCTTCATTTCCAGAGAGCGCTCAGTGGAATCCTACTGCTAACCTGGGGCCCCAGGCTCATACCTTGGATGATGTCCATCACTCATCCCAGGTCTGGGAAAGCCCGGTCCTCTCGGGATTCCCCAGGCAACCATAGCCATGATTGGAGATGGTGTGCCACCACTGCATGGACCTTGGCTTTGGTGTCAAGGAGACTTGGCTTCAGGGCTGAGTTTAGCAGGTCTTGAGCTACATGACCTGGGACTAGTTACTGAACCTGCAGCGTCAAAGTCCTCATCTGCAGTTGGAGATGGCAGTACTAAAGCCGAGGTTTCTTCCAACCCTAGAAGGAACAAAAGCCAAAAGCCAACTAAAGCCAAGTTTTCTTGCAACAGTTGGAAGAAACAAGCATAAGGAGATTCTTAGGACAATTTCAGGAATATGGCAAGTGCTCACCATCAGCTAACAAAATAATTGATGGTCAAAGCTCAACTCAGGGCTTCCCTGATTGTTTCCACCCTCCCTTCAAGACTCGGCCTCCTCAGAACCCCGCTGTTCTAGACAGTACCATGGACCACTAGGCTGGCACATCCCAGGAAACGGCACCCACACTCCTGTTGCTTTGCCAGTCACTTGGCTCAGCTGGGCTGGACGTGTACTGACAGTGTAACCTGCTCCAGGCAGGTGACCAGAGAAGACAGGTCCCCAGATGCTTGAGCCACAGAGAAAGCCATTGCCCAGGGCCAATTTGGACACTGGATCTGGCTTATAACAAACCCTCATCACGCTTGTTGGCCTTTGAAGAAAGAGAAGGGAGGTTGGCGTTGCCTCTCGCTGTCATTTGCAGTGTGTAAAATATAATCTCTCAGCAGGAGCCCGTGCCATGAAAGTGTCGACCACTGGAAATAAACCATTCTCCAGCTGAGAGCAAGGATGGAGTGCTGTGAGGGGTGAGCTCGGGGGACCATCTCCCTACCTCGATGCCAGGGTACTCAGAACCTGCAGAGGGACAGTTGCCCAGACATCTAAGAGTTACTAAATAAAAAATAATGTTGCAGAAAATGAGAAGCATTTCTCCAGAGTCATTAACGTCAGTGACTTGAGCACTTGAGGACCTGCGATATTGCAACTGCTCAGAATTCCATCCTGTTCCTATCCATCACCCGTATTTTGGCAGAACCATCGTTAACAAAGTTCATCTTCAAAATACTGTGGGTCGGATTTACTCTTTGGTGCCACATGGGAAATTTCCACTTTCATCAAAGTTTGTCCACAGCTCATAGGTTCCCACTCACACAGCAGGTTTTCAATTAAATGTGGCGTGGAAGCAGAGCTCGTCTTCCTCGTGATTTTCTTAGGATCATAATAAACTCCAACTCTAACAGAACCTTCTGCCAAGATGGAAATGGGTTCTATCTGAGCTCTCAATACGGTTGTCACTCGCCATCCACTGAGCACTTGAAATGTGTCTGGTGTGACCGAGGAATTGGATTTTTAATTGCATTTAATTTTTATTACTTTAAATTTAAAGAGCTGCATGTGGCTGCGGTATTGCACTGATACCACCATAATTCACATCAGGAATGGTGACCAGAGAGTCTTAAATTCTAAAGAGCACGTGGAGGGTCAGGGTTGTCAGTGAAGTGACAGTCTCCACCTAGCTGGGTGGTCACCATCGTAGGTAACTTCCTACAAAGTCAGACATTACTGCTACTGTCCACTCACATGACTTCTTTTTGGTTGGCTCACGAGCAGCCAGCTGATGACCAGGAAAACGTCTTTAATTCCAACACATGAGCGTGCCTTGTCCGTCATGTCAAGAAATGGCATTTCTCTTAGACGAACTCAACAATGTGCATTCCACATCCTTAGACGTTTGACACCAAAACACAGGCCACTGAGTCTTCCTCAGAGGAAAAGCAGCAGACACAACAAAATTTCATTCCAAATTAAATGCATGAAAACTCTTTTCATAATTTTCAATGAGAGGCAATTAAATGTGAATTTTGCACATAAAAAAGGCAACCTTCGCAATCCCACAAAAACCTTTCCAAACGAAATCGTGCCTCGCAGCGCTGCCCAGGGTCCCGAGACTTTAGGTCCATGTTCTCCCACTGAAAATCCCATAATAGCTTTGGATAAAAAAACATTGGGGGAGGCAAGGTGCCCAATTTTTTTCTCCCTGCCATCGAAAGCTGGGAGAACTCTGGAGCAGAAATTGAAGGAAAAGGGCTCATCCACCTTGTGCGGTAAATCTCAGCAAAGTCAGATGGAAAAAGCACCTGTGGCCCATTAGCCCAGTGGTTATAGAGCAAGGGGGTGAGGGGGCTTTGTGGAGGGTGTGTTGGAAGAATCAACCAATTAACCTTCCTCTTTTGGGTGGCACTCTGAGCTCTTAATCTTGGAGAGCCCTCTTAAGACTGCTCCCTGAGGGCCTGGAGGGCAGGGAGAGCTGGGGAGCTACAGCTGCCTGGGCACAATCCTACCCGTTGCTGGGGAAGCCCAGCTCAAGGCCAGCTCGCAGCATATGGCTGACCTAGAGGAGGACCTCCCTGGGGAGGAAGGAAGCAGAGCCCAGAGCCCCACAGCGGCTGCAGTTACAGACACAAGATGCAAGCAAAAAGCCCAGAAACCAGTGCAACCAGAATAATCCCACACCAAGTACACATCCTGCCTTGCACCAAACTTTAATCTTTTCCCCCAGGCATCTACTCAAGGAGCATGATTTTATTTAATTTTTTTTTTTTACTATTAATATTCCACCCTCGGTGTTCCCACCAAGCAACTTCAGGCAAAGAAAGAATGGACTTTCCAGGAGGAGTCATTTGTCTTCAGCACCTGGGCTGTTTTAAATTAGAAAGCACCCAGCATGGGGAGCCAGTGCTATTTTAATCATTCCAATGTGTCCAGTGCTGGAGATGAACTCAAAAGGTGAATATTAAAAGTAGTTGTGGAATTCAGTCATTTCACGAATGAGCACGTAATAGCCAAAGGCAAAACCGGAAGGCAACTTCACTTCCAATCAGTGTCCCCATTTTATTGAAACCAGATTGGAATTCCTGGAAGGAAGCCTACAGATCACATCTTTAATACTCATTTTCATATACTCCAGTAAAACTGTCAGGGTGAATCAGTTGTTGAAGAAGGCTTCCTGTATAATTTACAGATGTATCTCCTATAGCCCATTATTTAGACCTGTAACAGAAATATGTTTTTGATCAAGCTCAGAGCCTTCCTCTCACCTGCCCAGGTTGGCATTGGCTTTAATTTGTCGATTAATACTGGCCTTTGCACGCTGCACTGACCCTCCGCGCTGGGGACATTAATCCCCACACACGCAGCATAGACGGCTCACCAGCGACTCGGCTTCTCGGGGGAGACTGCTGAGAATCTGGGACTAAGAAATGTGAACCTGGGCTGTCCGCTCCCCCTGAACCAGTCAGCAGGCTCTCATGGAATTCTGGGACCAAGTGGCCAGTTGCACAAAGGGGCCACGTGCCCTCAGCTCCCAGACAAGGGGAGGAACGCCTGAGCTCAAGTGCAGTCAGATGATGCTGGAGCCCCACCTGCCCCGCTTCCTTAGGAACAGGTCAGAACAAGCTGCAGTTTGTCCCCATCACTGCTATCTCCTACCTCCCTTTAAAATAAAATTCTCAGAAAGTCCAGGGTGTACCACGGGCTGGTCCGCCAGACTGCCTGCCAGGTCCCCCCCGTGAAAACGCTTAGCGGGGTGAGGGGCGAGCCTGTTTCCAACTTCTGTGTCGTCTTCGTTTTCGTCTTAGGTTCTGGCATTGTAAGAAATGCCAGGCTGGAGGAAGGGGGCTGGCAGGGGTTGTGACAGGAAGGCAGATTTCCAGGGTGAGCTCGCAGGCTGGCGTGACATCGCAGGGGCCATGTGACAACAGTGCCCCGGCCCTGTCTAAGCTCAGGCCACCTGCCCCGTGGCCCTCCTTTCAGGGCTCTGAACTACTCATCAGGCAATTTGCTCAGCTGAAGGATTTTGGCTTCCAGGGAGCAAAGGCTTTCTCATGGTTCCCAAACCATGGCTTTGGAAACACACTTTTTTTTAAAGGAGGAGAGATACCGAATTAAATGAAAATGCATCTGAAACAGTGCAGCCTGGGAGGTCAGTGCTGGGACCCTGCTCTCCCTCCTTCTGTGACAGCCCTGCCGAATGATGAGGGTGGGGTCTGGAGCCCATCCCGCGGCGTTCCAGTCCCAGCTCTGTGATACACAGCTGTGCCACCTCAGGCAAGCTCCTGCTCAAGTGCCTCAGTTTACTGATCTAGCAAATGGGAGTGAATGCGGAGACACCTTGCGCGACTGTGGTGGGGATAACAAGAGACAGTGGGGTGCAGCGCTTGGTACGCAGTGAATAAGCAGTTGTCACTACTGCATCTGTGTCCTTCTCAGAGAAGTGTCCGGAACCTCTCACAGGGCCTCGGCTGCCCACCCAGGGGGAGGCCTGTTGGGGCGGACGGACGGAGCTCCACGGCCAGACGGGTCCCGCAGCTCATCTCCAGGCTGGCTTCAGCCTGGGTGGCAGCCAGTGAGAAGCCCCCAAGGCCGCTTTTGCTGGGCGTGAACCGGCTGCAATATTGTCCAATAGGAAACTCGGTGAAAAGTAGAGAGACCTGGGCCTGGGTCTTGACCCTGCCTCTGAAGCTCTAGTTTGTCATCTACAGGATGGAACTTACCATGACCCCTTCCCCACCGGTGTGCCATCGTGGACATGAGAACATGCGGGACCAGGCAGAGGGCGGAGCACGGGCTGGACACGTGCAAGGCAGAGGCAGGAAACAGTCAGGCCGTGGGCCCAGGGGCGCTTCTTTCCCTACCTCCTCTTTACAAGTGCACGGCTGCATTTTCTTTCTTTTCTTTTGTTACTGCCTTTTATTTCTTTCTTTACTCGTTCATTCATTCATTCATTTTTCTATATGAATTTTTTAACTTTTTATTTTATATTGGACTATAGTTGATTTGCAATGTTATGTTAGTTTCAGGTGGACAGCAAAGTGATTCAGTTATACATATACATGTATCAATTCTTTTTCAAATTCTTTTCCCACTGAGGTTATTACAGAATATTGAGCAGAGTTCCCTGCGCTATACAGTAGGTCCTTGCTGGTTATCTATTTCAAGTATAGTAGTGTGTATATCTTACAACCACTTTAGGAGTCTTCACTACACACATGAATACTTATACACACACACCAACAACAAGATGGTACAGCAGGAAAACAGCTAATAGTACAGCAAATACTACAAGACAAAATCCTGAGTCTAAACAAAACTTCACTGCCTTCCTTACATAACCAATAGAGTGGAGTTTCCAACATCACACACCTATTAATGGGACCCAGGGATGCAAAGTGGCCTTTTCCTGTGAAAACAGCCTGGGAAAGCCAGTCAAATCCCCATACCCAGGCGGGTCCTGCACAGAGGTCTGGGGGACTATTGCCCACATAAGGTATGTTCAAGTTTGGACTTGAAAAGCACAGGCCTGGGAGGTTGGTGCTACGTTTTCCCATCCTCCTTGGCTGCCTCTGGAAACCGGGCCCTGTGCTCAGTGCAGGGGAAGCTCCCCAGCTTTCGCTAGAGGAGAAGGGCAGGGCATAGGTAAGGAGGTACTCCTGAGGGGCATGAGCAGGGGAGGGTTTGTGTATGACTCTCGCTCCAGACATCAGGAGGAGTCGGGCTCTTCCTTACCAAGTCAGGACGTCCAAGAACCAGCCACACGTCTAAACATCCGAAGGTTGATGGTGAATCAAATTTCTCTTTGGGGCCTCCCTGGTGGCGCAGTGGTTGAGAGTCCGCCTGCCGATGCAGGGGATACGGGTTCGTGCCCCGGTCTGGGAGGATCCCATATGCCGCGGAGCGGCTGGGCCCGTGAGCCATGGCCGCTGGGCCTGCGCATCCGGAGCCTGTGCTCTGCAACGGGAGAGGCCACAACAGTGAGAGGCCCGCATACCGCAAAAAAAAAAAAAAAAAAAAAAAAAAAAAAAAAAAAAAAAAAAAAATTTCTCTTTGCACTTCACCTTCCTCGTCTCCACACTGAGCTTAGGGCTGACGGTGAGAATCCATCTCATGGAAAACACACTGACGTCACACTCTACCTTAGGACGAAAGCGTCTCTTCCCCAGCCGAAGCACCCAGTACCTAATTGGGTGGCTAGGACAAAGGAAAGGAAATGACCTGCTCTCCAAGCAAAAGGGCTAAAGAACAATGAAAGGACACAGCCTTTCTTTAAATACTTGACAATATGCCTGAAAAGTCAAAGAAAGGCTTTAGTCATCGGCGGAAAACCTCACTGGAGTCTTGGCACGTCTTTCTAGTGCACGCACACACACACACACACTTGCACACTCGCAGTTAGGACCATTGCGGTCATGCCTTGCCTCATTTACTATTTAACTGCTGGTTTTCAAAAGGTTATAGAGTTTTACTCTTAGAATTAATCTGATCTTTTCCAGGTCCAAACAGGACATGGGAACTAAATGATGGAGCTAACTGGGACAGACAACACTGGGGACAGAGGGGAGGGGACCCCACAGGGAGATGTGCCTGGGGTGCTCAGCAGGAAGCCTGGAGAAGGACCCTGGAAGCTGCTTCCTTAAAGACCCGTCCCCTCTGAGATCCTTCCTGCAAGTTCCCCAGTCATCACCCCAGACTTCCGTAAGTGTCCCTTTAAGCCTCAGGCACCCCTTGAAGTTCATTGAAACATTAGCCTGAGTAGTGGCGTGTGACCCCCACCCCGGGAAGCCCTCTGCCTAGTAGGCCACTCGCCTCCACCCCAGAAGGCAAATGCCTACAAGGTCACAGACAGAACCATCTTGTATTCTCAGCTACGGCAATCTCAAACTTCAAACTCCCGTTCAGGATATGCCCCCCTCTTAAATTTACCCTAAAGTGTAAATGACTGACATCAGATTGTTTCCTGAGAACAGCTCTAATGAGCAGAGAAAGCAAGAGGCAGCGCACCTTTACAGGAATAGAAGAGAGGGGTGCCTGTTCATTGAGCATTTTCCATGACCTGTTAAATCCTCATGATACCCTTAAGAGGAAGGCTATCAGTGTCTCCACTTACCAGTGGAGACACCCAAGCCCAGAGAGGTGAAGTAAGTCACCTGAAGACACACAGCCTGGAAAATACGATCAAAACTGCAAGTCAGCTGAGGTCCACTGATACCCAAACCTGGGCTCGGTGCCCTGCCTGGTCTGAAGCCTCTGTGTCAAAATTGCATTTACCACCATCAAGCCCCTGAGTGTGTCTGTGAAAGGGGCTGGGAAGCCCAGGTTGCAAGACATGGTCCAGATCTCCAAGGGGGGGAGGTGTGTTTGGGGACTAAGAGGGAGCAGACAGAAGCGCCCAAGAGGCAAACTACAGCCCGGGGGGCTCTGCCTGCTAGAAGCCAGCCCGGCAGGAAAGGGTCATCACAGGGCCTGGCCAGGAAGGCCGGGTGGGCAGCCCTCCCCAGAGGCATTGGCTGGAAGAGGCAGGAAGGGCAAGCAGTGGCTTCAGCCTCAGGCAGTTCAGTTCCCCTTGACCTGAACATTCGTTCTTTCTGTATCCCAAAAGTCTCTCCACACCCAGCCAGAGGAGAGCTGGTCTTCTTCCCTCCACAGGTTTTTTGGGGAAACTTCCAGAGCTGTCAGAAAGGGTCCCAGTCCCCAGACGCCAGCCAGGGACAAGGTCAGAATCCAGGTAAGCCACAATAAACTCCACAGGAGCTTGGAGTTTTCCAGCTCGCAGGTACAAAGGCACAAAGACTCTTCAACTAGCAGAAAAAAATAGATGTGTGTGTGTGTGTGTGTGTGTGTGTGTGGTTTTGAGGTTTCCACACACATGGGCAGAAACAGGCCAGGGAAGCCTAAAGGGCTCCCTGGCGATGGTACTGATGGTGTGTGAGGTCAGCACCCACCGAGGCTGCCCGACCCCTGAGAGCCAGGCCCGGGGCTGGGACGGGGCCAGGAACTGTCTCAGGATGCTGGCCTTTGTCTAGAAAATGTGAGCCCCCTCTAAGATCGAGGGGCATCATGTGCGCCCCGGAAGAGAAAAGGTTCCTGGCTGCCCCCAACCAAAAGCTGGTCCTCCACTCCCCGTTCTCCGCCCCCAGATCCCGAGAAAACACATATCAACACAGTGTGGCGGAGGTTGGATGCCATTCATAGACAATGAATGTTGCGTGACCCCATCTTCATTGCCAAAATGTTGTATTTTCCAGGCAAAGTTTTTGTTTTACTCTTCCTTTTTAAACCCTTAACATAATGACTGAATGGTTAATATGCAACGCATCCATTTTGAAAAGGCTTCTTTGAAAAGCCATTCAAAGCTGAACTTGAGCAGAGGGCCACGGGCAAGGCGGGCCTGGGCAGGGCTGGCAGAAGGCTGCTCCCACCCGCGCCGGCCCCGTGCTCCCACACAACAGGTGTTGCATGAGATGTGCAGGATGACGGCCGCAGCCGCCAGCCCCGGAGCAGGTGTCCCTCATCCTCATCTGCAGCGGAGCGTGGCCCCGGCTCAGCGAGCCGCAGCCGGCGCCTGGCAGCCCCTCACGTACCTGTGTGCCGAGGGGCTCTAATGATAATAGATGCGGGCCCATTAGCCAGCCCATTTGGAATGGCACACGGTGGTGGCCTGACTCAGGGCGAGCAGGCGGCCCTCACGGGGGGCGCAGGGATGCTGGGGTCCTTTGGGCTCTGGGCTGGCTGTCCCTGGGGTCCTCGTGCCCAGGGCTATGGGGTTTAGGCTCTCACAGAGGAAGCAGGATGCTTGCCTCCAAGTCCCTTCTAGACTCACCAGGGCTACAGGGACACGACTCCCTATGGAATCACACCAAAGGACACGTGGCCAGCTGCCGGCTCTGGCCCTCAGGAACCCCCACTGGGCAGGGCAGTCTTGCTGGGCTGCGGCCTCTGGGGCCCAGAGTGTGTCCCTCTTTGCTGCATTCCTGGCCGACAGCATCCTCTGTCAACTCGTTCCTGCGCTGGGGGCTCCCCCCACACCTACTGGGTGCTCTCCCATTGATTTAGGACACACCTGGCTGGCAGTCAGATTCCAGGGTTCAAACTCCAGCTCCATCCCTCCCTCGCCCTGCCCCCTGGGCACTGTTGTTCTGGAGCTCTCTGTGTCTCTGCTTCCTCGCTGTAAGAGGAAGGATCACGGGGACTTCAGGACGATGAATTCCTTGTGGCGGCGTGGAGATAAACGATGCGTCAGATGTTAAATGCTTAGCCCAGTGCTTGGCACTTCCATGACTGATAGATGCCAGTATGGTGCTAACATGAGAAACTACTGGAATTTCCGTCATGCTGCTGGGGGTCAGGCCGTGGGGATACAGCCGGGAACAAGACAGGCAGGTCATCCTCTTCCAGGAACCCCTTTCTAGGGATGGAGTTAGTCACGTAGCCAATCACGGGCTCCAAGAGAGGCCGGTGGCAGCAGGAGCAGAAGACAGAGCCTCAAGAGGTCCAGGAGGGCTTCACAGAGGAGGGTCTCTGGAAGGGTGTCGGCGGGGACCAGCTGCGTTCACTCCGAGAGGAAGCAAGGATGCAGCCTCATGGAGACTCGGCCAAGCCTGGAACGTCCAGCACGCTGGGGGCTCCAAGGGGATGAGCCAGGCAGGGGAGGGGCCTCTCACCACAGCCCAAACCAAGCAGACCCATTCCCACTCTCAGTACCACTCGGTCCCCAGCCCAGGAGGCTGAGCAAAGGGGGTCCAAGCACCCCTAGTTCATTATTATTTCATCTGAAGCTGCCTTGTGAGGGAGCAGAAAGCTGCACAAACCTCTGCAGAATCGGATGCTGGTTTACCCAGAGTTGGGTGAATTACGTGAATAACCAACCCTCCAACCGGGTACAGGGGAATTCGTCCTGAATTAGAAACCACTCTCCTGGGTGGAAGCTCTTATTAGGTTGCTGGCTAGGCATGTGCCCTTGGAAATAATAGCTGATTTTCCAAAAGGGATTCACTCTCCAGATCCCTTAGGAAGGCCACTTCCTGTTACCTACAATTCCTGTTTCTAAATCACAGATGAGTTGATGGACAGGTTGGAGGCTCAGAAAAAGTAAGACTTCAAGCCTGTTGAAGGTCAGCCAGGAAAGCAATCAGGAAGCTCAGAAGTGGACAGTGGGCTGGAAATGAGTTCAGGTGTCCAGAGTCACCCTGGCCCAGGCCCCCTGGGGGCCAAGCTGGTGTACTGAGCTGGGCACCCAGAGCACCCCAGCCGGAGAAGCACTTCCCACCCTGGGACATCCACAAGGCTCTGAGAATCTAGGTGACCAGAAACTCTATCCTCTGTGAAGAAAACACTCACATCCCTTTCCTGCCCCCTTCCCATCTTCTTCAGGCTCCAAGTCGAGGGCTACCCTCAGCCCCAGCTCTCCCCATCTGACCATCCCTCCACTGTGGTCATCAGGCCTGGCTCCATTCCACCCGCCAAGGAACGAATTTCAGATGAACGCTTCTGCCGTGCAAAAGGTATCAATACCCAACATGGGAGCAATTTCACTTCTTAATTTAGAGCTGCAGCAGCAACATTTTCACACTGGTCATAAAATACCCCCTCCCCTGCTAATCTGGGGTCTCGGTACTCTACACTGGGAGCTCTAGGACTGGCCTGGGAAGCGAGGGGGCGGTTTATGGAGCATCTCTAAGGAAACAGTGTTATTACAGAAAAAGTTAGGTGACAGGAGAATTAAAGATGGCGGTGTTTAAACTACCAAACTCCAAAGAGAAAACTATACCTGTCCTCGTCGATTTGCCAAGCAAGCAGAGTTATTATTACTGTTGTCGTTTTAGGGCCTTTTTCATAGAAAAAATATAGCATTATGGTTACCAAAAAAGCAAGTGTATAATTATGTATGACTGTACATAGGCTCAACCACGAGCACCGGGCCAGGCTGTCTCTGGAGCCTGCCGTCAGATCCACAGGGAGTCCTGTCCCCACCCTGGCTCATGTCATCCCTGACTCTCCATCTGTTGGGATCTTCCAACCCAAGTGCAGGGGGGCAGCAGAGGCCCATCTCCCTGCGGGGGCCCCCTCTGGTCTGAACCTGCGGGTGTGACCCCTTCCAGCTCCAGTGCTCAGCCTAGAAAGGGGGTCACCCCTGAAGCAAGGGTTAGTCAGTCCTCAGTTCTCAGCTCAGGCACATTCATCCTCATATTCAGGGGTCAAGGGGCTAGAAGCAGTGACATGAACATGCAGGTGGAGAGAGAGGTGTCTGTGGTCCACGCACGCTCCCACCTCCAGTCTGTTGGAGGTGGCAGCCGCAGGAGGGGGTCTCTCTTTAGAAGTTCACCGGCTTCCCGGCCTCTCCTCTTCCTGCCCTGCTCCGTGCATGGCAGTAACTCTCACCACAACTGTGGGCACCCCGGGCACTGCCCGTTCATCTTCACAACCACCTTGTGGGCTCAACACAGTCACCCCATTTTACAGCAGAGGATGCTGAGTTCAGAGGCGGAGTGGGTTCCCCAAAGTCAGGGAGCCTTACAGGCAGAGTTGGGGTTGTAATTCATGCCGGTCTAGTTCCCGAGCCTGCACCCTCAACCGCTGCGCTGGAGCTGGGACAAGTCATCACCCAGTGGTAAGAAGATCATTCCAAGTGCGGCCTCCGGCCCTGGAGTCCTGCTCTAATGCCGGCCTGGCCTGGACCCCAACACAGCCCTTGGGCGGCCCCTCTGTCCTCCTGGGGTCGCCTCTGAAGACAGGCTAGCGACGCAGCCCTGGCTGTTTGGTTCGGTGTGGAGGGCACCGAGCTCACCCACAGTGTCCCTGCTGTGCGGGCACCAGGGACAGACAGGGACAAAGATGACGAATAGGCCCCTCCCCTTGAGAAGCTGGAGGTCTAACACACGAGCAGATAGAACATGTAATTGCAAACTGAAAAGGACAGTTTTGTTAGTTTGGGAGGCAGGAGAGCACTTCTCTGGTTAGCTTGTTGTCTCTAAAGAAGTCAAAAAGAAAAGTAAATGAGAGCCGAGAGCTGCCACTGTCCATGAGGTTGACTAAATGATAAACATTGTGAAGAACAAAAAGATTTCTTATAAAATAGAGTTTGCAGTATAGGTTGCAGGGAGAGATTTCCACCACACTTACATCAGCGGTGCAGCCAGAGCTGGACCTGGACTCGGGCACCTTCAGCCCCAGGGAGGCCCCCTTGGAGAACGAGAGGAATCAGCACATGGCCATGCCCGCTGCACGGACCCCTTGGGAGATTGGATGCAGCAGCTGGATCAGGACCTCCAGTACTCAGGGGGTGCCCCAGGGATCAGAGGGGCCAATGAAGAAACCCATGCCTTGTGTGGGGGGGTGACATGCCTGGTCAGGGGGGCACTTGTCCACTCCTGGAGCCTACAGAAGACTCTCTGAGAAGGAGGCAGAAAGGCAGCGAGCCGATGGGTGCCATCACTACGTCCACGTCTCTCTGGTGCTTAGCCCAGCACCTTGTGGAGAACTGGAGTTCGAACAGATGCAGACCGTTGCAGGACTAGCCCCACCGTGTGTTGGCTTTGTGGCCTTGGGCAAAAGGCACTTAATCTCTTGACTGTCCTCATCTGCAAAACAGGTCTGATACCATGAGTGACTCTGCAGGACTGTCGTGAAGGCCACTGACATGCGAGCGTCACAGAAACGTCCATTACTGCTAGTGCCACCGTCTTTATAGTTCACAATGACTTTGTTGAAATGTGCTGAACCAACCTGCAGGTAGTTATTTTCCAATCTGATTAAAACAAACACGTGCCTAATTTTCACTCAAACTCTTGACTGGTCTTTGCCCTCCTGTCTAGTACATGAATGACCTTGAGAACTCAATCCACAGGTTCTCCCTCCGACTGTCCCCTGGCCCGCATTTGGTTCTCCTTTGTTGGCTGTGTGAATGGCACTGTTCTTGGTGCTGGGTGTATGTGGAGAAGAAAGACAGTGCCTGTCCTCTGGTCCTTACACTCTTGCAAGGCCCTGCAAAGGAGCAGTGCTCTGAGCAGTGAGCATGTGTCCTGACCAAGCTAAGATGCCCAGGGGGAGAACTTCCATCAGCCTTGGTTGCACATGAAGCTTGATCCTGGTCACTCCACAGCCCAGTCTGGGAGGCAGAGGTCCAGGAGCGGGGTTACTCGCTGAATATTTCTCACCATCTCTCAGTTATACAAGTCCTTTTTCAACCCTGCTCTCTGCATTGACACAATGGCTTTTATGTATCAGGGATTGAGAAGAATCTGTGCTTTAAGACAAGCCAAGTGAACCTGGAGCAGCTTTCACAGCTGCCCCCGCCATGGCCAAGACCAGCTCGGGCGGGTCTTCCGTCTATGAACCAGGGACTGTGCTTGGACCTCAGATAACAGTTCCACAGCCATCTGGGATCTCAGCCTCAAAAGGGCCCATTGTATCAACGTGGTTGCAAGTACGAATATAATGGAGTGTCGCCCACTTAGCGGTAAGTGCCCCCAGAGAAGGAAGGAGACACGCCCCTGTGTTAATGAGATTTACCGCACAGAACGGGCAGAGACCTCCCAGGAGGGATTCTCTGGCCCCGGAAACCACCACAGCTGTTGATTGCTATTCCCATCAACCCCAACTCTCCTCCATCCTTCCTCTCCAGGGCCACATAACTACGTGCTCTTTGTTAATTAATGGGAAAGGACCCTTTTTCAAGTCACAAATGCATCACTGCAGGAGAAGGGTTAATTTCATCCAGCTCTGACTGGAGTCTTCCAGGAGGTACCGATTAGGTGCTGCCCAGTCAGGACACAGGTTCTAATGAGGCCGGAGAAGAGGATGGGGAGGAGGAAGAGGCAGCGGAGGGGCCGGGAGAGGACGGGACAGGCGGGAGGCCCACAGAGAGACGGGAGAGGGGCACGTCTGCCCCGTGGAAAGAGAACCTCCCTCTGCTCCCCGCCAAACACCCAGACAGCTGAGCTGTTGTGAACAGCTCAGCGGTTCAGTCATGGCCTCAGGGAATGACCCAGAAATTGTCTTGTAGCCACGGTCTCCCTGTGACAGGACAAGGGCCGGGCACGGAGACCTTGGCCACTGTGGGTTCACTTGTTTGCATTCAGAGACCTTGACATCCTGGATCCAGAGTTCCGGGGTCCTGACTTCATGAGCACAAAGAACGGGAGTCCGGTCCACAGTCCTGGTGGCCGAGCTCAGCGGTAGCACGGGGACCCCCCACTGCCCAGCTGCCTGACCCCTGTCCTGCATGGGCAGGCTGAGCTTCCACAAGGGGCAGCCCTTCCTGCCCGGCTCGCCCATGACTGCGGGATGAGGTCAGGAGGCTGGTTGGGTCACTGACTCCAGCCAAGCCCAGGCCCTGCTCGCAGGAAGCCCCGTGGTCTGCATCTGATGGGGCCGGGCTCCCCTCCGCACCCTGCTGCCTGCACCTCTGCTGCCCGGTTCCCAGGCCCCCCGCCCTCCCGTGGAGCCACGCTCCCACATCCTGCCTAATTATTATTTTGTGCAGCTTCTCACAGCAGAAGGAGAGATTAGGGGAAGAGAAAAGAAAGCTGAAACCTCTATAATGAAATTTTAAAATCACAGAGCTCCTGCTGTTAATATTTTCCCAGGCTCCGAAAGCATCAAATGTTGTTTTATCACACAACAAACCTCAAATGGATATATATCTATATATTACAATATTTGGATACTTTATCCAAATAAGAGTAAAGGCAGCTGGGCGGATGGCCCCATCTCCAGGCTCTACATAGTTAATTGGTCACTTTGTCCAATTGAGCAATGGGGGTTCTGGGCCATTCCAGTCCTTAAAGCCTGCCAAAGTCTACACCACTTTGAATCCGCTGATGTCCTCCTGTTTCGTGTTGCTTTTAAGCACCTGCCGGCCCAGCATCCTGCCTCTGACTGAAAGCTTCTGGTTCTTTGATGAGGGTTTTGGATAATTTAATCAAGGTTCCGCCATCCTCTCCATAAGGAAGAAGGACTCGGCTCACTTTGGAAAGACTCGTGCGGCAGCACACCCTTTCCAGCTCTTAATAAGCCTCCCAAACGTGTCAGCACGGCAGGGTGTTCATCCCAATTAATGCATTAATAGCTCCGCCAAATTGCCAGGAAAATCTGACACAGAAGCACGGGGACAGGAGCCCAGTTGAGAAAGAAGCAGTCAACAAATGTGAAACCTGGACCACATTTTGAACAGCAGGCCCAGCATCAGGTTTTTTTTTTTTCTTTTGGTCGATATCTCTCTCTTGTGTGCGCGTGCACACGTACGCACACACCACACCACCCACACACACGCACACGCACACACACACGCACACACACACACCACACATTTGTAGCATAATCGACCTGAAGGATTGGTAGGACCCGGGAAGGGGAAGTGTGCTGAGTAGGACAAAGGCCAGGATGCACAGGCAGGCCGAAGGCCCACTCCCCTGCTGCTCCCTGGGATGGGAAGGGGCTGCTGGGGAGCCAGGGGTGGGGGCAGCTCCTCTGGGGGTCAAGCTGGGTGCTGGGAGCGGGGAGCGGGGTGCAGGGACCTGCGTGCCTCTTCCCACCGCGTGCTCTGGCCAGAGGGGCCGGGACGCTTCCCCCCACAGCCATCAGCACACTCAAAACCGTGCCAGCAGCATTTCTGTTTTTGTTATGTAATCAAGACTCCAAGAACATGCTTTTCTGTGCTTTGCAAGACTTTCTGTCTTGGGGCCTAACGCTCCAACAGCCCCCTCAGGGATCACTTGGGCTGGTGGCTGCCGGATGAGAAGGGGAAATTTCCATTTCTAAGCCCACAGTCCCAGGCTTTTGCAGCTGGCAGGGATGTCTTTCTGCATAATAGACACAAATAGACCCTGAAATCGCAGACTTTGTAGAAAAGAAAAACAACAAGTCTTTAGGCCGGAGGTAGGCTCCTGAGCCCCCCAGGGACTGGTTTTGAGGGTGGCAGCCTCACAGAGAAGTGGTTTCCAGCCTGTAGCAAAGGGAAACAACCTTTAGGGCCGCACATCCCTGGAAGGGTTAATACCTTTCTCTTGTTTGCTTCTGACAGCGGCCTCTCGGCAGCATCCCCATCTTCATGACATTTGCCATCCCCCTGGAAATGATTTGATGTCATACCTGGTTCTGAGTATTCGCTTGAACCTAGTGGCGTGGAGGCTAATTACTCATCCTCTCTGCCCCATCTGCCTGGCTAGCTGGGGTGTGGACGTGAGACGGCAGCTTCTGGGCTAAGGCAGGGCTAGTGTGGTCAGCGCCCTGCGGGGCAGCCCAGGCACCTGGGACGGAGTCACCCAGATTCTCAGTTCCACCTGCTTGTGTGGGGCAATCCCTACCCCGGGTGCCCCCCGATACAGCACAGTGTGGATGAGGGGCAGGCTGGAGGAGGGAGGTGAATGCAAGAGAGGACCACGTGCCCAGAGGGAGAAACCAGGAGCAGCAGACCTCAGGGAGGAAACCAGTTCATGGGGATGACAGCCTGGGTCCAACAGACCCTGGAGCCAGGGTCCCAGCCCAGGAGTTCCAGAAGCACCTGAAACCGAAGCGAGGATCTGAGTCTAAATTCCACACCAAAGCAAGGCTTGATGCTTTTCTTCAGAATCCGAGGATCCGCTTATGCCCAGAGCTGCCCCACCAAAGACTCTGATGAAGATGACGATGGTGACGAGGATGAGGATGACAATAACCGGTTCATGTTGACGCCGATGCTGGGACCGTGTCCTAAACACTTTACACTGATTACACATTTTTTTATAAATTTATTTTATTTTATTTATTTATTTTTGGCTGCATTGGGTCTTTGTTGCTGCGCGAGGGCTCTCTCTAGTTGCGGCGAGCGGGGGCCCCTCTTCATCGCAGTACGCGGGCCTCTCACTGTTGTGGCCTCTCCCGTTGCGGAGCACAGGCTCCAGACGCGCAGGCTCAGTAGCTGTGGTGCACGGGCCCAGTTGCTCTGCAGCATGTGGGATCTTCCCAGACCAGGGCTCGAACCCGCGTCCCCTGCATTAGCAGGCCGACTCTCAACCACTGCGCCACCAGGGAAGCCTCTACACTTTCGATCCTTACAACAGACAAGGCTGTGGGCATGACTAGCATTGTCACCAGCATCCTAGGCTTACAGGTAGGCCCAGGGCCGTTAGGGAGCCCTGATTCTGGCCCTGCCTCTGCTCTTAGCCGTCACTCACAGGGTCCTTCTGTTCCATCTAGCCTGTCTTTAAAACTGTGCTGGTTTTCATTTCTTAATCCATTCAAGGGTGTCAATGTGAGAACCCCCCGAGCCCGCAAGTACTACGGGCCCCGCCCTGAAGGTGGTGGTGCACCGTGGACCGAGGCTGTGCCCCGGGCACCCTGCACTGGCCTGTGCTTCATCCCCCCGGCAGCCGGGGGGCAGGAGCTCCCCTAAGTCAGCCCAGTGTCGTCCTTTCCATACACCTGGGTCTGGGAAAGACAAGGTGAGAGTCACGGCCCCTCTACAAGGCCCCCCTCCTCTCCAAGAGCTCTCGGGGGAAGGTCAGGGAGAACAGAGGGTGGAAGGTGTCTCTACCGGCTCCTCTTCCTTCTCAGGGTGACGAGGTGGCAAGGGTGGGGGGTCCCCGGGGGAGTCAAGCTGAGGCCCAGAGTCCCTGCAGCCAATTACAGAGCCCCGGTGACAGAATGTCCAAAGCACTCAACTTTATTTGGAAGGAGAGGGGCTATGCCATGGGGTTCGCAGAAAATTAAGGCTGGAAGAATGGCAGACTCAGGCCCGCAGAAGGGGCGCGTCCAGGGTTGCCTGGTGAGTAGGTGACAGGCCAGAATTCTCTCCCCTGTGCCTCCAACGCCTTGATTATGATGGGTGCTCAGTAAGTGAGATGATGAATGAATAAATAAACTCATGTATCAATTTGTTAGCAAATGCTTCTTTCCCCACCTTCTCCTCCTAAGAGGGACCCCAACTGCATACCGAATTCCAAACCCGTGCCCTGAAATACCACCATGGCCGCTGGGACGTCTTCGTAAACCCTGGGTCACAAACGCAGGGCCCTTCTATTCCCACAGGAGTCTCCTGTCACTCCCCACCTGCCACCAGGTTCCCCAGCTAGGGTGAGGTTGGTGCCAACGTCCCATGCCCTCTCTGCCACATCACCCCGGCCCCTGCAGGTGGCCCAGGATGTCAGCCCAGGAATATGAGAAGAGCAGGGAGATAAGCCCTCCCCTGTGTGTGTGGGGGGGGGGCGGGGGGCCCAAGCACAGCAGTGTCCTTTTCTGCTTCCTGGTGGAAGTTCTTGCAGATTCTGGAAAGCTGTGCTTTTTTCAGGTCTCAAGTCGGGTGAGAAGAGCCCGCCCCTTTTACTTCATCAAGAAATCATTTCTGGCGAGCTCTTGCTGGCTCTCCCGGTGCAAAGTCCCTGCAGAGCTGAGCGCTCATGAATTAATGAGGCAGCGGTGACAGAGAGGAAAGAGCACTGGGCCTAGAGCAGAAGGCGCGTGTCTTTACTCACTAGCTCCGTGACCTTGAACCAAACACTTGACCCCTCTGAGTCCCACTCTAACGGGGTGGATGTGAGCTTAAATGAACTCATGTATGTGGGACTGCTTTGAATAAATGGAAAAGGAGAGAAAAATACCTCTCTATTCAACATGAATGCAAATATTTGGCAGGCTTCCTTCTCCGGGTCTGCTCCCCCATGGGTGGATACCCCAGAGTCCTGGACATACGTCCCCAGGGAGCCCCTAACCCACTCAGAGTGAAAGCTGCCGCAAGCTCTCCCTGACACCCCTTTTAATTTTTTTTTCTGGCTCTACTGTCCAGCATCTTCTGCCCAGGTTTCCGTTCTCTGGCCTCTTTATCTGTGCTCCTGAGCTCTCTTACACAACTGTCAGGCCCTCATCCCTGCCACTGGCTGGGCAGGCTTGCAGAGACCACCAGCATCCAGCAGTGCCCCCTGGGTCTCCCCTCTCTACCTGCTCCCAGAAGCAGAAAGGCCACAAACCCAGTGACTTATTGTATTAGCTAGGACTGGATTCAGCTCAGTGAAAAGGGAATCCTAGTATTGGTGGCTGTAACACATGAGTTCTTAGTCTCTCATTTAAATTCAAAGGAAAGCAGTTCAAGTCTGGTTTGACAGCTTCATGAAGCCATGAGGGACCTAAGTTCCTTTTATCTTTCAGCAGTCATCCTCAGCGCCCAGCTTCCATCTTCAAATTCACCTCATGGCCCCAAATAGCTGCCAGAGTGCCAACCTTTATGTCTATATTCCAATGAGCAGCAAGAGGGAAAACAGAAAGGGAAGGCACAGACTCATCTCTCAACTAGGTCAACAATCTTTAACAGCCTTCCCTCTCAATGTTTCTGCTTGTATTTCATTAGCTGGCACAGAAAAAAAAGTTGAGAAAATCTCCTTTTGCCTGGGCACATTGCTATCCTAAATAAAATCTGGGTTCTATTGCTAAGAAAGAAGGGCGAATTCATGTTGGGTGGCATTTAGCGACCTCTGCAACATTTGCCCAAGATCACACCTAATACGTGGATATAATAAGCGAATATATAATAATACAGTCAACCCCAGTTCAGCTGACTTCAAAGCCGAAGTTGATGACTTCTGTGTGACAGGCCCTCAGTCACCCCATTGCCATGTTCCATGGAAGAAGCTGACCCAGCTCTGCTAACACAGCCCAGGGCATAACTGTCCACCTGCCAAGCACCCCACCCACTCCTCACAGCCTGTGACACCAGGAAAAGAGGAAGAAAGTACCTTGACTTGTCTTGGGCCCACAAAGGCTGGCACAGGCCAGGCACTTTCAGCTGTTATTACAAGAGGCCCCCAGACAAACCTTCAACCCTCAGGGCAGAGTTACTGCTCCCATTTGCACATGAGAAAACTGGCCTCAGGAGGTTAAGTAGCTTCCAGACCCTGTTGTAAGAAGACCTGGAGCTCTCCCAGTTGTGCAGTTCCTGAAGTCCAGCTTCTTCCTGCACCACTGTTCAGCTTTCTGGAAAGCTGCCATCTTCTCATCTTCTTTCTGAGGAGGAGGGTGAGTCTTCCAGTGAGACCAGAGGGCTCGAAACACCCACGTGAGTCTTCGAGGTCTGGCTGCTCTGGAACCAGGGATGTGGATGGTCTATTCTCTACCCTCCAGCCTGCCCAAGTGAGGGCTTCCCTTGAAACCATCTATACCCTTTGCTGGATTCTTCTCATCTATCTGGTGCATTGTAATGGGCCAATGAATTGAGGTCCAAAGATGTCTCGTTTGTGTGTCTTCTTTGGGGAATGAGGCAGGATGGAGAAATTGTTTATCTGGGTAACTGAGGTTTCCGGGTAACATCAGGAACTTAAAAAATTATAGCCATTTGTATGGAAAACTTTATAAAAGGTAACATATGCGCCCCTACAAAGAACAACATAATTAAGCAGAGTCTGAACATCATTTAACTTCCCCTAATGACAAAGCCATAATTAGCACCATCAATTATGGTGCTGAGCTCTGGTTTAGAGGGTGCCCTCAGGAGGTGCTGACGTGTGTAGGGCCATTTGTCCCTGCACAAAATGGCCCCATTTGTTTTGTTTTCCTACTGGCTATTTTTTTTTTTTTAATTTGTCTGGTGCTTTCCTCCTCCACAAATGGCTAAGACTTCTTGATGCCATCACTGGGTCCTGATCATTTTTGGTTTATCACTTTGTTTTCTTTCTGTTGCTCAGCCCAGGGCTTCCAGGTCTCTCCTTCAAGGGAAAATGCTTGGGATCCATGCCAAAGTCCTGTGCAGAGGCCCCATTTGCTGATCTCCATGGTCAAAGTTGTCTTCCAGGTGTCTGAGATTGGTCCAGGATTTGAGTCTCTGTATATGAGGGGCCATCAGATCTCGGAGGCCCCACTTGGAGCTGTTGTTGCTGCCGACGTGGACTGTCTCTCTGTGGATTTGACCCAACTGTAATAAGAACCAGAGATGAAGAGACTGGGCAAAGTTACCAGCCAAGCCATTATTTGTTATTATCAGCTGCTTGTCTGCGAGAAATTGTCTGGAGTGTCCCAGTTATGCTATGGAAGGTAGTTAGCTTTCCAACTTATACCAAAGAGAGGTTACAAGTTGTGAGTGATTTCCACCTTTACTCCCTGATATGGATTCTTATTATCTGTGAGGAAATAAAATTGAAGATACACATGGAATCTTGGCTTCTACAAATTCTGAGTTATTCATAGATTCATAAAACAATAGCAATTGCAAGTGCACAATTTTCCCTCGAAGCAAATGAATATGTAACTATCCATTAATGTGCTGAGTTAAATACAGTAAATGCAAATCACTCTAATGGTCGTATTTACAAAATAAGTTGCCTTTATTTGGAAATAATTACAACGTGCTTTTAGGTCCCCAAGTGAAATCAGCAAAGTTTGAGACTCAAATTTGATCTGACGTTGGAAACAAATGATGGGAAATGGATACTGATCCTTGGGTGCTGCTGGGTTGCTGCCCTGCTTTCACTTTGGTATCCTGCTGATATTTACAGGAAAATTAGGTCTTTTCTTCTTTAGATTCCTTGGCCTGTATGCCTCTAAGTATTGAGAGGCATCTCTTCTAGGAGCAGACGTTGTGCTGAGTGTACAATTGATGCTGAGGAGAAGGTACCGAGATCTTTATTTTTTTTAATATGAAAATTAATGTATTCTTTTTTTTATTTATTTTTTAATTTGTATTTTATATTGGAGTATAGTTGATTAACAATGTTGTGTTAGTTTCAGGTATACAGAAAGGTGATTCTGTTATACACATACATGCGTCTATTATTTTCCAAATTCTTTTCCCATTTAGGTTATTATAGAATATTGAGCAGAGTTCCCTGTGCTATACAGTAGGTGCTTGTTGGTTATCTACTTTAAATATAGCCATGTGTACATGTCAATCCCAAACTCCCAATTTATCCCTACCCCCTATCCTTCCCTGCTGGTAACCATAAGTTTCTTCTCTAAGTCTGTGAGTCTGTTTCTCTTTTGTAAATAAGTTCATTTGTACCATTTTTTTAGATTCCAGATATAAGTGATATCATATGATATTTGTCTTTGTCTGACTTACTTCACTTAGAATGATAATCTCTAGGTCCATCCACATCACCGCAAATGGCATTATTTCATTCTTTTTAATGGTTGAGTAATATTCCATTGTATATACGTACCACATCTTCTTTATACATTTCTCTGTCGATGGGCATTTAGGTTGCTTCCATGTCTTGGCTATTGTGAACAGTGTTGCAATGAGTATTGGGTTGCGTGTATTTTTATAAATTATGGTTTACTCCGGATATGTGCTCTGGAGTGGAATCGCAGGATCATAGGGTAGCTCTATTTTTAGTTTTTTAAGGAACCTCCATACTGTTCTCCATAATGGCTACACCAATGTACATTCTCACCAACAGTGTAGGAGGGTTCCCTTCAGGTCTTTACTCTGAAGTTGGTCTCAAGTACTGCTGTGGCCATAGGCAGAGAAGGGGCTACAGCTCCAGGGCTGCCCCAGGGACTCCACAGCACACCCCTGGGGGTTGGAGCACAGTCCGGATGACCCTCTGAGGTCCCCAATATCTGCATTTCTTTTAGATCACATAGACATATCCGCACATGTATACACACACACACACACTTTCATGCACGCATACAAGAGTCCTCCTCAGTTCACCAGATGAAGGAATAAAGAAGCAGAGGCAAATCTTAATCAGACAGCCTTCCTCACACCATCCTACTAGCCACCACTGGATTTTTCTCATCATTATCACCTCAGTAAAACCAAGTCAGGATTCTAAATATATTTCTAAGTAACAAGACAGAGTCTAAGCTCTTTGAAGAGGAGAAACGTTACTAGTGATGAAGGATGCTCCCCCCGTACTCCTGTGTGCAAGAAGGGCCAGTTAACGGGCCTCCTTCTCTGAGCTGCTTGGACAAGAATCGCTGAAGCCAGGACACAACCAAAACGGTGCATCTAATGTGCTATCACATGACGTCTTCAACAAACCACCCTCTGACCATCATAAACTGAACCGTTATTTTGGTATAAGAAAGGACAGAAAACGTGTATTTCCATCAGCTGCGACGTTGTTCCTGGAAGAATTTAGGAAATTAGTAAATGGTTTGAGAATGAGGAATTATGGTTATTTCAGACAAACGCAAACAGCAGGACTCAAAACAACCGAAGCTGACGTCATGAAGCACGCTTGTCTGCAATATTATAATATATACATTTCTTTCTTCTTCTGTAATAGAAGAGGAAAGACACATCTAAACTTACTCAAGCTTTAGCTGTAAAAAGTAAGGATGAAACATATTTACTGCCTTCAGAACCACAAAGCCATTACTTCTCGGGTGTCTACTTGTTCGTGCTAAGTTCTCTTTACTCAGATAAGTCATCTTAAATTAAATATTAAAGATTAATAAACATAATGCCCATAATAAATGACATACACTAATTTAATTAAAAATAGATGGTGAATTTTACAAATGGGGCATTACCATAATAATATAGAATGGACTTGTTATGCTAAAAATGTGCAGTCTTGAAAATGTGCAGTCTCCATGCACATTTCACCCTTTTTGGGTCTCATTAAAATTTTAAAAACAGCTATTTTAATTGTCAAGCATTTGACAGACTGCTATAAAAACTTGACACTTAAGTTTCAATTTTACAATATGCATTTTAATGACTCTTTTGCTGCATGTTTTGTTATCCATAATCCAGTTTTTCAAAAAAAATTAAAATGTCACTTTACAATAGTTTTTAGAGAACAGAGATGAGCTTGCTGCAGGAAAACATGTTTAAATCTTTACAAATAAATAGGAAAATTAGAACTATGTTTTATTTCCATGGCAGTCTGTGGTTTAGCTGTTGATCTCAAAGCCTTCAGGGGACCAGGAGAGGGAGAGACTCATGGGGGCTGGTGCTAGACTGGAGTGGGTGAAGGCTGCCAGAGGATTTTAGCACCAGCGTTTTAAAAGGATTTCCCATTTCCTCCACTCAGGATGTCAGATAAGGTGACAGATGTGACTCACAGTAGCCACTGCAAACAAATCTTATGTTAGGAAGAAAAGGACACAGAAGTGGGACCATGAATGCCACTGTGGAAAGGCCTTACGTTATCCATAAAAGCTTTGTGAGTCCTTGAGGGCATTAAACTCTCCTTGGCGTATTCTGGGAGGAAAGTCAGGTGAGTCAGGGCTCTCCAAATACACCACCATTTGAGCAATTTGAATTTCCTAAGCTCTCACCTGATACTATCCTGGCAAACCGTCTGTTGTTAATCTAGCAGTTGCTTTGGATTAAAAAAATTTTTGGATAAGTGAAGGAGAAAAATATTATGTTGACATAGTCATGTGGTTGCTCCCTTCTCTCCACTCTCCCCAGAGATGTCCCTCCCCAGGGAGGCCTTTCCTGAGCCAAACCAGGCCAAAGTCCTCCATTACAGGACAAGGCATTATCTGGCTGTAAGTGCTCATCTCCATGATGGTAGATTGGTAGGTAGGTAGGTAGAGAGTTAGACACACAGAGTGGTGGTTAATTTTTGGTAGGTGATAGAGAGTTAGATAGATAGATAGATAGATAAATAGATAGATAGATAGATCGAGACAGACACACAGAGCGATCATGAATTTTGTACATCAACTTGCCTGGTGCCCAGACATTTGGTTAAATATTACTCTGGGTGCGTCTATGAAGTGTTTCTGGATGAGACTAACATTTGAACTGGTAGACTGGCCAAAGTCTTCCTCCTTGTGGGTAGGATTCATCCAACCCACTGAAGGTCTGAATAGAACAAAAAGGCAGAGTAAGAGCATATTTGCTCTCTGCCTGACTGTCTTGCAGCTGGGACATGGGTCTTCTCTTGCCTTTGGACTTGGACTTGCACCGGAACGTAAACATCCAGGTCTGTGCTAGTTCTCAGGCCTTCATGCTCAGAGTGGCCCCGCACCATCATCCCTCTGGGGTCTACAGCTTTCCAGCTGCAGATCCTGTGACTTTTCAACCTCTGTAACTGCATGAGCCACCTCCTTATAGTTCTATGTTGATATGTAACATGTAACTTTTATAAACTGCATGTTAACCGTGTTTTCCTTTTCCGTTTGTTGGATTCTGGTTTTCAAGTGTGTACGATTTCCATCACGGGCCGTGAGAAGAGCTTCTCTGGGGCCCTACAGAGAAGTGGGTCTTCCTGGTCTCACTGTGTATATCTTCAACTGTGCTGCCTGGGGCCAGGTTTTTCTTCAATGTGGTTGCGATCGTTTCTACCGCCCCAAGCAGTGTACGAAAGCGTCCTGCACTCCATCCCTCACCAGCACTCAGTATCATGAGTTAGTGTCGACAGTCTGATGGATGGGAAGAGTGGTATCTCACTGTTTCCGTTTGCATCACCCCACTTCCTAGTTGAGCATTTTTCACGGCTTTATTCGTGATTTATATTTCCTTGCTATGAATTATCTCTTCAGACCACTTGCCCATTTTACTACTGGGTTGTTCCTATTTTTGTAATTGATTTTTAAGTATTCTTTAAAAATTATGGTAATACATATTACAAGTGTTTTCTCCTAGCTTAGCTTTTATTTTCTTTACTGTGCAGCACCCTCTCCCTTGAAAAAAATCTGTCAAATGTATCAACCATTCTTTTCTTAATGGCCTGCAGTTTTCATACTTTGTTTAAGAAACCCTTCACTACTCCAAAGCCATGAGAATATGTTCCAAAAGTTTCTTCTAAAAGTTATAAAGTTTTGATTTTTATATGTGAGTCTTTAATTCTGATAGAATTTACTTTTCTATGTGTCTCAGGTTGGGATCTAATTTGACTTTGGTTTTCCCTCAGAATAACAAACTGACACAGCTCCGTGTATGTAACGCTCTCTCTTACTAATTTACAGCATCCTACTCTCATATATAAAGTCCCCAGGTAAGTGCTGGGCTTTCTGCCCTGACCCTATGGACCATGCCTCCCTATCTTAATTACCAGAACTTTATCAATGGTCTCAAAAGCAGGCAGAGGGAGTTCTCCTACCTTGTCCTTCAATATTACCTCGCCATTTCTCTTTATAAACAGCTTAGTGGATTCCACAAACTCACACTAGAAGTATTTTGGGTAGACTTGCTACCTTTAAGATACTGGGTTTTTCCATCTATGAACATGGAATATTTTGTTCTATTTTTATGCCTTCCAGTAAGTTTTATTATTTTCTTCATCAAGGTTGTGTTTTCTTTTTCCACCAGTTTCTCTCTTTTTCTCTAAGCCTTTTATTTCAGATTTTTCTAAAACTACAGAAAAGTTGAAAAGAAAATTAGTACAATGTATACTCACATAGTCTCCACCCAAATTCATGCATTATCAATGTTTTACCACATGATCACTTCTTTCTTTCTTTCTTTTTTTTTTTTTTTGCGGTACGCGGGCCTCTCACTGTTGTGGCCTCTCCCGTCGCAGAGCACAGGCTCCGGACGCGCAGGCTCAGCGGCCATGGCTCATGGGCCCAGCCACTCCGCAGCATGTGGGATCTTCCCGGACTGGGGCACGAACCCGTGTCCCCTGCATCGGCAGGCAGACTCTCAACAACTGCGCCACCAGGGAAGCCCACATAATCACTTTTAATGATCAGAAAGCAAGCTGCAGAAATCATGACACATCATACCCAAATGATTCGTATCTATTTCCTATAAAAGAGGAACTTCTTTTACATCACCGTACTATTATCATAACCGAGACGTTGAAACTGATTAAACATTGCCTGATACAATGTTCACATTTAAATTTCTCTGATGTCCAAAATATGTTCTCAGTAGCAGTCTTCCTCCATCTTGGATCCAATCAGGTATTATTTGTTGAGTTTGGGGGTAACATAGCAATTAACCCATTTCAAACTACAGCATTCCTTCATGGAACTAACACTTTTCAAGTGTCCAGGTCCTCTCCAGCTGTATCCCTGAATGTCCCACAATCTATGATTATTTCCTCAAGATTAATAAACTTTG
The DNA here is from genome assembly GCF_964341445.2 of Mesoplodon mirus. Lineage (NCBI taxonomy): Eukaryota > Metazoa > Chordata > Mammalia > Artiodactyla > Ziphiidae > Mesoplodon > Mesoplodon mirus. The sequence continues at coordinate 227,138,042 of NC_138977.1, read as the reverse complement.
TTGGCAGGAAAATAACACATACAGAGAGAGACACAGAAAGGCAACCTGTCCCATTATTAGTGATGCCAAGTTTGATCACTTGCTTAAGTTAGTTTTGCTAGTTCTCTTTCTTGGAAAGAGGCTTTGTCCTCTTTTTAATTAAAAAGCAATCTGTGGGGTGGTACTTTGGAACCATACGACTGTATGGTTCTATCCAGTCATTCTGGCATCTGTTTACAATCCTTGTCTGAATCAATTGCATGGGGTGGTTGCAGAATAGTATGTTTCATTTTAAGCTTCTTTCTGCATTTATTAGCTGGCCATCATCTGTAGAGAAGGGCCTCTCCACTATGGACAAATGTGTTTCTTTCTTTTCACTATGGACACATGAGTTTCCTTTTTGATCCAAGTGTTATAATCCATTACCATCGTTACTTTATAAAAAGTAATTAAAGAGGGTACTTTTTGTAAAGTAAAAAATGATACTTTTTGTGACCTTCAAGCTTACCCCAATTTGGACAGCTTTAAATCTAAACTCCCTGCCACATCCTTCTGATCTGTCCAAATAATTTTTGAGCATTTCTGTGATTTCTGACAACATACTATTCTAGGCTCTTCTTGTACTTTTGCTAACCATCTATTTCTCAGACTTAGAATTGGCAATTTTTCAAAGGCTAGTTCATTTTAGCAGAAATACACATTTAACTAAAAAGTAAAAACTTTTTGTTCTGTTGACTTCACTATAGTTTTGGTGCTATTAATAAATGGCATCTTGAAAATTACATTCTTGGTGGCTTCTTGCTGGTATATAGGAAAGAACTGATTTATGTATATTGATCTTATATCTAGTAAACTTGCCAAGCTCTTTATTCATTTTAATTATTTGTCTGTAGAGATTCTTGAGTTTTCTATGTATACAATCATATCATCTGTAAATAATGACAGTTTTCTTTCTTCCTTTCCAATTCTTATATCTTCTTGCCTCATACTTTTTCATTGTGTTAGTTGCAATATTTAATGGAAATTATAATGATGGCATATTTATCTTGTTCATGGCATTAAAAGAATGCTTCTGGTAACCACTATTAAACATGATATTTGCTATATAATTTTGATAGATGCCATTTTCTAGTTAAATCCTTTTTTTGTTACCTGTTTGATAAGATATCTTTATCATTAGTTTTTATCAAATTTTTACTCTGAGTTTGTTGAAACTGTTTTCTTTCTTTTTAATCTGTTAATATAGGGAAATATACAGATAAGTTTCTTACCATCAAAACAATTTTATAAGGATATGATGGAGTAACCTGGATGATATATACCCTTTCAGTATATCAGAACTAGAAGACTCAGATTTCACTCTTGGAAATGACTATATCAGTTTAATCAGATTGCACCTCAGGGTCAATTCTTTTATATTTAATAAGGTTAGAACAGAACAGAGTCCAAAAACAGAAAGTCTTTATAACTAGGCACCTGGAAGATGAGACTCAATTCAGATAATAGAGAAGAAAACTCTAAAATATATAATTTTATAAAATATGTTCATAATTATTTCTTTTATTTAATCTCAGAAACTTTGCTTAGAAATCACACATTAAAGCAACCACAGAAACCCCATCCACCACCACCACACACCTCTCCAAAAACACTAGAAGACTGGACAAAATAGATGAAACAACTGTTTTCAGACAATGGACAACAGGCATCTCAGAACTGTGAACCCCGGGAGAAAGGAAACAGGTGACCCTCAACCATCACCTTGAATTCGTACCTCGAGGCCTTTTTTAGTTTGATACAGAAAGGGGGACGCTAAACAGAGCACAGTGGTCTTATAAGTCGAGGAGACAAGGTCAGATTTTCATGAGGCTGAGACAGCTGGAAAATGTGGACACAGAACCAGAGACAAAGAAGCCAAGAAAGACTTTAAAACTCTGTACTGCAGGGTCTTTGCATGTGTTGCTCCATAAGATAAATAGATGGATAGATAGGTGGATACAGATAGATAGATGGATGATAGTTAGTTAGATAGATAGATAGATAGATAGATAGATAGATAGATAGATAGATGATAGATTCCTCAATGCCAGTCAAAGATTTGACTGAGAAGCCATAAGCTGAACTATGCCCCAAAATCACACTTGCCTGGAAGATGTTAGTGTTCTAAGGATCCAGATTGGAGAATCCTCTTTGAACACTCAGAGTATTCAGAGAAGACTCCAGAAGTCTCACAACCAGGTAGCAGAGATAAACAAGAACAAGCTCTGAAACAACTCTAATTAAGTTTAAGAACAAGCCTTGTAATAATCAAACTGATTCTTAAGTAACTTAACTTCTTGCAAGAAAAGAAATCCCAACATTCTTTGAAGGAAGGCAACAAAGCCTAGCATGCAACAACACAAAATTTACAGTGAGCAATTGCAAATAAAAAATGACCAGACATGGGAAGAAGCAGAAAAAGTGACTCATATGCAGATAAGAAATCAGAAAAATGGAAGCAGAGATAATTAGCAGACAAAAATGTTTATGCCTGTAAAATCAACCAAGTAGATATTTTGCAGATCTATGTTAAACTAATAATTCAAATTATTTAATAACCATAGGTCTATTAAATTATTTTATTTTAAGTCAAGATTGTTATAATGTTCTCTAGAAAATTGCCTTTTTTGTCTAGGTTTTCAAATGTATTATCATGAAGTTATTTAAAAATATTTATCTTTCTTCTTGATATTTTTTGTGCTTTTCTTTCAGTCAGTCATCAGAATTTTCTCTATTTTGTTTGTCTTTTCAAAGGCACAACTTGGGTTTTTACTGAGAGTCTTTGCTTTTTTCTATTTCAGAAGTTTCTATTCCTTACTTTATTGTTTCTTTTCTTATAGTTTTTTGGATTTATTTGGTTATTCTTTCTCTAACCTTTTTCAAAAAGCTTTATTGGTATGTCACTGACATAGAATAATCTGGACATATTTAGAATGTACTGTTAATAAGTTTTAACATACATATATACCAGTGAAGCCATCACCACAATCAAGATAATATAGTTTTTCATCATGCCTAAAAAGTTCCTCGTGTCTCTTCATATTTCCTCCCTCCTGGCCTTCCCTTACTCCATCCTCAGGGAACCTTGGTCTACTTTCTGTCACTGTAGAGTAGCTCCGTTTTCTAGAATTTTATACAAATGGAATCATACAGTAAGTTCACTTTTTGTCTGGCCTTTTTTACTCTGCATCAAAAATTTAAGATCATTCATCCATGTTGTTGCATGTACCAATAATTCTCTCCCTTTTTTTTTTTTGCCAAGTAGTATTCCATGGCATGGATGTATCGTTCTTTTTTTATCCATTCACCTGCTGATGAGCATTTTAGTCGTTTCCAGTTTTTGGCTATCACAGCAAAGTTTCCACTAACATTCATGCACAGATCCTTGTGTGGGTATGTGCTTTCATTTCTGTTAGGTGAACACCAAGGAATTACGTAGGAGGGAGGTATATGTTTAATTTTTAAGAACTATCAAAATGTTTTCCAAGCAATTAAATTATTTTTTCACACCAGCAGTGTGAGAGCTCCAGTTGCTCCAAATTTTCACCAATACAGAGTTGGACAGTCTTTTTAATCTTAGACATTCTAACAGATATGTAGTAATACCTCACTGTGGCTTTAATTTGCATTTCTCTAATGACTAATGGTGCTGGACATTTTTTCAAGTGCTTATTTGACATCTGCATATAAAATTTCGTGAAGTGTCTGTCTAAATCTTTTGCTTATTTGAAAAATTGGATTGTTTTTCTTATCATTGAGTGTTGACAGTTCTTAATATATTCTGGATGCAAGGCCTTTATAAAGTATATGACTTGCAAGTATTTTTTCCTAATCTGTGACCCACCTTTCCACTCTATTTTGAAGAGCTTATGTTCTTAATAATGATTAAGTCCAACTTACCAGTTTTGTTTTGTTTATGAAACATGTACCTAAGAAATCTTTCCCTAAACCAAAGTTGCAAAGATGTTTTGCTATGTCATCTTCTAGAAGTTTCACAGCTTTAGGTTTTACATTTAGGCTTATGAGCCCTTTGGGGTTAATCTTTGTATCTGTGTGATCATAGCTCACTCCAAATATTGGTATTTTGTGCCTTCTCATTTTCTGCCAGGGAGTAATAAATTTTATAAATTTTTCAAAGAGCCAGCTTATGGCTTTGTTGTTTCTGTCAGTTATACTTTTGTTTCCTATTCCTTAATTTTTGTCCTTAAATTTATTATTTACTTCCTTCTATATTCTGTTTCTTTATTAGGATACTTGACAGCTCATGTTCAGGTTATCTTCTTTTCTCAAGTTAAGGCTGTGAATTTCCTTCCAATCATGGCTTTAGATGTATCCCACAAGCTTTCATATGTAGATTTTTCCTTATTGTTTAGTTTGAAATATTTCCTAATTTCTACTGTGATTTTTTTCTTTGACATATCAGCTATTTTAAAGTATATTGCTTAATTTGCCAACCCTTGGGGTTTCCTCCAGTCAGAGAACATTCTCTGAATTTAATCAGCTGAAATTTACTGACTTACTTTATTACCCAGTATATAAATTTTAAATGTTCCTTGATTGCTTGAAAAAATATGTATTTTGTAGTTGTTTGGTGCAGTGCTATCTATTTATCTAACTCTCTGTCTGCGTGTCTCTCTATATCTTCATAGGTAACTATTTTGAGTTTTGTATTTTGATATATATCAATTAGATCAAATTTGCAAATCACGTTAGTAAACCCTCCAATCATTCTTTGTCTGCTTATCCAATTATTTACTGAGAAATGTGTGTTAAAACTTCCACTTATTTTAGATTTGACTATCTTTCCTTTATGTCAAATTTCACAACTATTATTTGATATACACGATTTTCAAATTGCTCTATCTTCCTGATGGATTGAATCTTCTATTATGTTAATACCCCACTTTATCTCTGACAATGCCTTAAAGTCTACTTTGTCTCATATTAACATAACTGCAAGTTTTCTTTGATTTATATTTGCACTGAATAGTTTACCATCAGATACTTTCAAACTTTCTGGATCTTTGTATATAAGGGTGTCTTTTGTAAACAGCATGTAATTAACAATTTTTCATCCATTCTGGTCATCTTTATCTTCAGTGAAGAGAATTCAACCTGATTACATTTAAGCAATTACTGATCTATTGGTTTTAACTATGACATCTTATTATTTGTGTTTTATTGCCCACATTAGTTCCTATGTTCATTTTTCTTTCCCTTCCTGTCTTGCCTACTTTGGGATTAAGTATTTTTATTTTTTAATTTTTCCATTCTAGTATTTTGTCCGTTATAATTCTTCTACTGTTCCTTTTTGACACTATACAGTGGTTATTCTACTACGTGCATCACTGTGTTACTAAAATTTCCTTTTCTGGATAAGGAAAGACCTTAATCATTTTGACTCCATTTACCCTGCTTCCTACTTAAGAGGACTTGTGCTTATGCGTTTTTTAATGCATGCATGATAATATGCATGCATGATAATATACTATGTAACAACACACAAAATAATCCACATAATTTTACAATGATACACAACCTAATAATCATTTCTTAGAAATCTCATACTTGGACTAAGATCCATATGCATTATTATTATGGTTTTATACCATTAATATTTACTTGGATTTACTCATACATGTACCCTCTTTCCTCTTCCTTATGTCTTACATTGCTAAGCTTCTCAGTGGGATCATTTTCCTTCTTCCTAAAGAACTCTTTGTGCAATGTCTTTTAACAGGAGCCTTCTGGTGATAAATTAACTCCATTTTTGATTATGGGGAAATAACTTTATTTCACCTTCATTTTGAAGCCTGTTTTCACTGGATATAGTATTCTAAATTGGGAGTTGGGCTTGTAAATCATATTACACATGCATATTTTTAGATCTTTTTATTCTGTCATCTACATCTCTTACAAACTTTTCTTTATTTTTCATCCTTTAAAAAATATTTGTGCCTTAGTCTGATTTTTTTTAAACTATCTTCCAATACACCAGTTCTTTCTTCAGCTCTGTTGAATCTGCTGTTGAACCCATACATTGAATTCTCATTGCTTTCTGGTCTCTCTCCTGTTGGGGACTCAACCATGAGACTGGTTTTAACAGGCCCCCTACTCCTTGGCAGGCCCTGGACTTCGAGTTTTACCCTGAGTCATTTGAAAGTTGCTGGTTTGGAATCAACAATCACCTCTAGGGAAAAGGGGCCCCAAAGGCCAACTCACCTCTCAAGGATTCTGCTGGTTCTCTCTCTCTCTCTCTCTCTCTCTCTCTCTCTCTCTCTCTCATCTTCCTTGTCTTAAGGTTTGCACAATTCTTCCCTCTGCATGGAATACACACACACACACACACACACACACACACCCCTTTTCTGCATATGGCTAGCTCCCCTGATCTTGCAGGATTCATCCCACATGTATCTTCTCCTAGAGAGTGAAGCCCTCTCCACCACTCCATCTAAATTTGTTCCCCCTACCCAGTTATTTCCTCTCTATTGGGTTCTTTCAAGGCACTTATCACAACTTATGTTCATTTCTTGGCTGGCCTGCCAATCCCTTCCCTCCCCACCAGAGCAGTGGTCCCATTTGGACAAGGGCTGCCCGTCTTGCCCACTCCCTGGCCCTGGCACCTAAATCAGTGCCTGTGGACAGTCATCTCCCTTCAGGTACCTGTTGAATGTCATAGAGACTTTCCACTTTCCCCAGGATCTGCACTCCCCTCTTCCTCCTATATTTGCTAACTTTCCCCTGCATTTTAACTGGGGATCGGGCCTCCCTGCTGCAGACTGCATTCCCCTGCTTGACTTGCACGAGATGTGGGGATGTGACTGTGCTTTAGCTGTTGAGCAGTCGTGTGGACCCTTCCTGATGACAAGTTTATACGGAAAATGCTTTGCTCTTCACTTGCCCTTCTGCTCCTTCCTGAGGCCTGGGTGTGGGCCTGGTGGTCATCTGAGTCCAACCCTCAGCCAGGCTGAAGACCTTAGGCTTCATGGAGCAGTACTGTCTGCCCACTTCAGGACACCCAGCAACTTTGGAGTGTCTTGTGAGAAAGTAATGCTCTCCGGCTTGTCTGAGCCAGTAAAACATAGGGTCTCCTCCTTACAGCCTAATCTAGTTGAACACTGAGTGATGATAAAGGAAGAGAAGAACTTTGTCATTGTCCTTTCTTCTGGCTGTAGAGTAGTGGTTCTCAAACAGGGACATTTGGCGATATCATTTGGCAATTTCTGGACATATTTTTGTTGTCATAATTTGTGGGCTGGGGGTTGCCACCAGCATATCACATATAGAGTCCATCGATGTGGCAAGACTAAAGTGTGGGAGCACAGTCAGCCCTCCACAGTGAAGAGTTCTCCAGCCCTCGAGGTCAAAATGCCGAGGTTGAGAACCCCTGCTGTAGAGAAATGGTTATCTCACACCTACTGCTGGAAAGGTAGGTGTTTTCAGTGCTGCCTTTATGACAGGCCATTCACTTATCAGTCAACACTGTTCTTGCCAGTGATCTCCTTGAGAAAGATGTTCATCTTTTCTCTCCAAATCCCCAAACTTAGTACCAGAACATAGCAGAGAGTCAGTGCATAATGAATGTCAGACTCTCATATCTTTATTTTTTTTAATTTTTTATTGGAGTATAGTTGATTTACAATGTTGTTTTAGTTTCAGGTATACAGCAAAGTGAATCAGTTATACATATACATATATCCACTCTTTTTTAGATTCTTTTACCATATAGGCCATTACAGAGCATTAAGTAGAGTTCCCTGTGCTGTACAGTAGGTCCTTATTAATTATTTATTTTATATATAGTGGAGTGTATATGTCCAACCCAATCTCCCAATTTATCCCCCACATTCCCCCCTAGTAACCATAGGTTTGTTTTATACGTCTGTAACTCTATTTCTGTTTTGTAGATAAGTTCATTTGTACCCTTTTTTTTATATTCCACATATAAGTGATATCATATAATATTTGTCTTTGTCTGACTTACTTCACTCAGTATGACAATCTCTAGGTTCATCCATGTTGCTGCAAATGGCATTATTTCACTCTTTTTTATGGCTGAGTAAGATTCCATTGTATATATGTACCGCATCTTCTTTAACCATTCCTTTAGAGTAATGAAAATGAAAACAAAAATAAACATATGGGACCTAACTAAACATAAAAACTTTTGCACTGCAAAGGAAACCATAAACAGAATGAAAAGACAACCCTCAGAATGGGAGGAAATATCTGTAAATGAAGCAACTGACAAGGAATTAACCTCCAAAGTATACAAACAGCTCATGTAGCTCAATATCAAAAAAACAAACAACCCAATGAAAAAATAGGCAGAAGATCTCAATAGACTTTTCTCCAAAGAAGACATACAGTTGGCCAAAAAACACATAAAAAGATGCTCAACATCACTAATTATTAGAGAAATGCAAATCAAAACTGCAATGAGGTATCATCTCATACATGTTAGACTGGCCATTATCAAAAGATCTACCAACAATAAATGCTGGAGAGGGTGTGGAGAGAAGGGAACCCTCCTACATTCTTGGTGGGAATGTAAATTGATACAGCCACTATGGAGAACAGTATGGAGGTTCCTTAAAAACTAAAAATAGAACTACCATATGACCCAGCAATCCTACTCCTGGGCATATATCCAGAAAAACCATAATTCAAAAAGATGCATGCACCCCAATGTTCACTACAGCACTATTTATAATCACCAGGACATGGAAGCACCTAAATGTCCATCACATGTCTTTAAACCTGTGGGTAGTGATTATTCTTCCCCACCATCTGCACCCATCCACCTCCTTGCTTTTGGCAGTAGTCCTGATATGTCTCCAGCCCTATTAGGGGTTATTAGGTGTCGCCCCTCTATGCTTCCAGAGCCTTCTGTATGTTCTGCCATCTTAGTCCTCATCGTGGAGTTTTAGAATTGTGTTTGCCCACCGAGTAAGATAGGGATCAAGACTTATTTCGTTACCCTGTCAAATCAGTGCAGACAGGCATATGTATGATTGTAAAAGAATATATCAAGAAAAAAACTACAGTTTCTGTTTGTTTACCTCATGGATATTCGTGTACTTACTTTTAGCTCAAGGCAGGGCAGCTGGCTACATCACACCTTCATTTTGTCAGGTAAGGCTGCTCCTTGAGTGCCAATTTTGAAGATAGCCTGGCATGTGAAGGGGGAAGTGGCGAGTTTGGATATGGGATGAAATAAGGACTCTGTGTGGCTAGGAGGATGAAGAGACCCAGGAGAAAACAAGAGACAGTCAGCTGTCTTTGTAGAAGGACTTGACCCATTGATTCAGGGAAGCTGGGAGTTATAGGGAGCCTACATTTACGGTTCAAGAATCATGTGTCTTTGTGGCCTCACCTGGAAATTTGGGAGACGTCCAGCAAGTCTGTCATAACTAAAACCAACTCACATCACAAACAGATGTGACCCCATTCCTTTAAATAGACACAGTACAGCTCCTAGTAATGCTCTTTTCCTTAAACACTGAGAATCATTACATTAAGTCAAGGACACCTAGTTTCCGAATAAATACACAAGACTAAAAACACTAAGCCCCATTATGTGCAGAATTGAGGATCTAGCGGCTTTTTGCTGTTATTGGCGAGTTACAGCCCTAGTGTGCAGCACGATGTCATTGATTCTTTTTAAGTCAGCTGGCATGGCATTGACAATCAGAGCCTTTAGAACCCCGACTCCATACATCAGTGGCACGGGGAAACTTTCCCAGGGTGGGCTGGCAAGTTCATTGTTTTAGAACTGCTCTAAAGCACACAACATGCTGGGAGGGGACTCATTACAAAGAGTCCTCTGGAATAGGTGATGAGGTCAGAATTTCCCATCTTCCACAGATCATTTGTTGGTGAGTGCGTTACCAAAATAGGAGGCGGCCCCTTCAAATATATTCTAAACACTGTTAATATATTTCCACATGTCACTGCCTGACAGTTCCACTGTCCTCAACTTTGCCACCAGGGAAATTTACATGCATTTGAATTCACTGGGCCAAGCACACCTCCCCACGCTGACAGCCCATTTAGCGCTGTGATAAGTTAATCTGTGTGGTGTTTGATAGATTTCTGTCTTTTACCCAAAACAGAGTTTGTGAAGATGATTCAGGAACAAAATTTGCAAAATAGTGGTGCCCCAGCCTCCAGTGACAGCAGAAGTTGGAACCCTTGGAAATGCTCGACTCCGTTCAGCCAGCCAGATCCCAGCTGTGGGGTGACCTCCCTCGGCTTGTCCTGAAATCTGCATTGCAGCCTCCTTCTCCTTTGTTTTTTAAAAGTAGTCTTCATGTATTTCTTCAATTAGTCAACAGTACAACTGATCAGCCAATGTGTCCAAAGACAATAAAATTTTAAAGAATTAAATTTTCTGCCTATTTATTTTATGCTAATGAATTCCCTGTTACCAAATCCCCTGATGTTTTGATCATTGCATTAGTTTCCTAGGGCTACAGTAACACCTTACCACAATGGGGGTGGCTTGAAACAAGAGAAATGTATTCTCTCATGGTCTGGAGACCAGAAGTCCAAAAATCAAGGTGTCAGCAGTGATGGTTCCTTCTGGGGCTCAGAGGGGGGAACCGTCCCAAGCCTCTCTCTTAGCTTCTAGTGTTCGTTGGAATCCGTGACATTCCTGGGCACTATTCCAATATCTGCCTGTCTTCATGTGCCACTCCTCCCTCTCTCCTTCTCTTTTTTCCCTCCTCACTTTCTTTAATGGCAAACAAACTGACAATTCATGAAGCTGATGGGGAATCAGAGGTCCCCAGAGACCTTCTCCTGACTGGCTGCAGTCCACCCATCCATGTGCTCTAGATGAACCTGCCCAGTGGCTCTAGCCCATGCAGCCAGCAGTCCAGGGAGTATACACCAGAAGGGAGCGGGACGCAGTCAGTGCAGAGCCCATTGGGTGACTTGGGTCAGGCTTTACCACAGAAGAGTGATGAGCTCATGAGCAAGTCTTCTAACTTCTAGCAGGATCTTTGTTTCAAAAGGCAAACCACCCAAATGTCCACTGACAGAGGAATGGATAAAGAAGATGTGGTACATATATACAATGAAATATTACTCAGCCATTAAAAAGAATGAAATAATGCCATTTGCAGCAACATGGATGGACCTAGAGATTATCGTACTAAGTGAAGTAAGTCAAACAGAGAAAGACAAATGTCGTATGATATCACTTATATGTGGAATCTAAAAAAAATGATACAAAGGAACTTATTTACAAAACAGAAACAGATTCACAGACTTAGAGAATGAACTTATGGTTACCGGAGGGGGTGGGATAGTTAGGGAGTTTGGGATTGACAAGTACACACTGCTCTATTTAGAATGGATAACCAACAAGGACCTACTGTATAGCATGGGGAACTCAGCTCAATATTATGTAACAACCTAAATGGGAAAAGAATTTGAAAAAGAATAGATACATATATATGTATAAGTGAATCACTTTGCTGTACACCTGGAACTAACACAACATTGTTAATCAACTATACTCCAGTATAAAATAAAAAGTTAAAAAAAAAAAAGACAAGCCACCAAAATCTAAACCTGTAATGGTGATGGGTCTACAGAGGTGCCTAGGAGCCTGCAGAGGCTGGATTTGACCAGCTCAGGAACTGCTGTGGTTCTTTATGGCTATAAAATAATAGTGGCATAAAATAACAACTATTCTATTATCCATCATGGTTTTGTGGGTAGGAATTTGGGCAGGGATTGGCTGGTTGATTCTTCTATCCTATGGTGTTGAATAATGTGGCCCAATGGTATTCAGTTGGAGGGTCCAGGAGGGTCTCATTCACACGTCTGGCTTTTTGTCAGGGATGGATGGAAGGCTGGGCTTAGTGGTGACTGTGACCAGTGCCTCCAAATAGCCCAGGGAAAGCCGCCCCAAAGAACTGGGCAGCAGCTGCATGGCCCCTTGTCACCCCACTTCAGTAGTCATGGAACCTCACTTTTTCCATATGTTATGTTAGTCAACCTAGTCCTAGTCACAATCTGCCAAGACTTAAAAGGGGGACAGAGACCCCATATCTTGATGGTAGGAATGTCAAATCCTTAGTGAACTTACTTAAAACCGCCCCTGGGTTTCAGTTTCATGTCTGTCACTTACTAGCAAATGATCTTGGGCTAATTTACCTATTTCTTCATTAATGGAAAGAGATAGTATCAACTTCATAGGTGTGTTCTTAGGTTTAAATTATGTAATAATGTAAAGTGCTTGGGAGGGATAAATCAGGAGCTCGGGGTGAACATACCCACACCACCATATATAAGATAGATAACCAACAAGGACCTACTATATAGCACAAGGAACTCAAGTCAATATTCTTTGATAAGAAACTAACACAACATTGTAAATCAACTATACTGCAATAAAAATTAAACAAAAAATATTCTGTGATAACCTATATGAGAAAAGAATCTAAAAAAGAATGAATCTATGTATATGTATGGCTGAATCACTTTGCTGTACACCTGAAACTAACATAACATTGTAAATCAACTAGACTCCAATAAAGTTTAAAAAATAAAGTGCTTACAACATTAAATAATTATTCATTATTTTTATATGGACCCTCAAGCATATCATGAAGATAATAACCTTTGAGGACCTTCATTCATTCACTCATTAATTCACTCACTCATTCATTCATTCATTGTGTTCATCTCTTCATGAATAGCAAGTAGTGAAGGTCTCTTCTGCACCAAGCCCCGTGCCAGGCACCGGGAATATGACTGTGCATGAAAATGCACATGGACCCTGCCCCCAGGATCGCTGGCGGGAGAGATGTATGAATCAAAAATCACCCAAATATAAAACTTTCACAGCAGGTTCTGCAGAGGTGCTGAAGGAGCCTGTGGTGGGAGGGATTTGACCATCCAGGGAGACCAGGAAAGCAAGTTCTCCGGGGAAGTGACAATTCAGCCGACATCTAAAGCTGATCTGAGAGGGACAGGGCCCCCATTCCCTGGGACAAGGAGGAGGATGAATTCAGAGGGTGGGTAGATATGGTGGTGAGAAGACCGTGGGTCTACTTGCTCAGTAAAGTGTGAGCAAAGCATCTGCTGAGAGATCGCGAGGGAAGCTATGGGGGTGAGGGGAGAAGACAGGAGAGGGGAGGTGGTGTGGGCTCAGCGTACTGAAGATGGGACAAAACACACCAGACGGGGGCAGGTTGGCTGGGCTGCACGGCTGGATGCCCTTTGAATCGGGGGTCCTGGTATCAGGTTAACCGTCCTCATCGCCTGAGCATGGATCTTTCCAGCAACATCCAACTCGGCGCCTGCAGCCCAAATTAGAGGGGAGTCGGGCTGAGTCAGGCCTGCAGCTTTGCCTTGCTTGTAGATAGAGAGAGAGGGGGCAAGGGAATTGGCCACATGCAAAGCAGAATCGTCACTGAACGATCCACTGGAGAACAGGCCCTCACAGGAGAGGTGAGCAAAGGAGGGAGACACACAGGCAAGGGGTCCACCATGCTTCCTTTGGGCGTGGGGCTCACGCCACCCTGCCCCACCCCAGGCGAACCTCCTGAGAAGCCTCTGATCTCCAGGTACTCAAGCTGCATCATTCCCTCTGCCTGGAATAGTCTTCCTCCATCCTGCTAAGCCTCAGATACCACCACAGCCAGGAAGCACTTCCTGACAGCCTCAGGCAAACATCCCTCCTGTCGAGAGCCCTTGGCCCCCATTCCGTAGCTGCCTGGGTTTCCCCGATGAGACTGAAATACCCCAAGGGTGGCATCTATGCCTGATTTGCTCACTGCTGTGCTTCCAGGTCTAGTAGGGTCCTTGACACACAGCAGGCGCTCAATAAATGAAAGTGTATTCTATCCTTCGTAATACCTCATACACCTAGAACTACGTAAACATAAACTGGTTAAATATCTGAATGGTCAAGACAAGCTAATGATGTTCTGACTGCATCACACCTTCCAGAAGCCTTATACCATCCAGAACCTCCTCTTTTACCAAAGTGGCCAAATCTAGACTTGTTAAGGACAGGGTTTATTTATTCAGGAAGCCAGCTCCCCTCAGAGCAGCTACATGGAGCACAGGGGCACACGGAAGAAACACTGACAGCTGATTAGAGGAGGGGACTCCACCCCAGACCCCCAGGACAGCCCCTTCTGAATGCCTGGGGCCTGACCCCGGTGTGCAAAGTTGAACTGCCACCCAATAAATTAGGACACACAGGGCTTCCCTGGTGGCGCAGTGGTTGAGAGTCTGCCTGCCGATGCAGGGGACGCAGGTTCGTGCCTGGGTCTGAGAAGATCCCACATGCCGCGGAGCGGCTGGGCCCATGAGTCATGGCCGCTGAGCCTGCGCGTCCGGAGCCTGTGCTCCGCGACAGGAGAGGCCACAAGAGTGAGAGGCCCGCGTACCACAAAAAAAAAAAATTAGGACACAGAGAAACCTAGAGAGCTTGGGCATAATCCTTAGAAATACAAACAGGTTTGCCAGATTTAACAGCAACAGATGCAGCAAAAATATAGGACCCCCAGTGAAATGTGTGTGCATGTGGAAAGAACAGCGTTCTCAGCTGTTTGCCACCAACTCAGTCGCCGCAGGGGCCCACAGGGACAGACGACCTGAAACAGGCCAAAGTGGGCGCCCACCTTCCAAGGGCGAGTGACGTCCGTGCTCTAACCAGGGAATTCAGACCCAGGGAGCAAACTGTCGATCGTTCAAAAGAAGCCAGAAATCTAGATTTCATAGGGGAACATTCAGAACAACTCAAGTTAGCAACAAATGCAAAATTTTCTTAAACTAGCACAAAGTATGTCCGCGGGCCACATGTGGCCAGAGGCCTGTCGCTCCTTGGCTGTCTGTTCTCTTAACCAGGTGCTGCTCCTGGAGCTGGCCCGGCTCCCCATTTTCCGCCAGATAAGTCCTCCGCCAGCACCGGGCCCAGCTGAGCGCTCAACGGGCTCCATTCTCTCAATGCCGCTACCTTGCGCCCGCCCAGGATGCCGAGAGCCAAGAGGCCGTCTGATGTGACAAATCTCCTCTGAGCCCTGTGTAAACACTGGCGTATTTAAGGGGGGCACAGGCTGGTGAGGACAAATGCGACCTGGATGCAGATCTGTCAGCACAGACCTCCGAACCCCGGCCTCACCGGCCCCCGCCGTGCACACCTGCAGCTTGTTGACAGTGCAGAGATGAGAAATTCGGAGGCAGTTGAACACCCGGTGAATTCACACAAGCGACCCACGCAAAGGTCTTCAGCACAGGTGTTTCTGTAATGGTGATGCATTAGGACGCATCCCAGTGTTCGGTGGCCCTCAACACTCACACCTCCACCTGCCGGGGGAGGCTGGCGGGCAGGTTTGGGCGCACACGGGTGGCGAGACAAGATGCAAGTGTGCCAGCAGAGCCCAGATGCCCCCGTGCACGCCCTTGCCCTTGCTTGTACGTCACCTCTGGGGATGCTCATCGGCCAAACGGCACTTAAACATCAGCTCAGCCCACAGCCAGCCTTGCCGCCCCTCAGATTACAGTAGGTCTGCAGAGCGGCTGGCTGGAAATGCCCCGGAAGCTACAGTGGCAAACAAGGGATGCAGGAGAAAAATGATCAAGCCTGCACGTGAAGCCATGCTAAAGCTAGGAGACTTAAAAGAAGGTCAGTCGAGTGAGCTGTCAACTGGTAACAAGGGCCCCAGGGTGGGGAGTTCAAAGTCATGCATCAACCTGGCCGTGGATGTGGGCGCCAGGGACTGGGAGCCCCGACATAAATGGATGGGGCGGACGTGTGAGCAGCCAGGAGCCGAGGGGAGGAGGTGAAAGAGAAGGAGGCGTCCAGGCGCCGGCGGGAAGGCTGCTCCTTGCCGCGTGGAGAGGATGCCCGGCTTCTCACCTGCACGGGCAGCAGGAGCCCAGGCCTCCTGCCCTGCGAGAGGGAGCAAAGCAGCTGAACGGGGTGCAGGATGCGGGCAGCAGGGCAGGAGGCCACACAAGCGCCTGCTTCTCCACGTACTTAAAGGCAGGTCAGTGTATGTCAATTGTTTCTCAAGAAAAACATGGCTCGCGGAGCTTGAAGTCCGCCTGCTCTTCTGCCCTGACACCTGTGTCAGCAAAGACAGGGCGAGCAAGGACAGAGAGCCCACACAAGCCCCTGCTGCACAGGCCAACCCGGACACCGAGAGGTAAGGCGGGCTCTGCAGGTTGCCGACAGAGGCAGGAGGGCACCCCCAGAGGCAGCCTGAGACCCATGTCCCGCGTGCCCGGTTCCTTTGCACGTGGCGAGGACCGGCAGCTAGGGGGGCACGTGCCATCCAGAATGCCACGTGGCACTTCTTCCATTTTTAAGTGGTTTTCAATGTTATTTCTCTTTCACCACATGGTGGATCTTGTCCTTCTGAGAGCCTCAGACACACACCGGCATGCTCAACACACATGATCAAAGCGGGTGGTTTCCTAGCAACAGGACCCTAGGGACCAGGAGCCACCTTCCCTGGCGGGGATGGGAGCCCAGCCTGGGGCTCCACGAGGGAGCCGAGGCCCGTGGCCACTCCCCTGTCTGAGAAGCGAGGTGGGATCCCCGAGGCCCCTCCGTGCCAGTGGTCCCTGCTGCTGGTGGTGGCAAAGACAAGCAGCTCTTGCATGCACAGATGTACACATGTGTGTGCACACGCTCACATACACACACACACTTGCACCGTCACACCCTCTGTCTGCAGAGGCCAAGGGAGGCTGCCCAAGCCCAGCTCTGCACTAAAAGGGATTCCTGGATCCCTCTCAGCCTTGCTCTTCCTCATCTGAAAAATCAGGGATGAGCCCATCTCACCGCCTTTAATCCCATCTCGCGTCTGGATTCCAATAACATCGGTTAGGGTCTCCACTGTGTGTTTCTGGTATTCTTCCTACTGCTTTGTGGATGGCTTTTGGGGAGGGGGAATTCATTTAATTATTGCAACAGGAAAGGAATTCATTCAATTTTTTTGGTGGCTGTACTTAACTATTTCATTACTTTTATCACTTTTAAAATACGATTACTTTGGATTTTCTAGTTAAATATTTCTGTCACCTGCAAAGAATCTCTTTTTGCTTGTTTTTTCCATTTTCACTATTTCTTACTTTTTTATGTCTTATAAAACTAGGCTGAACTGTCATAACTGTATTAAAGTATATAATTTAGGATGTGTGTGGAAGCCAAAATGGCAGAATATACCTGTCATTGACCAAATAAAGTGTCCTCAAATTCAGATATTGAAGCCCTAACTCCCAATGTGATGTTATTTGGAGATGGTAGCCTTGGGAGGTAAGTGGATTTAGATGAGGTCATGAGGATGGGGGTCCTCCTAATGGGATCAGTGCCCTTACAAGGAGAGATACCATGCAGCTGGTCCAATCTCTCTCCACGTGAGGACACAGTGGAGAGGCGGTGCTCCATGGGCTGGGAAGAGAGCCCTCACCAGAATCAACCATACTGGCACCTTGATCTCAGACTTCCAGCCTCCAGACTGTGAGGAATAAATGTGTGTTGTTTAAGCTGCCCAGCCTGTGGTATTTTGCTGTGGCAGCCCATGCTAATACTATACCCTCAAGGATGAAAACTAGAATTGGCCTTTTGTAAAATTTAAGAAAAGATTATAGGCTGACGTAAGGAGGGTGATCTTCTGGTCCATGATAGGAAATATTGAATATTCCCTCTGTCAGCTCAGCAATCCCCACATGCGGCAGGAAAACAGTTGTCCAGACACACACCTTCCTTTCATTCCAGAACCAGGGATGGTGCTGACCCCCAAAGGAACCTGTGCACAAGCACCAGGACCAGTAACCAGCCCACATCCAACTTGGAAATATCCTCCGAAATTGTGAACCCAGCAAAAGCTAGAGCTCACCCTCCCCAGCTACATCTGCATGAGTGCCTTTCTCCCCACAATCAGGGACCAACCGGTCCAAGTCTCGGAAGATACAACAGAGCAGAGAAACCTCCAAAAACTCGTTCATTATTATTTATTCCCCCTTTTCTTTCTAATCTGGTGTATGTTTACTTTCCCTTTTTACTTTAGTTAGTTTTGCCAGTGGTGTGTCAATGTTACTGCTTTTGCTCTTACTTTCAAAGATGTATTTCAAGGATGTATTACTCATTTCTATAATTTCTGAGTTTCTTCCCTCTGTCTGCTAAAGAATAAAGTCTCTGAAAGCTTCTGTTCTTTGAAGTGCATTTAGATTATCTTTGGGTCTTTGTTGAGGGTCCATTTGCTTTTGTATCTGGATCAAAGGGTAATCTCTTAATTGGATGATTTTACCATTTTTATCTATAGCCTCCCTTGTTACAGAAATTTTTTCATGGAGATGAGTAAGTCCTACTTTGGCAAAAGAGTCCTGCCTAGGTCTGTTTGTTCTTACTATTTATATTAACAACTTTCCCTCTGCCCTCAATTTATTTGTTTCCTGCTAATAGTGAATGAACGTCTCTCCTTTTAATTGTGGTTTTTTTTATTACCCAATCAGCTCCACTGCTGTTTTTTCATAGATTTTATTTAGAATACCCTGATGCTATATTATCTGACCCTATTCAAGAAGTTTAATTAGTGTCATGTATTTATTGTTTTTAATACTTTTATCAAAATAAGTTGATCTTTTATCTAATCTTTTAAATTAAGTGTGCTTTATCTGTTTTCCTTCTCTCTTTTGAATTCTTTCTTTTTGTGTAGAGGGATGTCTAATAAGCAACGTCTTCTTAGAGTTTAGTTTTTAATCCACCAGGGACTTGACTTTTTTGATGGATGAATTTAAACCGTTGGGGTTACTGATATAACCAGGAACAATCTGTTACTACCATCATTTACAGAAGCTCCATCACGTCTGGGTTTTGATGCGTTAACCATAATCTACCTAGATCTGACATTTTAAATTACTTGGAAGGTGAACATTCCATTCTTAATACTGTTGTAATCTTAAGACAACATACGTACATTTTAAGCCAGTTAACATCTGCAGTATTTATTAGCATCCCATCAACAGCATCCTTTGACTTCTTCATGGAAGACAAGGTTGGTGTTCTCCTCTAGACGTCCTTTTTTTCCATTACTTTAGTCTCAGATTCTGGGATTTCTTTTCCAAAGTTTGGTTTTGTGGCATCTTGACTCCATTTGTTCATGGGGTAAATATGTATGTGGCTCACACTCAGCCAACACTGCTCTAGGCACGGTGGATACAGTACAGGGAAGAACGTCAACAGTCTCCAGTCTGAGCCTGAGTGTTCCAACAGGGGAAGACGGGCACTAAAGGAGTGTGAGAGATGGTTATGAGCACCACAGAGAAAAATAAAGCAGGAGCAGAGGGCAGGAGACATGCCAGCAGAGAGCTGTTTTCTGTGGTGGTCAGGGACGCTGATGAGCTAAGCTGGCATTTGAAGCAAGCCCCGAATGAAGAGAGGAAATAAGTCACATGAAGAGCTGGCAGGGAGAGTCAGGCAGAGACTACAGACAGTACAAAGGCCCCGGGGCCGGTGTGGTTTGTAAAGATCAAGTGAGTAGGGCTGGAGAAGGGAGAGGTGAGAATTGATGAAACCAGTGGTGCTCGACGGTAAAGGCGCGAGAGAAGGGCTGGAAGAGAAAAGGAAGTTTTAAGAAGTTTCGAGAAGGTTTTGAGCAGAAAACGTATTTAATTTTAAGAGATCTGATTAAATTTTAAAGGATTCCTCTGGCCACTGAGTGGGAACCAGGCTGCAAGGAGGGGGCAAGAGGCTGTGGCCCGTCCAGGCACCATGGAGTCCAGTGTTGTCCGCAGGCGGGGAGGCATCGGCAGGGCCTGGCAGTGTCCCGCAGCAGTGCTAACAATTTGCTGATGTGCTGGGTGTGAGACGAGAGAAAGAGGAAAGCTTAGGTACCTGGGTTCTCTTCAGTTGTTGTAAAGATGACCAGCAGGTTAAACAGACCAATAATCCAACCACCCCCTTCAGTGTTTTTGTTTACTTTTGCTCTATCAATAACTGTCCATCTCCCATTCCTAGGTATTATTTTTCTCTTAAATCGGTAGCTTCACAGGTCAGCAAAAGTTTTTCCCACAATTGTATATTTATTCAAGATTTCTTCGTTTCAAACATACCTAAGCCTCCCTGTCATCTCAGAAGAAAAGGTATGTTGCAGTTCTAGGAAGGGCAAGTCTTACAGGGCCTTTCTGCTGCCTTCACATGAGAATGATGGTGTGGCTTATGTTATGGGCTGAATTTTGTCCCCCTTAATTCATATGTTGAAGCCCTAACTCCCAGTGTGCCAAAATGTGACTGCATTTGGACAGAAAACCTTTAAAGAGATGTTTAAGTTAAAATGAAGCCGTTAGTTGGACCTTAATCCAATGTGACTGGTATCCTTGTAAGAAGAGAAAATCTAAACACAGAGAGAGACACCAGGGGTGAGCTCACACAGAGGAAAGGCCATGTGAGGACGTGGGGAGGAGAAGACCATCGGCAAGTTAAGGAGAGAGGCCCCAGGAGAAACCAATCCTGGACTTCCAGCCTCCAGAACTGCCCCAGAATCAGCACCTGTTATTCTGCCACCCTGGCTGTGCTATTTTGTGATGGGG
Source organism: Mesoplodon mirus (assembly GCF_964341445.2). Lineage (NCBI taxonomy): Eukaryota > Metazoa > Chordata > Mammalia > Artiodactyla > Ziphiidae > Mesoplodon > Mesoplodon mirus. The sequence goes on along the minus strand of NC_138977.1, from coordinate 227,117,456 downwards.
CCCTAACAAACCACCGCATCCTACATCCATCTTCTTTAAGAATTATGAAACCATTATTCCACACTCTTCCTGCTTGGTTACAGTTGAGAAGTTTGAAGGTATCTTTTTTTTTTTTTTTTTTTTTTTTTTTTTCCCTGCGGTACGCGGGCCTCTCACTGTTGTGGCCTCTCCCGTTGTGGAGCACAGGCTCTGGACGCGCAGGCTCAGCGGCCATGGCTCACAGGCCCAGCTGCTCCGCGGCATGTGGGAGCTTCCCTGACCGGGGCACGAACCCGCGTCCCCTGCATCGGCAGGCGGACTCTCAACCACTGCGCCACCAGGGAAGCCCTGAAGGTATCTTGATTTTAGTTCCACTGAACACGTTCCATTTTTCTTTTGGAGGACTTGGAAGATTCTTTTCTTTTTCCCGGTAATTGAACAATGTTACCATAATTCAAGATAATCCAAAATATGGCTAGTAAGCCCTTTTTCCCTATCCCAGGCTTTCTGCAAAGTGTTACAGTTGTAAAGGGCAACACATGGCCCTGTTGTGAGAAGCCCCTGGTCTGGCAGGGCTCAGATGTGGAAACATAGTGGAGCGTGATGACCACATAGCAGTAGGGGAAGGTCCCTGCGTCAGGGAAGGTGCAGGTACCCAGCGATGCAAAGAAGGAACTAGGCATCCAGCTGAGGGAGGTGAGACCCCAGGAAGAGCTCTTCATCTTTGTCTGGACATAAAAGAAAAGATGACCTGGCGCATCACGGAGAGCGTGGGGTGAGGATAGAGAGGGTGTCTAAGGACAGGAAACTTTCGCAAAAGCTCAAGGTGTAAAAGAAAACAAGACACAGAGAGGCTTGGCATAGCCGGGCTCAAGGAACATGGTGGGCCACGTGCCTAGCTGGGAGGCTAGACCACATTGGAAGCTGGGGTGGACGGTGATCCGATCTGCATTTCAGACACAGAAACACTGTGTACTGCAAAGCAACGGCTGCAGAGAGGAGGAGTGGACCAGCAAGGCCATTTCCTTTTGCAGATCAGCGGCCAAACTCACCTGGCTCCACCCGGAAAGAGAGGTGCTGGTTCTGGTAGAGCCAGGACCCCAGCCGCTCCTCCCAACCTACCCCCTCCACCTCTGCCCTGGGACAGTCTCGGTCCCAGCCTCCCTGGGCGGGGCCTTATGGTTAGGGGAGGAGCTCTGGGCCTGAGGCTCACCTGGCGGGCTCCTTGCTCCGGGCCCAGCCCTGACCATGACTGCGGCCTGAGGTGGAGTGTACCTTCTCTCTGCAGTCATCCAGGTGGTCCTGGGGGGCTGCGCCGAGGCAGCTTCGGTGAGAGCTGAGGACACCTACCTGCACAAAAGGAGGGTCCCTTTGGGAAGGAGGAGGACAGGAGGGTCAAAGGGCAGGGAGTGCATCAGCCACATTTGAAGAAGGACGGACACCAGACTTGAGGAGGTGAAAGACACCACCACCCCCAGAATCAGCGGGGTTTAGAGCAGGTTTCAGGGCGTTGGTGGTGTTTCCTATTAAATCTACCTGGATTACGCTCTTTCACTTTCAAAATTTTCTTCTTTTATTAAGCTACCCAGTATCTATTTTATTTTATTAAGTTCTAGAACTTAATAGGTTCCCCTGGTGAAAAATTCTTTTCTTTCCACTCTCTAAGGACCTCAGAGTTCTATTCTCCATGTCTCTATTTCCTCACATTTTAGTCTCTTTAAATTTCTTCTCTATTCTAGAGGCAGTGGCTCCAGCTTTACATTTCAGAATGGCCTGCTTTCAATCCCAGCCCTGCCACTCCCCAGCCTTGGGATACTGGCAAGTTACTTAATCTCCCTAAATCTCAGTTTTCTCATCTATAAAATTGGGATAATAATGGCATTTACCTTGTAGGATTGCTGTGAAAATGAAATGCAATTGTGTGCGTAAAGTGCCTGGCAAACAGGAGCTGCTTAAGTAAACCTAGCCATCCTCATGTTCAGTTTTATTTTTGTTCTACGCTCCTTACCGTTGGGATTAGGAGAATAGTCTTGGAATGCCTGCTGTCTGACAGCATCCATCCTAACTTTCGTGTTCCCGAGAACGACTGGACAGCACGGGCCCCACGCCGCCTGCTCTGTGCCTGTTTCAGAGCTGCTGCTATGTTCTCCTCTATCTCCCTGAGAACGGGGCAGGGCCTTTGGCCAAAAATCTTCTTAGGCCTCCCGGGGGAGATCAATTCCAGAGTGAGGCTAGCCTTTGTGCTTTTCCTTTTTTCTTTGAAACAAGGAAAGTGTTGCAAGGGATCGGCTGTTCTTCCCAACAGGTTGGGAAGCAGGTTGTCTAGGAGGCGGCTGTGACGCCCCCTGTGCTCAGCCAACAACATGGGGAACTGCCAAGGGAGCCCCCACGGTGCGATCAAGCAGGGACAGTGTTGAAGGAACAGTTCCAGGGAATTGTACGGCCTGAGGAAAGGGCCACGTGGGATGTTCATGTCCCCTGGGAGCAGTGCCTATCTTTCCCTAATGCTGTCACATCAGCCACCCAGCCCCTGACCCAGCAGCCCCCAGAGTTGGGCTGCACCCCTGGGCCAGGTACAAATATGCTCTCAGATCCCTCTTGGAGTAATTCATTTAGTAAGTTTTTATTGAGCACCTACTATTGTGCTCCCATTCTAGGAGCTGGGGTGTCCTCAGTAAACAGCACCCACAGAACCCCCTGCTGCTGCACAGCTCCCTCGAAAGGGCTGGAGCCCCATGTTGAAGCCACATTGGGATCCAGTGTCTTGGGCCCTACCGCTGGCCCAAAGCCCACAGCCGGCCACTTGCCCCTACCCAGGATGCCTGTTCCATCAGAGACCTCCCAAACCACAGCCTGGACTGCTGGTTTGCACTGGTGCCATTTCTTCAGCTCGGTCACGGGTGTGGAATATCATAGAAAGACTTTCTAGAATATTCTGGAATCCTAGCTTCTGTAGGAGGTGGCTCTTATTGAGAATTTCTTTTCTTTTTTTCTTCCACCCCAACATGATTTCATGAGTATTTTAATGGGAAACAGAAACTGGGCCTAGGGGGACGTCTCTAATATTTTTGCCCCCCTCCTTTGTCATCTACTTGGATGCCTCTCTCCCCTGCTCTTTTACACTCTCAGTTTTCAGTAAATTTAAGGTTGTCCCACTCAGCACCATGTGTCCTTTTAATGACATGTTGTGCTGGATTGTGTACGCAACCTTTTTTTATATCAGAGGTGTTCCTTTGAGATGCTGCCAACCTGATCTCATCGGAAGTTTATGAGAAAACCCAATATGCTCCGGTCCTACTGCCGGGGGCGCGAGCCAGCGAGCCAGATTTACCCACAGCTCCAGTGCAAACACGGCTGAGCATCCTCCAGCTCTGTCCTGTGCTGACTGGCTCCAGAGTGGTCTCTAGGGTCCCTCGTTCCTGCCAGAATGTTCATGACATCAGTCATATTATTAATAATTACAGGTTATTCACAGATGGACGGGCAGATGGACACACGGCGACAGAGATTTGTTTAATCTCAGCAAGGCCATTTCCCTACATATTTCCCTTTGCCCACTCTTGCTGCCTCCCTGGAGGAAAACATTAATGAAAAAACAAAATGTCTATGAAAATCCTGTCGGAGGTTTTGTTGCATTCTCCCCGCTCAGGAAGGAAGAATGACCCGTCTCCCTTCCCTTTCTCGGCACGGTCTGTGCAACGTGCTCCTTTGTGAGTCTTTGAGCAGTAACCATCCCGGAAGAAAGACACATCCCTGTCCCCCATCCGATGTTCAGATCGCGGCAGGCTTGACCTCCAATCCAAAATTCACAGAGGTGGACGGGGTAAGGGCTAAGTTTATACATATCACTGCCTGGTCCCCAGTTACTTCCGGGTTTTCTGGAAGAAAACTGGAGCTTCCTTCTGTCTCTGGAGCTGGACCACTGGACACTTCTCCTTGGTGAGCTTTAGAGGTGACCCCCCCACCATGTGCTCGAGATTTGAGGTCCTTCAGCTCGACCAAGGCTGTCTTTGGCATAGACACAAAGGGGGCTTGGGTGGGGAGAGCTGCCAGCCAGCTGACCTGAAGACTGCTGAAGGGAAGAGCTCTGGGGACCACGTGACGGGGTGGTCTGCGACGTAGCATGTGCCTCACTTCGTTACCAGCTGCCCTCGGTTTTCAAAGTGCGCTTAACGGTCCACAGGCCACACTTACTCAGATGCCGTCTGAAGCAGCTTTGTCCTCTATCCTTCCGTTTCCTCACCCTTCCCTCCTCCTACATCTCATCCCACAGCTCCACACAAGGGGCCTCACCCCCCAACACCGCCCAGTAGTGAGCCACAACGTAGGAAAAACGTGACGAACTCCTCTCCCTGTGCCAGAGAACACGATGTCTCTTCTGCTCAGTTCTGGTTCATCTCTTCACCTCAGTGTGAAACGTCTACATAGTCTGTTCTAGGATCTGAGAACTTCGCATAAGCTCTGAGCCAGGCCTACCCGATCCTTAGATGTCCCATGAATACCTACTACCCTTAAAGACACTAGTCTACTCGTATATGTGGCTTCAGATTAAGAAACACATCTGGTTTATTTGCAGCTAGAGTGAGCAAGACATAATCATAGCATTATTCAATTGGAAAAAATTTTTCAGAAAACAGCTCACCTTAGAAGTATCTCTCCACACAAAATGCGTTAGGGCAAAAGAGTTACTGATCATTTTTTAAACACCCAGGTGTTTGATTATGTCACCTGCCTTGTGCTGTTTTCCTACCAAGGCTCTCTGTGTGTGCAAACACCACCTGGCCATCAGAAACTTGGCCACTGGGCTTTGATACAACTCGTGTAAACCTGGACTGAAACTGCCAAACAGCTCTCTGTTGCCCAAACTCAGAAATATTGTGTCTTCCTTGGGCTCAGCACAAGCCCGTGATTATCAACTGAACCTGTATTTTTTTTCTGATAAAACCCAACCCACATAAAACACTGGAAAGGTAGCCAAAGTAGCTATTCTTCAGAGTGTGCCAGTTCTCAGCAGCGAGGTCTTCATTCACATCAAATGCCTGCTGCATAGTAACTGCGTAAGAAACATATTCGTCAATAAAAAGCTGCATAAATATAAAAATGTGGACTCCATTCCCCAAGTAAAATCTCCTGCACCCCAGCGCAAAGGGCAGGGTCATTGTGAAATAAGTTAATGGCAGAGAGAGAAAGCAATCAGGCTGTCCTGTTGATACTCGCTGCACACAGCTTATTAAATATTGAAACTCTTTAGAATGGTCTACTGACCACAGAATCCAAATCATCTGTGGTGACTGAAAATACCTGATTTCTACAAATGACACATAACCACACCTACCTGACCAACTGAGGCACCCGCCACCAGCATCGGGTTATTCTTCCGACAGCACAAACAGATGTATGCAAATGCCTTCCCACTATTCTCAACCAGCAGAAACTCACATGCAGACCAGGCAGGCAGGCTGGGGCTCTCGTCTGAGGCCAGCCACTGCCGCCCAGCTAACTGGCCCACCTGGGGCTCCTACCTTTGACCTGGGCTTCATTAGCACAGCGCTTTTACCCCCTGAGCCAACTAGGCTACTGAAATATAAATCAACTGCCTTCTCCCAATGACCCATTCTGCTAGCAGAAGCGCTAATGAACAGGGCAGTGGCCAAAGAGAGCATTGGGAGAAGAAATAGATTTGGGAAAGCCACAGATTGGATAGTCTACCTCTGGACAACGGCGAAGTGGATCGTGATGCTGTCTATGCAAAACTCATCCGCCTAATAGACCCCTCTGATCCCGCTCCGCCAGGGTATCCCGGCTTCTCCTTCTGCAGGGCCCTTCCTTCATCCCTCCGTGCTCACCCCCGTGCACACCCCCAGCCGTTACCCCTTGAAAACAAGATAGTGTTCCTCCAATTTCAGATACCCTGTATGTTTAAAAAAGAAAAAGTAGAAATGAAAAGTGTGCTGAAATTAAAAAGCTTCCACGTTTCCTAACTCTAAAATGATGCATGAGCTCATCAGGGCCAGAGTTTGTCTTCTTCTGGGCCCCAGCTCTGCGGATACCTTGCATCTGGGCGGGTCTGCCTGGGGATCCCAGCACCAAGACCCCTGCCTCTGCCCCACTGGAGAGCTTGCAGGGCCCGTGCTGACCACCTGCTTCCATCCCCTCCCGTCACACTGTCCGCTTGGCCTGGTCTCTTCCAACCCCAGAGAAGTCTGATTCCTCTTCATAAACCAACATTCCACTCCTTTCTGAAATCCGCAGGCGTTTTGGACTTGTGACCTTGATCATCCTTCTTGGAGGGGATATTTTCCACATCATCACGCTGCCATTCTACTAGCCTCATCTACGTAGTGATGCCGAGGCTGGCATGGCAATTCCATTTTTCTTAGCAGCATTCAGCCATCATCATTTATCTTAAAAATTGGCACATTCTTCCAAACACATTCATGAGAAGTTTGGGTGTCTACTCCAATGAGAGTCCAAATCTTAAGGAAAGATTCTCCACCTCCTTTTCCACATCCTAAAGCTCATACGCAAAAAAAAAAAAAAAAAGTAGGGATGATGTGTTCCATAGAGGCAGAGATTTGGGGAAAATAGAAATTGAAATGCATGAGGTGAAATGTATCTGAAAATATAAGCTCAAAATTTCATTCCGTAATGAAACAAATACCAAGCAGAGGGAAAAATTCTAATCGCATACATAGAGATCAAGAACATATTGCATTTCTATGTAAAACAAACTGATTTCTCACAACTCAGAAAGAAATTAGAATTATTCATTCAGAATTTCATAGATGAGGTTTTGCCTCTAACATCTCACTAATCCCTATTTTCATCACAACTGGAGAGGAAGAAGTAGTCAAGCTTTTTACTTTGGGGACATCTGAGCTCCTCAGAGGGAGGAAAGAGATGGCTTCAGCCTATTTTTTTAAGTGTGTCATCAATAATTCTGGGCCGAGGCCACGTGCCCTAGTCTCTCTCAGAGAAGCAGTGGAATGGAGACCCCTGCACTCCCATAGCCCACGGCACTGGGCACACTGCACCCTGCACCCTGCTCAGGAGTGGAAAGACCAGCACCAGCCAGCGGCCAAGGGCATGAACATCCAGACCTCAGAAGTTGACTTCTTGGCTCCAGCCAGTAGATGTTTTCTCCAAGATGAGTAGAACCAAACTAATATTAGCTGATGGCTCCTGGCTTAGAGGAAAACGGTCTCTTCTTCAAATGGTGAAGGTCTGTTTACCATCCCTGCCAAAATAAACCCCACCATCTTCAGGGAGCATTGGCTGTGAGAAGGCACTGCCCATTTGTGAGGCTATCAGAGGTCTCTATGTCTAGTGAAAAATATCAGGAAACCCCTGCCTGGAACAGCCAGTCCCCCTAAGTGGGACAAGGAGACATCACTCCCCCGTGCTAAGAAAGCACTGTCAACAGAGGTCAGATATGCTGGCACAATAGCAAACGTGGCTTGCCAAGACATTCTTACAGCTTCACTTAGGCTCCTGATTCAAGTTTAGATCAGCAAAGGCAGTGTGTGTGTGTCTGTGTGTGTGCGCGCGCATGCCTGCACATGTGCACGTACATGTGCCTTTGTATGCACATATTCCAGCAGGGAGGAGGTGGTTGAAGACAGTTTTAACTAGACTGAGATCTTTGCCTGGACTCCCACCACCTGGAGTGAGGGAGGGGAAGATGCAGTGTTCTGATAGCAGGAGGCTCATTTCTGAGGTCTCTGCTTCTTTTTCAAATCTCCTCTAAAATCAACTAGCAAGGCAGGTTTCCACCATCCCTTGGACGAAACACACGAATGGCTGTAAGTCTAGGGCTGTGTGTTACTAGGTTACAGAGACCAGTTTCCTGGAACTTGAGGCCACACTGAAAGCAGCCACCCTGTGCCTGCTGCTCTTTGTAAAGACCCTGAAGACCTCCATGCCTCCTAGCTCAGTGGTCCTCAGGATTCACGACTGTGACCAGTTCTCACAGTCACCCACAAATCTCTCCAAATGGAGGGGGGGATGACCCCCACCTAGCTCTTATTGGTGAAAAGTTGCAAACTGTTCCGATGAAGTCTACTGGCTTAAAACTGAGTATCATTTGTAGATACAAAATTTATTTTATAATACTAAGCACAAGACCTGACTTTTCAAAAAAATGCCAGGCTCCAACTAGACAGAAGTTCCTTCAGGTGTGTTATGGGTGAACTGTGTCCCTTCAAAGATGCTGAAGCCCTAACCCCCAGTCCCAGTTCGTCGTTTGGGAACAGGGTCCGTGAGGATGACCAAGTGAAGATGAGGTCACACGGGGCCCCTAATCCAATGTGACTCATGTCCTTATGAAAAGGGGAGATTTGGACACAGAGGCAGACACGCAGAAGGAAGACGACGTGAAGACACAGGGAGAAGATGGCCATCTCCAGGCCAGGGAGCGCCTGAGCCACCAGAAGCCAGGGAGAGGCCTGGGGCAGGCTCTCCCTCACAGCCTCGGAAGGAGCCCACCCCGCCCACACCTGGATCTCAGACTTCTGGCTTCCAGACTGTGAAATGATACATTTCTGCTGTGTCTGTGGTATTCGTTATGGCAGCTGAGCTGACTCATAAAAGGTGTTTGAATGGTCTACCTATTGTCACAGCTATGCCTTTGGCAGATTACGTTGTCTCTGTCCTGTGTGTAGGGACCCCTTTTCCTGGGTCCTCAAGGCCCCTGAGCTTCTGTGGGGTAATTATTAGGTGACTGGTCTTGGGAGACTGAATATACAGACAATGGCCAGACGACAGATGACAGTGGAACTCTGACCCACGACCCCAGCAGTGACCAGCCCAGGAAGCCAAACCACAGCCTCTGCCATAATCAGCCCAGAACAGCCAGGACGGATCAGTAACTGCCAGCTTCTCTCATTGTTGCTGCCGCTTCCAATGCAGGACCAACCAGAGAAAGCCAAACATGCTCTGCAAACACATCCCATGTGATGCTCAGCTTCCAGGGAGCGGCCTCTGGCTTCCCCGGGCCAACAGCCTCCAGTCGGGGCTCACCTGGAGCCCCGCCTTCCTCCACCATAAAGCTCGCCCACTCCTCCGCCTCCTTTGAGGCTCTGCCAAACACAAGGGACAGTGGCCGAGCCCCTTGCTAGAGCCGCCTCTGAACAAATAGCCTCTATTTGTTCTCTTTTGGGTGGTCTTCGTTTCTTTCTGCAGCCGGACTCCCATATTATGTCACATGTTCCGAAAGGGGGGAAGAACATTATAGGTCTTAGAAAGTAATTTCTGAATGGTTAAAAAAAAGAGAATGTACATTGTCATAACAACAAATAAGTATGTGTTGAATGAGTGAATGGGCTTGCCCAACTTGATATCTGGGAGAAAAAAAATATTGAAGAATATGAACCACCACCAGGAAATGTATTACTGGGGTTTGATTGTATTCGTAGCTCTAGGCTTTGGTCAAACTGGGGGAAATGGCCAGATTGTGAGTTTCCAGTTTCCAATATAACATGCATTATTCTTTCAGCCTTATTTATTGTGGTATTTTTCAAATTATAATAAATTTGCTTTCTTCTGAATATTCAGATGCTTCAAAAGGTACCCAAAGGATGCAATTGGCCCCTGGGGAAATATGCTATTATGTGCACATATCATGTTTTGCATAGGCTTTCCATCATCTACATAATTTATGTGCTTCTGCATAACTTTGCCTCTTTTTATGTTTTCTATGTGTTTGTGAGATAATCTAGAAGTCAGTTCCCTACCATCACACACACAGAAGGAACTCAAGTCAGTTCCTTCACCCAATCTGCTTTGCTTCCAATGAACCCCTTACAGAAACCTCAGGAGACAGTTGCCTTTCATAGACACCAAACATCAAGGCAGGAAAAAGAGTAGAAGGTTCAGGGAGTTTTCAGGAATGAAACGGAACCTTGTCCATTTTCATATTCTTCTGGGTATTCATTGGGGTCTCTGATGGATGGTGCTAGCATTTTAAAGCTCTTTAAAGTGTTTATAATCCTCACTTTGGTTTTGAAACAGAAAAATAATGCCAAAATTAATGGCTTTTTAAAGATTCCAATGTGAGTTGGTTGCATACAAAATTCCCTAAAACTGAGAAAGTCCCTCATCTAGGGAACAGGTAAGTTGTGCACAACTCTGGTTGGACTTTAATTGATTTTTCCCTCTCAGCAGCCTTTTCTGTTTTCCACAGTTTTAATTTCTGTCTCTCGGGCTTTCTTTACTGCTCAAATCTCCTTACAGTGTGGTTGTTGTGTATGGACTACAGGTGCCTGGCTGAACGGTGACTCAAAGTGGAAAGCAGGCTTTGTCTACAGGTCGGCCCTACAACCAGCCTTGCCAAACAGACCAAAATTTTCCTAAGCCTCCTTTGTCATGAAGGAGCAGTGATATAAATTTAATACTGCTCCTGACTCCCTTCTGGGCCAAAACACGGAGGGAAGGCAAATCACATTTTTAGAAATTACCCTACCACTTGCTTTATTCTTATAGATGAAGAAATGGAGACCAGGGGAGGTATGGGAGGCCCTCCCCCAAGGCCGAGCAGTAGAGGAGGGTGTCAGGGTCTGCATGAGTTCCTGCACCTTCTGACTCTCTATCTGGACCTATTTGGGGGAAAAGCCTGGGGAGGGTGGGTTTCACTAATCCACACACATCAGGGGCCAGGCCACAGCACACACTTCAAGAAAGCAGCCAGCCACAGAAGAAGGCACTGCCCACCTCCAGGACTAGAGCAAAACCCACTGACCAGAGGGGTCCAGGGCTCTTCCAAGGGCCAATGAACATGATACATCTGCTCACTGCTCCCCAGTCTGGGTCATGAGACCCTGAGCAGTCAGATGTGGCTGGAGAGACCACCAAGGCCATACACTCTATCTGGATAATCATTGCAAAACTACACCCAGCAGCCCCCAAAGAGAGGTCAAACCGATGGTACAAGAAAAATATCAGATAGACTCTAGAACAAGGTTTATTTTTTCCAAACATTCTTAGCAAACAAAAAGATTTCCTATTAGAGCACAATGAATAATTATCACACTGAAAGTGGAGCTCATTGGGTTAAAAGGAAGGTTGGTTCAAAATTTATAATTTCTACAGAATAAATATCAACATCTGTGAGAGCCAGGACAAACGCTCATAGAACTGACAGGAGGGAGGCATCCAAATGAAAACTATATCCTCCTCATCCCAGCACAAAGCACTGCAAAAGAATTGAGCAAGGGAGGAAAAAACATTCACTTACCTTGGCATTGTTAATGTCATGAATCTGGAAATCGTGCCAGAAACAAGAACCGAGGGTCCAAAGCAATCCGTCTTTAGAACCATAGACTTTGAGGTCTTTGCTCTACGTTCCATGTGGAGCCAGCACAGGTGTGTGAGTTGAAGGGCTGCTGTTTCCTTTGGGAGCCCTTCTGTGTGGTGCTCACCCTGGACCATGGTTCACCGCTCTCTCCTTCCTGGTGTTGCCTTTGGCTCCTGCTTTCCTTCACTCTGTCTCCTCTCACATGTCTGCCTTTTCTGATCTCTTTCTCTCTGGCTCTCCCAACACAGCACCTTCATTCTGATAGAGGCTCATTCTCATGTAAGTTACAGAATGTCCAAGACCCTTTCTCGCTTTAATACCCAGATCAACTCTCCTCGTTGTATGAATGAGAAAACTGAGACCCAGGGAGAAGGGAGAAGGGGCTGGTTGAGGAAAGGAAGGAGGAACACAGTCCAGAGAGATCTCCTCTACACACTGCCTAGGAACCTTCCAAGTAAAGAGTCCTTTAGTACCAGTGGAGAAAGTGGCTGCATGCCCCCAAGTTTTAAAAAATTAACAAAGCTTTTTTTTTTTTTTTTTTTTTTTTTGTGGTACGCGGGCCTCTCACTATTGTGGCCTCTCCCGTTGCGGAGCACAGGCTCCGGACGCGCAGGCCCAGCGGCCATGGCTCACGGGCCCAGCCGCTCCACGGCATGTGGGATCCTCCCGGACCGGGGCACGAACCCACATCCCCCTGCATCGGCAGGCGGACTCTCAACCACTGCGCCACCAGGGAAGCCCTAAAAAATTAGCAAAGCTTTTGAGTAAAGTAGTGATCTCAGCACAGATGTCCAACTATTCATCTCACCGAAACACTGCCAAAAGTACAAAAGGAGACTAAAAACAATCAAGAAAACCCTGGGTGTCTGTGTTACCCTTTCATACCAGTTGCATTTTGGCCAGGAGCCAGGGGAGCTGTGAGTGACATGGGCCCATGCAGGGAGCATCCCATCTGGGAGGCATCTCTCCCCTGCAGGTCAAACTTTAGAAAATGCCCTCCACTGAAAGGACCCACTGTTTATTCAACTACTTCACCAAGCAAAATTCTACAGAGGACAGGACTTCTACCTGAAGCAACAGGTAAAATATAAGTGGCACCAAGGAGTTACTGAAGGAATTCTGTTTCCATTAAGATTCCACACATTGTCTAGGAGCAGAAGCTGGCAGAGAGCAGAGACGCAGGTATGAAAGGCTACCCTGTGCTACAGTAGCACGTGAACTATTGAACTATAAAACTGCATGATGTAATTCGTTATTTTTTATTTGTGTCTTCTACTGTAATATAAGCTCCACAGAGGCAGGAGCTGTAACTGTCTTAGTTCCAAACTCATCACCAAGTGGGGTGCACCATCCAGAGAAGGTGCAGGATCAATGCTAGATGAGGGACCAAATAAATGCATGAGTCGAGTGAGGAATCTGCAAGGAAGAAGCTGTCTGCTGGGACTGCCCAGGACTCCCTCTCCATCCCTCAGGGTGGGGCTCCTGATCTCTTAGGACACAGTTGTGTCTGCTAATGTTCTGGCCCATTGAGGTGAGCGTTATAGTAGCACCGTGGAGGTGGAATCCACCCTGTCTCTTTATGGCCATTCAGCAGACCTGGAGAGACCTTACTGCATTCAATAATAAGTGAAGAGTAAGACAAGATATAGAGATTCCGTGACATTCAAAAAGTAGCAAAACTCACCATATAGAAAAAGAGCACTTTTGAAAAATATGTAAAAAAAAAAAACTTACACAAATAAACTTCAGTAAAGTTGAATAGCATCTATCGGAGCTCTCAAAAATATCTTTAAAAAATAGAAGCATTTTCAGAAACAAGAGATGAAGGATGAACAAATAACCAACAGGATGAAAGGCAGTGAATAATTCAAAGGGAGTCAATAAAGAACAAATTAAAGAAAAGAAATGATGTTGACACTGAATAAAATAGGACCGGAGGCTCTAAATGAGGCAAGTGATCCTGCAATAAAACATCAGATCAAGAAAGGATTTATGACCTTCCAAGGAGTGAGGGAAGAAGAACAAAACAATTAACATCGTAAGAGAGAATATGACAGATGAGAAGGGCAAAGATGGAGATGGGATATGTAGGTGGTTACTCTTCATGAAGAAGAGCCCAGGATAAATGCAACAGAAGCAAAATAAATCTTCCTAAAGATGGAGGGAAAACAAGCTTGAATCTAAAGTCTGAAATGGTTTCTCACTAGCAAAAATCGGATTTGCACTCAATAAAACCTCATAGACATACACTGAAAAAAGCCTCGAGTTTTAAGGATAAATAAAAAATATGACAAGTATCCATGCAGGAAACAAAAGCAAAAAGGAAAAGAAGTTGCTTACAAAAAGGTAAGTCAGGTTGGCTTCAGATTTCTCCTGAAGATCAACAGGGAAGATTCTGTTACCGGTAATGGTGGCTGGATAATTGGGATGAACTCTCATTGAAAAAATAAAAAATACTTCACAAAACAGACATTCCCTTAAAAGCAGAAAAGAATTGAAATGGTAATAGGGAGCCCCAGGCCATATTCTGGAATTACTCAGAGAGGTGGGAATCACAAACCCTGAGGACCTTTGTGGAGCCCACCCTGTTGGGGGTGGGCTGCTTTGAGGGTGTGAGGTAAACACCCACACGTCCTTCCCTCTCCATCTTGGAGACCATAGGAGAGACCCTATGGGGACAGGAAAAGCATCCTGTCCCTCGGAGGGTGTGACCCCAGAGCAGCCATGGTGTGGAGCTGTGTCCCAGGCCTGAGTGGGACAAGGAAACTCAGACAAGGATGCAGGCCCCAGCTGGTCCCTCTCAGAGGAGGGCACAGTCACACAAAGTGCAGAGTCCATGTTCGCAGGGCCACACAAGGAAATAAGCAAGATGAGCAAGAAAGAACAGAAATCGCTGAGAGCAGGACAGACACTTACACACTTCGGTGCTGGAATTTTGGGGCAGGCACCATTAGTTTCATGTGCTTCCTGTGGTTAAAGAAGCAAAGGACAAGGGCTTCCCTGGTGGCACAGTGGTTGGGAATCTGCCTGCCAATGCAGGGGACACAGGTTTGAGCCCTGGTCTGGGAAGATCCCACATGCCGCAGAGCAACTAAGCCCATGCTCCACAGCCACTGAGCCTGTGCTCTAGAGCCCGCAAGCCACAACTACTGAAGCCCGTGTGCCTAGAGCCCGTGCTCTGCAACAAGAGAAGCCACCACAATGAGAAGCCTGCACACTGCACGAAAAGGAGCCCCCGCTCACCGCAACTAGAGAAAGCCCACACTCAGCAACGAAGACCCAACGCAGCCAAAAATAAATAAAAAATAAAAAATTTTTTTAAAAAAAGGACAATCTGGATATCTGCAAGGAATCAAAAACAATAAAAGGCGACATGGCAGATATGAAAAAGGACCAAAGAGCTTCTGGAAATGAAAGACACAGTGACTGAACATTTAACAAAACCAACAGATACACTTGACAGCAGAATGGATGAGAGACAAAGAGAATTAGTGAGCAAGTGGAAAAACAGAGTAATCCAGAATTCAGCACAGACCAAAAAATGGCACACACCTCAGGAGGGAGGGTCAGGAGCATGGAGAACATAGTTAGACAGGCACATGCACATGTATGACCAGAGTCCCAGAAGGACAGGGGGAAATGCAGAACAGGAAATACTTGACAAGATCATGAGTTGAGAATTTTCCAAAACCAGTGGAATACCCTAATCCACAGATTCAAGAGGTCAAGATAATCCCAAACAGGAAAAATAAAAAGAAATATCTAGAAAAGCCAACTGAGACTGTAGAAAACCAAAGACAATGAAAATATTTTAAAAGAAACTAAAGAAAAATAACTTTCCCCTTTGAAAGGCCTTCAGCACAAGAATGAGTTTCTGGTCAAATACAAATGACATAGTAACAATAATTAAATCTAGTGGGGTTAATAAAGAAAGAGAGATGAACATTCCAACCAGGAGCTAGTAAAGAGTTAAAATATGCTAGATTGTTTGTTTTATCTGGGAGAAGGAAAAAGATTTCGGATAACTTTAAACTCAAATAAATTAAGTCTGCATGTTGTGATTTCCAGAGTAACCCCTAAAAAATAGAATCTGAGAAAATTTCTAACTTGAAAGAGGAAAAGCAATGAAATGATTGTTTAAAAATCCAGTCCAATCCAAGGCAAGGCAAGCAAGAAGATAAAGAGAAAGATAGGATGGGTGGGAAAAAGGAAAAGCACAAAAGAAAGTGGTAGATTTAAACTCAAATACATCAGATGACATGAACTTCGTAAAGCTTACCCTTCCTCCCTGGAATTGTAGGATTTGCAGGTTCTTAGACCCAGCCTTACTCTAAGCAAAATCTCAGCTGTTCCCAAGAGGACACATTTCTTTCTCTCATGTCCTCCTTACAAGCTCCGGGAATCTTAAGGAAGCAGGGAAACCACGAATCCAGTCTCGAGGCTGTGCTGGTGAAAGGGATGCTGGCGAGAGGAAGAGGCTGAGAAGAAACAAGGGAATCACTTGTAAAGGTTTAAAGATGGAGAAGAAGCTGGGGTTTGGGTTGGGGCTATGGAGGCAGGTGTGTTAGGTTCTGTCCTGGAACCCTGAGCGTGGCAGGCTGGGGTGACCAGACAGAGCCTGGAAAACAGCCCTCGTGGAGCCCAGAAGTGCGAGGTGTCCTGAGATGAGGCTGCAGAAGACCCCACAAGGCACTTGGGGTTAGGATGGCCCCCCAAGGTGGTGGGATCCAGGCCATGGGTCAGGCCCTTGCAGCCCTGCAGTGACCAGCTGCCAGATATGGGCTGCCCTCATGAGGGGCTTGACCTTGGGCCAGGCAGCATCCTCTCTCCAAGGGCAATTTCTGGGGAGGGCTTCTGTCACAGGCCTTCACCAGGAGCCAACATTTCCCCCAGCTGAGCAATGAGAGCCTCCATCCCGAAGGGGGACCTGGGCACCTGGGCGGCCACCAGTGTCCAGGTCAACACACCCTGGCCACCTCCAGAGAGTTTTGACTCTGACCCTGAGCCGTGAGCCTGCCTTCCTTCCCCACCGGTCCTCTTTTCTTTCCCTTCACCCGCGGCCAAAGCTCAGGTGGTGAATGGGTCCTGGTTCAGCTTCCATCCTCCTTCCTAGGCCCCTGCAGGGCATCACAGTGCTCCCCTCCAGAAGGTACCGTGCACAGCACTGTGTGCACCTGGAAGCCTCTGAGTTGCACAGCACATAGGTTGGACCAGGTGACCCAAACCCAGTCCATGGGGAGAGCTTCCCGTTCTCAGCTGGAGTTCCATGAACTTCCCCAGCTTGGTTTCCCAGAGGCTCCACAAGGTCTTCAAAGGCACCACACAGAGGCTTTCCCTCCAACAGGCCCTCAGAACGGGCTCTCCGGGAGGGTCTAAATGCAAACAAGTATTTAAGAGACTCTTTGCTTAGCAACTCCCTCAGTTTTGTTTACACTGGTTCTTTTAAGTCTAAATGCCAAGCTTTGGGAAGGGAAGAGATCAGACGCTCTGAAGTCAGAGAATGTGGGATTGTTAGCGTGAGAAGGAAGGAAGTTTAGGGTCCTCCACCTCCACCGCAAGCTCCCGGTGCAGCAGAGGTGGTGCCTTGGGCGCAGGGACTTCAGCCCAGCCTCCTGATGCCCCTCCTCCCTGGGCTGGACTGGCGGGGTAACTTGTCTCCTCCAGACAAGCAAACTCTCTTCCCAAATATGTCCCTTTCCCTGGAGCTCAAAGTTGCCTGGAAATTTGTCTGCGTACCAGCTGCCCACAGAGTAGCAGGGACACCCCTACCTCCCTAAACTTCCTGGGACAAATCACCACGTACTGGGGGGAGCTTTTAGAGACAACACCCAGGAAGGTTCCGTGTGCGGAGCCCAGTGACTGGCCCAGCAGGAACCAAAAAACTGGAACAAGTTAAAGAATTGAATTATTTGTGGAACATGGAAGGGAATACCTGCTGCTTCTCCTATCTTTTATTATATAAATATAATAATAATAATAATAAATATTATATTTATTTATTATAATTAATATGTTTAACTCATGCATCTGTAAGATGTATGAAACAAATAACTGAGAAAATAATGAATATGTTCTATTAAAAAGTTCAGATGAAGTTGGAAAAAATTAGAAGGTCAATTAATTACCCTAGTATCTAGTTACATAAAAGCATATAGACAGATGCTTTAAATTCAGTTTTAAGACAACTAGCAAAATATCTAGTTACTACCTAAAATTTTTCCCATAGTCTTCTTGCGGTAACAATTGTAGTATTTCTGATATATCATGTTCAATCTGGACCATGTTATAAGCCAAAAATCAACTTGTTGTGATTCTTTTTACATGTCTTAAAACATGAATGTTATGATCTCTATAAATCTGACATTATTACAATTGGGTACAATGAGATTAATGGTTTGAAATAATATTTCTCATAGTATTGTCCAAGGCCAGAGGTCCACAGATATATCTCAGGGAGTTTTGTAAGTTACTTGAGAATTTTTCATTTTTTTTCCTGTTGTCATTGGGCTGAAAACCTAAAAACAAAATTACTTTTTTATTATAAAAACCTCTCTTTTACCATAATTTCCCATCAAAAGCCATGTCTATAGAATAAAATTTCAGTTTCTGAAGTGACTGTTTCTCTTACTGAGGCCAGTGGAATCCCCAGGGGTGTCTCAAATATACTTTGGGGATTTTCCCATGGCTCTTTTTCTTAGAGAATCATAATTGGATTCTGATGCCACAACTTAAGGAAATAATATACTTCAAATCAACAGGCCCTGTACGCAAGTGAATCCTTATTAGCCTCTTTTTTTTGTTTGTTTAAGAAAAAAGAGAGAACATTTACACACATACGCATAAAAGATTATATTGGATAATTACTTGATTTTTTAAAATGAAAACACTTGACATGTGTGTCTTGGGACCTGCAGTGGACAGACTCTAAGGGGGCCAGTGGTGCCCTTCTTGGTGTTAACACCCTTGTGTAGCACCCCTCCCCAGCCTTGGAATGTGGGGAAACCTGTGACTTACTTCTAGCCAACAGAATATGGTGAAATGAAAGGATGCATGGATTACATACACACAATCACAAGATCACGCTGCACACCAATGTAACATTGGCCTTGCTAGGACACATTCCCCTTTGCTGGCTTTGTGAGATGGCCTATGGAGAGGCCCACATGGCCAGGCTCTGAGAGTTGTCTCCAACCAACAGCCAGCAAGAAACGTAGGCTCCAAGTCCCTCCACTGCAAGAGTATGGATTCTACCAACAAACACATAGTTTTAGAAGCAGAACCATCCCCAGCTGAGCCTTCAGGTGAGAACACAGTCCTGCCACAAACACCTTGATTAAAGCCCAGCTAAGCTGTGTCCTTACTTTTGATGGACAGAAACTGTGAGACTTAATCATATGTCATTTTGAACTGTCAAGACTGTGCGAATACGTCACCCAGCACTAGGTAACTAAAACAAGACCCATCCACTCCTAACCTCTCTGCATTGACACGTGAAACAATTGACCCCTGTAACCACTTCAAGTCCCTTCACTCTGTTCTTACCACTGACAGAGGCCGAGCCCCCATCTCTTGCTGCTACAAGGCAGAGTGTGAACTCTGAGGCACAGCACCTGCTGCCCCTGATCAGGAGAGCTGACCCTCTTGTTCCCCCTCCTGTCACACCTGCCCTGTTCCTCCACCACACCACACACTGCCTCACGCCCCGCAGCTCCGCCTCTGCTTGGTCCTCTCAGCACTGCCCTCCATACTCCTCACATTTCTGATCTGGCCTGAGCCCCACAGAAAACTTGGGGAGTGATTTCCTCTTTACACATGAGAAAATAGGGGTCACGAGAATTGCCCAGGCTCACTGCTGGTGAGCGACCCTCCCACGACTATAACCCCGACCCTCCTCTCATTCAGCTCTCCCTTCCCTGAGGACAATCCTGGTTCCCTCTTCCTGGTGTAGGGCCTGCAGGTGATCCCTGCAGTGAGAATCCCTCTGTCCCGAGAGGTCAGAGGCCGCGGCTGTGCTGCACCCCTGCTCTCTGCCTTCACATCCACCCTCCCCCCTGCTCTGTGCCGGGTGGCACACCAGCCTCAGACGCATCATGGGTTTCTTCAGCATTAACCCACAAGTGGTACTGCAGGAGACCCAGAGGATGCAGGGGGAGTGAGGGCCTCCAGCCTCCTCCTTGTCGGATGGGGAGAGGCCTCCCTCCACATTCAGCCACAGCTTCTGTCAGGTAGCCTTCTCTGTGCCACACTCTCTCCAGTAGGGTTGACCACTCTCCCTGGCACCCGGCCTAAGGCTGGCAATGCTCCTGGGGACCGGCTCAGGGATACCCCTCTCCTCTCTTAAGTTTCCCCCAATCCTACCCAAAATGGGCAAACAGTCCCTTTATTAAACGCTGCTCAACTTCCCCAAATTGAATGTATCCCCTCTTTCCACCAAGAGGTGGAGCTGGGCTGAGCCTGGGACCGCCCTCTTGTCTAGAAGGGTGGCCTGGGTTCCTCAGCGTCTGCCCAGAGGAGGAGCAGCCCCTCCACTGGAGCCCTTCCCTCCGCCATGTTCTCCAGGAGCCACCCAGCCATGGTGCAGCATGACTTGGTGCCACCTGCCCCCAGGGCCACCACATCTTCTCCAGAGCACCGCTGATCGCTTCCCAGTGTCATGGGACGGCTGTGAGCATGGCCAGGTGCCTGTGTGTGCGTGCAGGGCCAGCGGCCTCCTCCTCTTTACCGTACAAGCGCCGTGTACTTCTCATGGATTATAAAAGAGTTGTTTCGTTCATTATTATCTGCCAAAGTATCTTTAACATAACTCCAACAGATCCCAGGAAATGTGATCTGGAAGAAGAGCTTGTACAGTAATTAAATGTAGTGTTGAGAACATTGTTAAAGTCAATGACCCAGTCCATTAGCAGTTTAAATGCATTTTACCTTAACGTGATTATATTCGATGAAATTCTGATGATGTTAGACAAGTGAGAACGTAGATAAAAATCAAGTCATGCTATCACACATACCATCTCCCCCATAATCAGATGGCTGGGACGTGTCACACACGTGGCCAAATGGCAGAACTCCAGTGGCAAGCCACAGCAGCAAAACCCCAAGCCCAGTTGCACTCCCATATATACAACAAGTACTTTTAAAATAAACCCAAGTGAATTCAACAAATACAGTGGCTCCTGTTGCTCTGTAAAGATACCTGCTCACTGAATCCCTAGATAGAAAGTTAAGCGCTGACTCTCAGCTAGTGTGGTCAGGGATTTGTACTGGATGAAGTGGATTTATGGTCAAGCAGCTCCTCTGAGAGGCCAGATGGACTCTGGTGTGGACCACAGGGATGGCCATCGTTGGCTACGTGGTGCTGAGTCCCCATGGATCCCAGGAACGCTGCACCAGCCCTGCACACTCAATCGGCAGGGATGACCAGAAAATTGAGGAAGCATGCCCCCCACTTGCCCAGACAGAGGTCAGTCACCCCAGATGGCAGGGACTTTCTAAGCCTCAAAGGGTGGATCTTCTCTCTGGAAGTGACGAGCTCTCTCTGAGGACCCTGGCATTCAGGAGGCAGCACATGGTCTGGCTTTACGGGGAACCATGCTGCTCCCCATTCAGGCAACATTCTCGATGCGTTTATGTTCTACTCCTTTGCAGTAAATGGTCCAGCTCACTGTTTTCCTAGACAAGCAGGGAAGAAAGAAATGGGTTCCAGAATAGCCTGTGACTTTGATTAAGCCCTTTCAATCCGAGTGTCCCTCTCTTCCAAAGTCTCCAAGTATTGCCCCTGCTTGGGGCACATTCTAGATGGCATTTCTCAGCCTCTCTTACGCCCAGGTGCAGCCATGTGACTACGTCTCTGCCGTGGAAACTGAGCCCAGTGGGCGACACCTGGGCTTGGCACATAAACCCGTGTTCTTCTGTGCTTGGTTCCTTCTGGTGGACTGTGATATCCCTGTCTGGCCGTGGAGCAGCCTGGACACAGCCCTTACCCAGAGACCACAGCCGGCTGACCTGAGCCCTCTTTGGGTCCATTCCACGGGCAAGAAATCAACTTCTGCCGTCATAAGCTACTCAATTTTCGCTATTGGGCACTCCAGACTAGCTCACTGGAACCAGTGCAGCTTCTTTCACTCGAGGCTGAGATTCAGAAGCTCAAATAATTTAATTGACCCTGTCTTTGGGTGGGGAGAGATCTTCACGGTCAGCCCTCTGTCCTGGCAGCCTGCCCTCTCACCCACAGAGCTCTGTGAGCTCACGCTAGCCATGGGGTCTGCAAACCTCCCGAAAGGCTAACAGGACTGGGGACTTGAGCACACATGAGGCCAGCTCAGACCCTCGAGGACCCACCCACTTGAAAGTGCATTGTGATCGGGGTTATTTTTCCCGCCCACTCATTATTTTCTTATGTATCTGCCCTCAGTATCTAGTGCCCTGCAGGCACTCAGGCAAAGAGGTTCTGATAAGACATCATGTTACAAGCAAACGCATCCAACTTTCCTAAATAACTGTTCTCTTGGATCCAACATACCTCAGCAGGGTAAGCCTCCTTCCGTTTTCCATCAGATGCACAAATAACCTTTACAGTCGAGCCTCTGAGGTTTGGGGTGGCTGTTTCTGCCGCACAACCAGGCCCATCCGAGCCCAGCTCCTCCATTTCAGAGGCCATTGACCCCGACTCTGAACAGCCCATCCGGAGTCAATTTGCTTCCCTGTCTATTTCCAGAGCATGTTTACATACATTTACAAATTGCACACTAAATATTTATTTGTTTGTCTCTCTTGCTTTTATGCATCTTTTTGGCCCCAGGCCCTGGTGCTGAGGATGGGATGTGATAGGCACTTGCTGAATCCATCTCAATTCCCAGACGTAGTGGGCCCTCCAGCGCAGCAGAGGCCACCTGTTAAAACACATCGGAACGGGCTGTCTCGCTCCCTGGCGTAAGCCTCAGGGACATTCTCATTCTGGAACAAAATGTCAAGGTGTTTGTGACTTAAGTTATGGGTCTGCCGTGCTTGTGTCTGTGCCATGAGCACAACGGAAAATGGAGACCCGGGGAAAATAACATCCTACCTGGAAGGAAGGGATGGGAAGGGTGAGAGCCAGGCTTTAAAGCGCTCAGTGAAGAGCCTGAGCCATCACACGCCCTCCATCACACGCCACCACCGCAGCTGCGCGTGGGCTCCTCGGGTCTGTCTCACTGCCAAGCACTTGCCCTGCGCAGTGTGCTGTGGCGTGACATTATTGCCTGTGACAGGGACACTGAGGGAAGAGGAATGTCTCCCGCATGGATGCCTGTGTGAGTGGAAAAACTTATGAGCAGCTGTGAGCATCGGGTAAAGGAGCCAGCCCTGCCCTCAGAAAACCGCAGCCTAAATGCAGAAGCCACGTGTGTGCAGGATCCAGGTCTCCTTCCAGCCCTGCGGGAACCAAGCGCAGCCAACGTGGACCGTGCATCCACCCATCCGTGCCCCGGGAGGTCTAACAAGGTCTGGGACCCACACTCAGCCCTGCGCCTACCCCGGGCAGCCCCAGGCAAAATTGAGCTTGTGCCACTGCTTGCTTTGCTGAGCTCCACGGGGTCACGGCTGGTTCTGCAGGGCTCGCGGCTTCAAGTCCCAGACCCCTGCAATGCCCGGGTGACAACTGCTAATTCACACATTTTTTTCCTTTTTGGTCAGGGGTGAGGTGTCACAGCTAATTCCTTGCTAACAGGAGTGTGCCAGGGTGAGATCTGTACAATCACGGGCACTGGAAGGTGTCAGTGAGTTCTTGTGGGAAAGGTGAGACCCCTCAGGGCAGGAGTTGGGGGCTCAGGGGAGGCTGGGTGGAGAGAGAGAGAGCAGAGATGAGGGGTGGGGTGCAGATGGGAGACAGCTGTGTGCAGGACAGCAGCACGGTCCAAACCAGAACCACTCAGGGAAAGCAGAAGAGAGAAGTGGGAGAGATGGCCAGCAGAGCCGGAACTCCGAGCCCCGGCCTGGAATCCACTGTCCTCCTGGAGGGTTCAGGCTTCCACCGGGTGTGGACGTGTGTTTGGGCCAGTAATGCTGATACCCCTTTTGGGTTCCAGCCATCCTCCTGCTGATTCTAGATCCCAATAGTTAATGTTGGAAGACATTGTGTCACTTCTATCATTTAAGTCAGGCAGAAATGGGTCCAGTTTCAGCTCACTCCTCAGTGGAGGAGTCTCTGGCTGAAGAAATCCGGTGGAGGTGGTAGGTGTGTCTGGTGCGGGGTGAGTTAACACACTATTAACAGAAGTTAACCTTCCAGGTATGTGAATGGATTGCTCCCCCTGCGTTAGTGGTTTTGTGCCCAGAGCCTGGATCAGATCTCCAACAGGATGAAACATCAGTTTCTCTAAAATGTGAGGCCCCCTCAGACAGACTTGAGAAGAAAAGGCAAAGAGGCTGGGTACCTAACTCATACTTTTTTTGGCCAGGAACATTAAAAGAAAAAAGTCATCATCGTAAAAGAAAGAAAAGTCAAAAGCAAAAAAGATCTTAGTATCAGTTAAAGGTCTGCCCTTTAGATGGAGCCCATTCGTTCTTTGTAAAAGACTCACAGAAAGTTATTGTTTTCTGGCTTTCTTCTATCGGAACCAGAACAGGTCTGAGGACAGGTGTCTGCTACCTGCCAGCTTACCTTTGGATTAACAGGTGGGTTTGCTGCATGTGGCCAGAGACACAGGGTCATCTGACAGTGGCTTTCTAGAGAGAACTTCAAACAAAGGGGATGAGGCCTCCACTGATTACTGATCAATGGGCACACAAAACTCACATTGGACACATTTTGTCAATTTCTTTCTTTAGAAAAAATACAAAGGTGAGCCAGTTTCATCATTCTGAGGCTAGCAGGGCTGCCAACAAATTTCAAGGGCACTGCCCTCTGAGGGGCTCACCTTCGCAGCCTGGGTTCTGGGGCCACACACCCCAAAAGGGATTTTCAGGATTGTTTGATTTTCAGCCCACCAGGTCCCCCCACCAGACTCCACCTTCACTTCTTCACGACCGATTCAATGAGCTCTGATTCAGACACCATCCCAATAGGCTTGATGCAGGTTACACATACTTATTTAAGTTGATTTCCGGCCACCTACAGAAAATCAATCACCATGACCACCAATTCCCCTTCTCAGAAAAAAAAGGGGTTGTGAACACCCTCCCCAGGGTTGCAAGCCCTGCCATCAGCTCTCCCAAGTCACCTTCTCCAGTAGCATTTTTCAACCTGGAACATACCCAGGACTCCCCTGGGGATCTTACTGATGGCAGCTTCGGATGCAGTAGGTCAGGGTGGGACCTGATAGTTAGCGTTTCTAAGAAGCTTCCAGGCAATGTTCAACATCTAAGGTGTACAGCACACCTCACCCTAAGTCAGAGATACCCTCAACCCCAAGTTTATCTTATGCCACAGTCTTCTTTGAATAGCTTTGCTGCACCAACCTAACCGCGGCATGAAGGTGACCCCATCCTGTACCATTAAGATACCCAGCACAACTGGACAAGGTTTTGATCCTATTTCATATTTGCCTTACATGTACCTAGGACTGAGTGTACACCACAAGGACCATCAGGTACAGTGCCTACCTTCTGTCTAAGAAAGACTCTAAAGAAAAATCTAGCATCTGCTAATAAGGGTAGACCTGAAAATAATAGAGGACTTGGTATTTTTTATACTGCCTAGGATAATAAGATCTTTTTGAAGAGTATTTTAATTTCTGCATGCATATTTTAAATGTTATGTTATTACACATACACACACAAACACAAACCTATATACTGTGTGTTCATTGTGGAAATTTTTAAAAATACAGAGTGGTATAAATAACAAATTAAAAATCATCCTTCTCTTTTCCATGCATGTATATCTTGAGCTTATAGTATATATAGTTTTATATTATTCTCTTTTTTTAGCTTAACATTTTATCAGTATCATTGGAAAATCTATAAACCCCATTAAAAACTCAGTACAACTTATTTTTAATGGTTGCATAATATTCCATTATTATGTAATGATTTCCCTTTTGCTGAACATTTAGGTTACTTCCTTTGGCAGGGGTTAATGCTGATATATATATAGTAATATATATATATATATATATATATATATATATAGTGTGTATATATGTATACACATACACACTATATTATATATATAATCATTATATAATATATATATAATATAATTCTTTACATTTTCATTCAGTTTACCAAGTTTGAGCTTCTAGAAGATGTTAGGTGCTGATCATTTCCTTAGGATGGCTTTCTACAACAGGAAATACTGCATTCAACAGTAAGGAGATGCATATACAAAATTGCTCTCCAGAAAGTTTGTGACAATTTAACAGAAGCTCAGAGAGATCCTGGCTCAAGCCCAAACCTTCAGAAGCATTGAGTTTTATGAGGTTTTACCTTTTAAAACCATTTTCAACACAGATATGCACATACTTTTGCAATGGCTGTGTTCATCCTTAGCACAGCTAATAATGATACACAAATCGTTCCCCTGTCCTCCAAAGCAGAAAGCTCTCATGCTCTCACTCTGGCACTACTGGAAGCAAGGTCTTGAGCCAGTAATAAATGAGTGAGGGGAGAAAAACCCAGAATCTTGTAATTGATTATTTAGTGCAAAAGAGGAAGAAAATGATCACAGGTGGTGATGGCAGATGTGACGGCCCAGGATACTTGGCAATGTGTGTCGCACATTTGATTACCAGTACGATGGCTTCTAGGGTGTTGGATGTCCAAGTGAAAGTCTTTTGTCCCTCCACAGCAATGAGGTACACATATTTTTATTTTCTCCACTTACTTTCCTTGCTCTTTTCTAAACACTTAAATCAGTGACATCAATCTCAGATGCTGTGTGAAATTAGATGCCTAAATGAGGCTATAAAATCTCCTCAATAAATGTTGACAATTAATGTTTCAAAACAGAGCACCATAGTCATATCTCAAAAAGGATGTGTGACAACTTGAAAGACAGCAGCCATGGATATCAAGTTTGGCAAGGGGCCCAAATCAACTCTCATTCTAGGCACCAATTCAAAATGGTATTATTATTATTCTTCTTAATTAGTGCATACTAATTGCCTTCTAACTTTCTCTCTGCTTAAAAAACATTCTTTCTCTTCTGTTCTGGAGTTTCAAGGATACTCACTGACAGTCTAATTTGGTAATGAATGCACCCTTATAGAAAAGGCATCGCGCTCCAGCCAGCCTCCTGCATGATCCACACCACTGTTAACATCGTCTCCCTGGTGCTGGGGTTTGGGAAGACTTTGGCTCCAGGTAAGAAAGTCAGAAATTGCTATTAGGCCTCTAATACATCAAAGACGACTTCATTTGCATTTTGCCACCACAATGAGGATTAATAGGCAAATGGTGCATTGTCTGCAGCCCAGCTGAGTTGAAAGTCAAATAAACATTCCACACTGAAGCAAGAAGATGAATTGGGCTCTTCTAGCTAGGATGCCAGACCACCTACACCTGGGCAATGCTGATTGAATAGCAATAACGAGTGTACACTGAAAGTCCCAGCCAGTCCCACCATTACTCATACTGTTAAGACATTTCTAATGATAAAATTTCTGAAAAAGAAATAAACTGATCCCATTTGCAGTAACATCAAAAACAATGAAATATTAGGAATAAGTTTAAGTAAGAAGGTGAAAGTTCTCTCCACTGAAAACTACAAGACATTGATGAAAGAAATCAGAGACACAAATAAATGGAAAGGTATCATGTGTTCATGAACTGGAAGAACTAATGTTAAAATATCAATACCATCAAAATCCATCTATAGATTTGATGCAATCCCTATCAAGATCCCAATGGCATTTTTTATAGAAATAGAGAAAACACCCCTATAATTTGTGTGGAACCATGAAAGACCCTGAATAGCCAAAGAAATCCTGAGAATGAAGAACAAAGCAGAAGATATCACATTACCTAATTTCAGACTATATTATAAAGCTACAGTCACCAAAACAGTATGGAATTGGCATAAAACAGACAAATAGACCAATGGAGGGCCCCAAAATAAAGCTAAGCATACATGGTCAACCAATATTGGACAAGGGAGCCAAGAATACTCAATGGAGAAAAAACAGTCTCTTCAATAAATGGTGCTGGGATAGCTGGATATTCACATGTAAAAGAATGAAACTGGACCCATATTTTACATCATTCACAAAAATTAACTTGAATTGGATTAAAGACTTAAATGTAAGACCCCAAACCATGAAACTCCTAGAAGAAAACATATGAACAAAACTCCTTGACATAGGTTTTGTTAATGACTTTCTGGATATGACACCTGAAACCCAAGCAACAAAATCAAAAATAAACAAGTGGGACTACATCAAACTAAAAAGCTTCTGCACAGCAAAAGAAACCATCAACAAAGTGAAAAGACAATCTAGAGAATGGGAAAAAATATTTTTAGACTATATATCTAATAAGGGTTTAATGTCCACAACATTTAAAGAGCTCATATAAATCAAAAGCAAAAAATAAAAAATAAAAATTGGACAAAGGACCTGAATAGACATTTCTCCACAGAGGATGTACCAAGGGCCAACATGTACATGAAAAGGTGCTCAGCATCACTAGTCATTAGGGAAATGAAATCAAAATGAGATGTCACTTCACACATTTCAGGATGGCTACTATCAAAAAAGTAAGAGATAAGTGCTGTCAAGGGTGTGAAGTAAAGGGAACCCTTGGGTGCACTGTTGGTGGGAATGTAAATTGGTGCAGCCACTATGGAGAACAGTATGGAGGCTCCTCAAAAAGTTAAAAGTAGAGCTACAATATGATCCAACATCTTCAGTTCTGGGAATATATCCAAATGTAATGAAAACACAAACTTGAAAAGATATCTGCATCCCCACGCTCACTGTAGCATTATTTACAAGAGCCAAGACATGGAAAAAACCTAAATGTCCATCAGTGAGTGAATGGATAAAGAAGTTATGGTATCTATGTACAATAGAACATCATTCAGCCATAAAAAAATTGAGGAAATCCTACTATTCGCAACAACATGATGGACCTTGAAGGCATTATGCTAAGTGAAATAAGTCAGACAGAGAAAAACAAATACTTTATGATCCTACTTATAAGTGGAGTCTTAAAAAATCTCATAGAAAAAGAGATCATACTTATGGTTACTAGAGGCAAAGCATGAGGGTGAGGGGGAATTGGAGGAAGGTGGTCCAAAGGTACAAATTTCTAGTTAAAAGGTAAATAAGTAATAGGGATATAATAATGTGCAACAGGATGACTATAGTTAATGCTGCCATGTGATACATAGGAAAACTATTAAGAGAGTAAATCCTAAGTGTTCACATTTCAAGGAGAAAATATTTTCCTTTATTCTTTTCCTTTTTCTTTTTATTTTATCTATATGAGAAGATGGATGTGAGCTGAACCTATCGTGGTCATAATTTCCCAGTATATGTAAATCAAGCCATCATGCTGTACACCTTAAACTTATACAGTGATGGAGGCCAGTAAATTCTCAATAAAACTGGAAAAAGCCTTTTCTCTCACCCAGAAAGCCTGTGCCTCCCCATGGAGATATCCTTATCCCCAGCAAATTCTTAAGGATATAAGAAGTGGGGGAGTATGAAACTGTATTAGCCCCTCCAGCAAATAGAGGAGAGAGAGAAATTCAGAACAATAATAAAAATACAAACAAAATAAAACAGGCACACACAGCAGAGAGGTGGTACAAGAGGGTCCCCTTGCAAACTGTTCTGTGGGATGGGAGGAATTCCTTCTTTCCCTTTACCTGCTTTGTGCCCATGGCTTACATAGATCATATTTAACTTGAATTCTCACAATTCTCAAACTCTTAAGAGAAGTTCATTATTGTTCATTTTCTGTTGAAAGAAGTGAGTGAGGTCTGGGGAGCTCACAGGACTGAGAAGAATCCGAGCCTTTCACTTTCTGGTTTAAATACATAGACTTGTTTAACTGGAGCATACCCTGCCTCCTTGTATGTTTGACCTTCACCTCTCACATGTTGCTCTGGCTCTATCTGACCTCATGTTCAGTGTAAGTTGTATTATTCAAAGCCAGCCTCCATTATGAGAGTTCTGTGGTTCTGGGTGGTTAGGATGTCATGTGACTGAAGCCTTGGTTTCCCTTGAGTGGTCTTTATTCTCCTCCATGACCACAGCCAAGCTCTTTCGCGAGTGTGTCACCACTGACCTATGAGTGGAGGAGTAGGTACGGACACAAAGTGCTGTCCTCCATCACCAGGGCAACCCCACCCACTGGTAGGATGTGAAGAGTATAACTTTTGTACCCAGTGTTTAATTAAGGTCATGAAACATGAGAAATGAAAGATACAATGATCAACCACTGACCATTCAGCTTCCAACTATATCTGTCTTAGTGACAACTCTTCTGATTGCAAACAATAGAACACAAAATTAGAACTGGCTTAAGCTAAACAGAGGAATAATTGTGTCATGTAGCAGAGGGTGCAGAGGTCCATTTTGCTGGCCTAGGGCTTAGTTGATGCCACCAGGATGCCTCACTCAGTCCTGCTTCCCCGGGTTGGCTTGATTCTCAGCTTTCCCACAGGCTCCCTGCCAGCTCCAGGACCATGTCCTCAGGCCACAGGACACCCTGGTGTCTATCAATACCTCAACCCCGGTCCCAGGAGTAAGTCTTGCTGGTCCTCACCAACCTGATTGTGTCATAAGACTATTCCTAACCTAATTCCTGCATCCAGGGAGATGAGATGTGCTGCCTGGCTTAGCCTAAAGCAGACATTTTACTCAAATATATTGGCTGAGCATTTTGGTGGGTGTAGACACCCAGAGGAGAGTTTGAGGTGTGGCGACTAGAGAGAGGATAAAGGTTTGCTGGGAGGCAAAAGTGACAGGACTAGCCAAGTGTGTTTGTGATTACCAGTCACACAGAGCTGGAGCTAAAGCAGGAATTCAAATTATAACAATAACAAATCATGACAAGCCATGGCCATGCCTTCACTTTTCACACACAGAGACAGTGGTGAGCACGTGTGTTGCACAAAACCAAGATCACCAGAAATGTGTGTTGTGGCTCACACGGCCAACTTAGGAGACACTCTAGAGGCATATGGCAGCCATAAGGCTGGGGTTGCTGGCTTTGAAGAGCCATCATAAAATAAATAAGCCACTGTCTGAGCAGTAATCATGCCAGCGGCCTTTCTCTACTCCACAAAGGCATCAAAGCTAAACTTGCAAAGCCTTGCATGTTTCACAGATCATTTCTAATAGATTCATTTTATAAATTTCTGAAGAACTACGTGAACTATCTTGACATTTTTGTTACAGTTTGTCATCTCCAAAGACATATTAGTCCTGCATGTATTTCCTGATTATGTGTTTATTGTTCAAGACCTGTGTCCTTCAGTCATCATTCTCCCATCTCCATTCAGCAGATATTCTCTTTGCACCTGCTCCATGCCAGGCACTGTGCTAAGACCAGGGGATCCAGAAAGGAGGAAGAACCAGCACCAAATTTCAAGGAAGTTTTGCTGTGGTGCAGGAGTTCCTTGTCAGCTGCTAAATGATTTGCAACATGGGGGAACACCTGTTTGTCCTTTGCAATCCTAAATGACACTCTGTGAGTGGGTAGATTTCTATATATATATTTCTATATATATATTTCTATATATTTCTATATATATTTCTATATATTTCTATATATATTTCTATATATTTTATATATAGAATATATATTTTTATATATATTATTTACATATATATTATTATGTATTTCTATATATATTTCTATATATTTTATATAAATATATATATATTTATATATATATATTTCTATATATTTTATATAAATATATATATATTAATATATATATATTTCTATATATATTCTATATATATATATTTCTCTATATTTCTCTCTATATATTTATATATATATTTATATATATTTATATTTATATATATATTTCTATATATTTATATATATATATTTCTGTATATTTTATATATATATTTCTATATATATATTTCTATATATATTTCTATTCTATATATTTCTATATATATATTTCTATATATTTCTCTATATATTTCTCTATATTTTATATATTCTATATATTTTCTATATCTGTATATTTTGTATATATTTCAATCTATTTTCTACCAGGATCCTGACTGATAAACCCAGTTTAGCCAAAATTTCTTCAGCTATCTTCTGTGCATATTTGGTTACCTTCTGAAGGTTTCCAAAATGGTGCCTGAAAATTCCTTGCTTCATTATCCTCTGGGATTGCCTCATACCCTTGGTCTTACTCTCCAGATGAGCTGTGAGCACTCAGCCAACTCTGCCTTCCAGACTGATCTCAGCCCTCAACTCTGATTGTTTTTCCTGAGACACAGGTCCAAAGAGTCAGGGCACCAAGTATAGTCTCAACACTTACTGTCTTATTCCCCCTGGTTGCCCTGGAAATACACTCACACACACACACACACACACACACACACACACACACACACCAGAATTAAATTAAATGTGAGATAAAGCCAAGTGTTGGCAAAGATGCAGAACAGCTGATATCAATACACTGCTCATGGGAGTGAAAATCAGTGCAGCCTCTTTTAGAAAAGGGTTTGGCAGGATTTACTCAAACTAAAATACATCTACCCTATGACATGGCAATTCTACTCCTAGGTATGTCCAAGAGAAATGAGTGCATACGTCCAAAAGTGACATGTACAAGCATATCCAGAGCAGTTCTGCGTATAATATCCCCAAACTGAGAAAAATCCAAATGTCCACCAACAGGCCTATAAATAAACAAATAATGGGACTTGACAAAGAAAAACTTACAACAACAAGGCAAAATCTCAGTTACTATATTTAGAGGAAAAAAAGCCAAGCACAAAAAAGTACATGTTGCATGATTCTGTTTATATAAATGTCAAGAACAAGAAAGGCTAAATGATAGTGAAAGGTTTCAGGATAGTGATTCTTTTGAATTTCTACTCAATACATTCCTTTGAGGGGTATTGAGTAGGAATGGGAATGAAGAAAGTCTCTGTGGGCTGGAAATGTCTTATATCTTGATATGTGTAGACATATGTAAAAATTCATCTGGCTGTATTGTAAAGATTAGTAGTACATCTTAGTAGTACATCTTATACATTCTGTTGCATATATGTTATATCTCTATAAAAATTAAAATTCAAAATGAGATTTGAGGATTACAGTAATAGTTAATATAAATGTTTATTGAAATCAGATGTCTGAGTGATTCTAAATATGGTTGTTTATCAATGTGTTTATCCAAAACCAAAATAATAAATATGTAGTATTTCTTCACAGAAGAAGCATTGGCAGGTGGCAGGTAACAAAGGAAGTCTCAGTGAGATGGTTATAATAACTTGCAATTCATGTGCTACATTTTTACTTCTAGCCTTGGCTCTTTCTCAGGCTAACTCCTATAACTGTACAGGATTATAAATACAACTCATGGGGAAATGAGTCACTTTTGCAGACCCCTGGGCAGAAGTGATATGGCACGATTATCAGAAAGGTACAATGGCCTTCTTTAATTAAAGAAGTTTAGTTTAGATGTGGATACACAGATTTGAGTTAAAAAACAGTAAGAGATCACATTAAGTGAGCTTTCCTGGGAGAAGGAATGTTTTTAAGCCTGCAGAAAGTTTCTCTAGGTGTCTTTGGTCTAACTATGTTATTTTGACAAAGAGGTGACCCAGGCAAAGTCATGTGACTTCTGCTTCTACAAAAGCACCCTAAATTGCTTTGCACTGTCACACCTAAAGCAAGAGATTGCTGGGGTCATTTGAGAGGCATTTTGAGTTTGCCTACAGCGTGGTGTGAAGGGTTTGAAGCTGACGGTGCCCTAGCAAGGCAACGCCAGGATCCCAAGTGGAAAACCATCCTCGAGGTCTGGGGCCTCCAAGCTGCTCAAGCTCCTCCCCCAGAGGGCCACCCTAGCACCTCCTGAGTGGGTTGAGGGAACTCATTTTGGGTCAAGATATAAACCACACGAACCTGTGCTCTGGTGAGAATGGTGCTTCCCACCACACTCCAAGCATAACCCAACCTCATAGTCATGCTCTGGCCCCTGCCACCTGCTCCAGCCTCGCCTGGTCCCTCTCACCCTGCCCTCCACACTCCACAGGGGCCCTTCCCCACCTCCTGGCCCTCACGCCTCCCTCCCGCTCTGCAGGAAAGCACTTCCTCTCACTTCTGCAGGTGCCTCCTTACCATCAGGCCTCAGCCTAACCCCTCTTTCCTCAGAGGACCGGTCTCTGAAATCCCATCCAGAGCGGGTCCACCTTGGTATTCCCTCATGTAACATGGATTTTTTTGGGGGGAGCCCAACATAACTCATGGTTGTGTAATTATTTACGTCCTTACCTTTCCACTCTCTGGCTCTTCTTTCAGACTGGACCCAGGAAGGAAAAAACCTCATCTGTTTTTCCCACCTAAGTACACCCAAAGCTGAGTACAGCACAGGTACTGTGCTAACAGAAACAGGTAGTTATAGGGACCAGGGGGATTATACAGGATGGATTCCAAACATATGGGTTAGCATGCCAGTCAGCTACCTAGCAAGGAAGTGCTCATTGAAATGATAGGCATAAAAATCAAGTAGAAAGTAAGTTTTAATCCTAAAATCCAATGCTGGTGAGGCTGTTGGAAAAGAGAACTTCATCTATTGCTATTGGCCGAAAGCAGCAGGAGAACACATCTCAGCCAGTAACAATTATTTGGCATCAGGAAATAAATCAAAATGTGCAAAACTACTTTTACAAAGATATACATTCCCCACATTTTTATAATAACTAAAGATTAGAAATAACCAAAAATATACTCCAAAGAGGGAACTGTTAAATATAGCATGTCAAATGGATTTGTGCAGAATTTTTGCAACTGTCTGAAATTTTTTATGTATATTAGCATCATAACAATTATTTTATCATTGTCTCATGTTCAATAAGAAAATGTAATAAACATTGTCTACAAAACATTTATGCTACCATGCAAAGAGATAAATAAAGAATAGAAGGAAACACTCCAAATTAACATCTTTGTGTGAAAGAACAGAAAAATATGTTTTTTTAATTATCCCTGAGTGTTATTGTAAAAATAAATAAGCTCGAACTACAATGACCATTCTACCTGAATCTCAGTATCCAACGGCGTTTATCATTAATGGTTACAGACAACAACAGCCCCCAGTTCAGCCCCCTCCGCCTGCCCCTCAGGGTCTCCCTCCTTCGCTCAGCTCCTTCTCGCTTCCACGCCCACCATCCACCCTCCCGCTCCAGCAGACAGAAGCCCTGCTTCAGGAGGGGGGCGGGCACTGATGCGACCCTTTACATACTTCATCCTAGGAAGTGGAGGAGGACTTCTTTCCCCTGCTGTAAGGCCTGCATGAGCCAATGGTCCCCCCATCAGAGACCCACATTAGACTCCACGTAGCTTGCACAGAGGGAGCTTTACGGAGGTCTTTTGAGAATGCCTGGAAAGAGAACTCTTTCTGCATCCTCTGGCCAGACTCCCCAGAGCCCCAGCTGAGGTCCAGGTGTGCTGGCTATTCCCTCTGAAGCAGAGACGCAGACCCTTGGCTTTGGCTCTGAGGCTGACCCCATGTTTAACAACCAAGAATAGTTCTTTTTTTGCTATCCACCTAACCTATCAATTGACCCCCCCAAAAGTGGGCCAGGAGAAGACATGAAGTTTCATGTTTGACCTACATACCAAAGAGTTCAGTGGTTCTTCAAGCTGTTCACATGAAGAAGATATTGGTGGATAAGAGCTGGACAACAAAGGAAGTGAAGAAAACGTATCAACACACAAGCAAGAGACGATAACTAGATTTTTTATGTGTTGTGTCATTGAGGATCTTTTTACAAAGAGCTAAGTAGGTTAACCAGCTAATTAGGAAGAGTCAAGGTTGTCATTTGTCTTTATTGTTAAGTCCTTAAAGTTTGATCAGGAACTTGATCAATCAGGTTTCCATGTGTATCCGTGGGCTATAGGAGTGAACCAGCTCTGTGTGGACAGGACCTCTCCAAGCTGCACAATCCACACCCTCCCAACACGCTGTTGTTCCTGGGGCCATGCATCATTCCTGCTGGGAGCCAACCCTCATCACTCTGAGGCTTCCTGAAGGCTCATTTAGGCCTTGGCAGGATGGCGGGTACAGAGCAGCTGTTCACTATGACTCTTGCCCATCACTTGACCGGTTTTCAATCTGCAACAGCACTTCCAAAATTGAAAATGGAACCAGGTTGGATCCCCGACCAGGGCTGACCAAGTGCAGGGCTGGCTGGGTACATCACAGCGGGTGCCAGAATGAAGATGAATGTCCGTGACCGCCTGGACTCCTGGCAAGACAGAAGCTGGGTGGCCAGGCGCCCTCTGTGAGCTGGAGTGAGGCCATCAGGCAGCACAGAGCACCTTCCTGGGCAAGGCCCGGCACACATTGTCCTGACAAATCCAGACGTCCCATGACCCTCACCAAGACCTCCTTGGTTCTCTCTCTGTCATGAACAGACTCTCTGGGAGATTTCATTAGTAACCGACATAGGAGACAAATTTTCATCCAGATGCAGTGACGGTCTGCCATTCTCAAATTCATCCTATTTCATATTCATTTAAAATATTTCTTGTGAGGATTTCTTCCAGGCACTCAGGTGTCTTTTCGTTTTAGTTGTGGCAAAGTACAATAACATAAAGTTTTCCCTTAACCATTTTTAAGTGCCCAGTTCAGTGGCATTGAGTACATTATAGGGCAACCGTCACCTCCTCCATCTCCAAAACTCTTTTCACTTGGCAAAACTGAAACTCTGTGACTGGTAAACAATAACTCCCTGGTCTACTCCTCCACGGCCCTCGGCAACTACCCTTCTCCTTTCTGTCTCTATGAATCTGATTACTCTGACCTCCTATCAGTGGGATCACACAGTATTTGTCCTTTTATAACTGGCTTACCTCACTTAGCATAATGTCTTCAAGTTTCACCCACATTGTAGCATTGGTAGAATTTCTTTCCTTTTTAAGTCTGAATAACATCCCATTGTATGTATAAACTATGCTATCTTTATTCATTCATCCTCTTTTGGACACTTGGGTTGTTTCCATCTTCTGGCTACTGTGAACAATGCTATTGTGGAAATAGTAGTACAGATATCTATTCAAGTTCCTGCTTTCAGGTACATCCCCATAAGTTCAACTGCTGATTCACTATGGTAATTCTATTTCTAATTTTTTAAAGAGCTGACACACAATTTTCTACAGCAGCTATACCATCTTACATTCCCGTCAAGAGTGCACAAGTGTTCCAGTTAACACTTCCTCTTTTCTTTTGTGGATAGCACCCATCGTAATGTGAGGTGGTATATCATTATGGTCCAACTTCTTTTTAAGGATCCAGAAAGAGTGGCTTCATATTTATAAGATTCCCAGAGGTGAGTTCCATTGGTCTAGTGAGAATGTAACCCACACAGCACCCTTAATAACACTCTTATTCTCCCCACGACGTCTTTGGGTCAGGCACTAGAGTGAGCATTTTCTATGGATGACTTGGTGTCCAAAGAGTGAGTGATGACTCGGTGACAGATGGAAACCTTGGCCGTGATGTGGTTAGAAGGTGAGTGAGTTAGTGAACCAGGTGGGAAGAAAAGGCGATCTCTCAGTAAGGCACAGGAAAAGAAGAAATGAAAGAGGCCTTGGAAAGAGAAGCTGTCCTTTGGAGAGAAGCACTGAAACTTTGATGGCTCCCTGTGTGAACCTGTGGAGGTGTTCCTCACTAATTAGCATCCGTGTGCATATGGAACTGGGGGAGGACTGCTCACCAGCCCAGCCAAGACTGCTAACTCAGCAAGTCATCTGGAACAGAAACCAGCGCTGCAAAGGCTCACGCTGGGAGTGGGTCATGGATCATCTTTTGCTAAATAAGAACCAAAGAAAGCGTCCCATTAATGAGATGCCGCCCTGTGGCAGACATTGTGCAATTAAACCAGAAGAGGCCAAAACACGGTCATTAAAGAGAACAGAGGAAAATGGGAGATGGAGGGAGAGAGAGAACCAGAAAACGGTGTGGCCAAATTCCTGAAAGACTGAGAACATGCTTAGGATGGCTAAAAGGGTTAAAGGCCATGCCCACTCCACATGATCTCTCTGCAATTTTCTTTGACTTGATTTTTTTCCTCTCCCAGGAGCCATGAATCCCCCCCTGCAGATGGGTTTGCACCACTTTCCCGTGCTCCCGGCACTTTCCTATCCTTTCTTGCATCCCTGGTGTTGGATTGCCAGGTGCACCTGATACCTTGCTCTGTCCCCTTCCTTCCCCTAAGTGGGCGTGGCAGTGAGCACAGGCCCACCCCGACCCCAGGAGCTGTGGCTCTGTCCTTGACAAGCTGTCCAGCCTTGACCAGCACAACCTCCACTTTGTTACCAGCCAGGAGGGATCACTTCTCCATCAAGCAGCTTTCAGCTCCCTCCCTTCCCATAAGTCAGGATAATGAATAGATCCTATCCAACCATCGGTGGCAATTCCTTACCAGGCACACTCTGAATCCCACGACACGCAGCATCCAGCTCTCGCCCCTGAACTCTCAGCTAAGGGATGGATGCCCTTTGACCTCCAATCCCCTCACCAGAAATGAGGGTTGTCGTTCAGGATCCTGTCACTTAGAAAAGCTCCAACCTTAGTCTGATGCTCTCCTGTCGCTGTCTTGAAATTGTTAATAATTATTTAACAAGGACCCGGCAAATTATGTAGAGCTCTTGCCAAGATTTCTGACATTTTCCAAAACTAACTGAGCTCTAGTAAAGTACAATTTCATCAGCTCTTGAGCGTTACCTTTCCACTGGTCCTCATTGTTTTCTGTCTTCTTACACAGCCCCTGGGTCTCAAGGTGTAGACAACTACACAGTACAAAAATAGATGAAGTAGATCTTCCCCCTCTCTTTATTTCTCAGTTATCTCTTTTTTTTTTTTTTTTTTTTTTTGGCGGTACGCGGGCCTCTCACTGTTGTGGCCTCTCCCGTTGCAGAGCACAGGCTCTGGACGTGCAGGCCCAGCAGCCATGGCTCACGGGCCCAGCCGTTCCGCGGCCTGTGGGATCCTCCCCGACCGGGGCATGAACCCGCGTCCCCTGCATCGGCAGGTGGACCCCCAACCAGTGCGCCACCAGGGAAGCCCAGTTATCTCTATTTTTGGACCAGAATTTCCATGTGGAAGGGAAGACAAGACCCTGTTAGTTAAGTATACAGCAAAAAAAATAAAATTTTGTCTCTAATAAAATGTCCACCCGAGGGGGCAGAAATAGCTTCAATATAAGACCCATTTTGTAGCCCAAGCCCATGATAAGGTAGACTTGGGAGAATTACCTGGTTCTGAAGTTAGGAAAAGGCCACGTTCACATCCCTCGCCCACTGGCTCTCAGATTGACCCCATTCTTCAATCTATTTTTAAAAGCGACTTTCATTTTCTCATGTTCATTGTAAAAAATAAATAAAATATATACCAAAACAATGAAGAGAATGTACACAATCTTTCTACCAAGAGATAAGCAGTGCTGGCACATTGCATTCCCTGCATGAGTCCTTCCTGAGACCGCCCTGGGTACTGTCACCACACATGCTGCAGGGACACCGTAAAGCAGCCATGCTGTGTTTCAGGGAGCTCACGTGCCAGGGTGGGAACTGGATGGTCACGGACTCTGGGTCTAACCACAGTACCCTCCAAATTCGCTGCAGAACTAGAGAGTCGAGAGAGAGATGAAGGCAACACTCTTAGGCTGGGGCTTGGGGAAGGTGTCTCTGATAAGGAGACACTGAGCAGAGAACTGAGGTGACAAGCAAGGTTCAGCTGAAGCAGCACGTGCATAGGGCCTGAGGTGGGACACACCAGGATGTTGGAGGATAAGTCAGAGCCAGAGGGTCCAGAGCTCGGTGAGCAACATAGGAAAGTGGCAGGAGGTGGGGTCTGAGAGGCAGGAAGGCCAGATCACAGAACACCTGCAGGGCTGTGGGAGGGGGCTGCCTTTGTTCTGAGGGAGATGGGAAAGCACAGAAGGAGGCTGAGCAGAGGAAGGACAGAGTCTGACGTAAAAAAGTAAAGGGACAACAACAGTAATAGTTAACATACAGAGTGCTTACTATGTGCCAGGTCCTGTAGCATAGGATTAAGCAGGTATATATTAAAAGAACTCATGAGGGCTTCCCTGGTGGCGCAGCGGTTGAGAGTCTGCCTGCCGATGCAGGGGACACGGGTTCGTGCCCCAGTCTGGGAGGATCCCACATGCCGCGGAGCGGCTGGGCCCGTGAGCCATGGCCGCTGAGCCTGTGCGTCCGGAGCCTGTGCTCCGCGACGGGAGAGGCCACAACAGTGAGAGGCCCGCGTACCGCAAAAAAAAAAAAAAAAAAAAGAACTCATGAAATCCTCCCCAGAGATAAACACTGTCAGCACACTTTACTCACTACACTGATCTATATATTCACAAACACACATATATACATACATAAATAAATATATTTAATATACACATCAAAATATCCATGATTTTGTATGTATTTTATATATATCTAATCATAGATTTTTATGCAATATATAAAACTGTATCTGTATATTTACATGTAATTATTACTTATATATTTATATGTATAAGCCTATCTACATACGATTAAATGAGTTTATATAAATATGTATATAATGAGCATTATAAATCTAGAAAAAATACACATATATGTTTAGAATGTATAGTAATGAGTATATACCAATAGATATACAAGTAATTAGCATTACACACATGCACACATACACACCATTAATATCTATGGCCTTAGCTGAGTTTACTCTCATTTAATCCTCACAGCTCCCTCATGAAATAGGAGCTATTATCAGCCTAATTTACAGATGAGGAAACTGAGGCACAGAGGAGTTTGCTGAGTTGCACACACAGTCAGTGGAGCTGGGTTCCAGCCTCAGGCTGCCTGGCTGTGAGCCCTGGCTCCGAGTCCCGCACTGTGCAGCCACCAGCAGCAGCACTAGGGGAGTGTGCTGGGGCTGGGGGTGTCAGAAAGTGGTGGGGAGGCCTGTCCAGAGGGAGCATCCTGCGCTGGTCCTGGTCGGATAGTGGGAAGGTGTCAGTTTAAGGGTCTGCACTGCAGCACTGACAGATGCTCTGACAGTGGGTGGTGCAATGGTGCAATCTCACAAACAGTCGGAAGCATAACTGCATCTGGACAACGTTCCAGGCGACTAATCATCTCTCTACAACTGTTTTTACATCAGTAAAAACAAATCAGGAAGAGAGCCCCATAGCTGCTCTCCTGTGGTCCTTGAAGGGGCTCACCAGGGAACCCCCAAAAGTTGCCAGGAACGCGAATTGAGAATCACTGATGGGGCAATAGGATAGTTGCTTTAACATGAACATAACGATATTTATGTAACTAACCGTCTGTTTCTGGACAACTGAGTGGTTTCCAGTGCTTCACTATCAAACATTGAAACAAATACCTCTCTCCGTGTTTAATGACGATCTTCATGCAGTTACCAGAGCAAATCCTTTGTCCATTATTACAATATTACACATGGAATTACAGACCAAGTGATGTCCATTTTAAGGTTTTTGTAACATATTGTCAAAATCATCCCCTAGAAATGTTATAATGTTATATGAATCAAAATTCTTACCAGCCCTTTCAAACTAGCAATTTCTTTGAACTAATGCCTGCCCCCCAGAACACACAACCTTTATTCATTTTAAAGATGTAATATCTTGCTATAATGTAACATTTAATTGTAAGTAAAGTAATTTTTTCCCATTTACTGGTCATTTGTGGTTTTTATTGTCTCTGTTCAATGAGCACCTATTTTTTTAAGAGCATCTGTATACTTTTCTTTTTAACTTGCCAATTTTTAAAGATATTTGTTAAGTATATTAAACTTCCAGTGTTTATATAGATGGCTTGTATTTTCCCAAGTTCTTATTTGTTCTGCAGCCTTGGTGTTTAAGATGGTGTAGGGTGGAGGAAGTTTAATATTTAGTCAAGTCTATGGGTTGTTTAGGACATCTGCCTTTGCTGTATCGCATACAAATCTTTTCATCTTTCCCAGATTGTATAAAACACTTTCCTGAGTTAGCCTCATCCACCAGAGAGCAGACAGCAGAAGCAAGAAGACCTATAATTCTGCAGACTGTGGAAGAAAAACCACATTCACAGAGACATAGACAAAATGAAAAGGCAGAGGACTTTGTACCAGATGAAGGAACAAGATAAAACCCCAGAAAAACAGCTAAATGAAGTGGAGATAGGCAACCTTCCAGAAAAAGAATTCAGAATAATGATAGTGAAGATGATCCAGGACCTTGGTAAAAGAATGGAGGCAAAGATCGAGAAGATGCAAGAAGTGTCTAACAAAGACCTAGAAGAATTAAAGAACAAACAAACACAGATGAACAATACAATAACTGAAATTAAAAATACACTAGAAGGAATCAATAACAGAATAACTAAGGCAGAAGAATAGATAAGTGTCCTGGAAGACACAATGGTGAAATTCACTGCCACAGAGTAGAATAAAGAAAAAAGAATGAAAAGAAATGAAGACAGTCACTGTTTGCAGATGACATGACATGATACTATACATAGAGAATCCTAAAAATGTTACTGGAAAACTACTAGAAATAATCAATGAATTTGGTAAAGTAGCAGGATACAAAATTAATGCACAGCAATCTCTTGCATTCCTATACACTAATGATGAAAAATCTGAAAGAGAAATGAAGGAAACACTCCCATTTACCACTGCAACAAAAAGAATAAAATACCCAGGAATAAACCTACCTAAGGAGGTAAAAGACGTGTACTCAGAAAATTGTAAGACACCGATGAAAGAAATCAAAGATGACACAAACAGATGGAGAGATATACCATGCTCTTGGATTGCAAGAATCAATATTGTGAAAATGACTATACTACCCAATGCAATCTACAGATTCAATGCAATCCCTATCAAATTGCCAGTGCCATTTTTTACAGAACTAGAGCAAAAAATCTTAAAATTTGTATGGAGACAAAAAAGACCCCCAATAGCTGAAGCAGTCTTGAGGGGAAAAAAAAACGGAGCTGGAGGAACAAGACTTCCTGACTTCAGACTATACTACAAAGCTACAGTAGTCAAGACAATATGGTACTGGCACAAAAACAGAAATATAGATCATTGGAACGGGATAGAAAGCCCAGAGATAAACCTACACACCTATGGTCAACTAATCTATGACAAAGGAGGCAAAGATATACAATGAAAAAAGACAGTCTCTTCAACAAGTGGTGCTGGGAAAACTGGACAGCTACACGTAAAAGAATGAAATTAGAACACTCCCTAACACCATACACAAAAATAAACTCAAAATGGATTAGAGACCTAAATGTAAGACTGGCCACTATAAAACTCTTAGAGGAAAACATAGGAAGAACACTCTTTGACACAAATCACAGCAAGATCTTTTTTGATCCACCTCCTAGAGTAATGGAAATAAAAACAAAAATAAACAAATGAGACCTAATGAAACTTAAAAGCTTCTGCAAAGCAAAGGAAACTACAAACAAGATGAAAAGACAATCCTCAGAATGGGAGAAAATATTTGCAAATGAATCATCGGACAAAGGATTAATCTCCAAAATATATAAACAGCTCATGAAGCTCAATATTAAAAAAACAAACAACCCAATCAAAAAATGGGCAGAAGACTTAAATAGACATTTCTCCAAAAAAGACATATGGATGGCCAAGAAGAACATGAAAGCTTCTCAACATCACTCGAGAAATTATTAGAGAAAGGCAAATCAAAACTACAATTAGTTATCACCTCACACCAGTTAGAATGGGCATCAACAGAAAATCTACAAACAACAAATGCTGGAGAGGGTGTGGAGAAAAGAGAACCCTCTTGCACTGTTGGTGAGAATGTAAATTGATACAGCCACTGTGGAGAACAGTATGAAGGTTCCTTAAAAAACTAAAAATAGAATTGCCATATGACACAGCAATCCCACTACTGGGCATATACCCAGAGAAAACCATAATTCAAAAAGACACATGCACCCCAATGTTCATAGCAGCACTATTTACAATAGCCAGGTCATGGAAGCAACCTAAATGCCCATCGACATACAAATGGATAAAGAAGTTGTGGTACATGTATACAATAGAATATTACTCAGCCATAAAAAGGAATGAAATTGGGTCATTTGTAGAGACGTGGATGGATCTACAGACCGTCAAACAGAGCAAAGTAAGTCAGAAAGAGGAAAACAAATATTGTATATTAATGCATATATGTGGAACCTAGAAAAATGATACAGATGAACCAGTTTGCAGGGCAGAAATAGAGATACAGAAATAGAGAACAAACATATGGACACCAAGCGGGGAAAGTGGTGGTGGTGGGGGGTGTTGAATTGGGAGATTGGGATTGACATATATACACTAATATGTATAAAATAGATAACTAATAAGAACCTGCTGTATAAAAAATAGATAAAATAAAATTCAAAAATTCAAAAAAATAACCTTTCCTTTATTTCTTCTAGTGTCTTTTGGCGTTTACGTTTTTACATGAAATCCTTAAACCTCGTCTTTAGCTGGTTTTCAAGTGTGCTTGGACATGGGAACAGAGGGTCCCTGAAAGACTGCATGACTTCTCTGCCTTCCTGGTCTTTCACCATTGAGTATGATGTGTGCTGTGCAGTTTTCCTATATGACTTTTATCATGTTGATGTAGTTGCCTTCTATTCCTATTTTGTAGAACGTTTAACATGAAAGTGTTGAATTTCATCCAATGCCTTTTCGGCATTGATTGAGATGATCATGTAGGGTTTTTTTTTCTTCATTTTGTTAATGTGGCTTATCGCATTGATTGATTTCCATATGTTGAACCATCCTTGCATTCCAGAAATAAATATCATTTTGTCACTGTGTATAATCCTTTTATTATGCTGCTGAGTTCCATTTGCCAGTTCCATTTTGTTGAGAGTTTTTGCATCAATGTTCATAGGGATATTGGTCTGTAGTTTTCTTTTCTTGTAGAGTCTGTCTGGCTTTGGTAACAGAGTGATGCTGGCCTCAAAGAATGAGTTTGG
Source organism: Mesoplodon mirus (assembly GCF_964341445.2). NCBI lineage: Eukaryota > Metazoa > Chordata > Mammalia > Artiodactyla > Ziphiidae > Mesoplodon > Mesoplodon mirus. Next base: position 227,073,040 of record NC_138977.1, on the reverse strand, counting down.
AAATGTTCCCTTCTCTTCAATTTTTGGGAAAGTTTTAGAAGAAATGGTATTAGCTCTTCTTTAACATTTGGTAAAATTCACCAATGAAGGCACCAGGTCCAGGGCTTTTCTTTGCTGGAGATTTTCAATTACTGATTTAATCTCTTTACTAGTTATAGGTCTGTTCAAATTTTCTATTCCTTTATGATTTAGTCTTGGTAGGTTTTGTGATTCCAAGGATTTGTCCATTTCATCTACGTTATCCAATTTGTTAGTGCAGTGTTTTTCATAGTACTGTCTTATAATCCTTTTTATCTCTGTAGAATCAGTAGTAATGCCTCCATTTTCATTTCTGATTTCAATATTTTGAGTATTCTCTCACTTTTTCTTAGTCCATCTAACTAAAGGTTTGTCAATTTTGATTACCTTTTCAAAGAATCAATGTTTTGTTTTATTAATTTCTCTATTTTTTATTCTCTATTTTATCTCTGCTCTAATCTTTACTATTTCCTTTCTTCTGCTAGCTATGATTTTACTACACTTTTTTAAATCATGTGAATTCTTCTGGCAGATACTTGTAAAGCTTTCTGCAAAACTGCCTTGCAAATATTTTATTTACTGCCCTGGAGTTAACACAAAGCCTCATTGTCAAATTCACCTCCCTCCTAAGCTGCAAATACATTCTCTTCTCTTATAAATGCAAACTTAAAAGACTCTGTTGTCTCCACTTTGCATCAAATTACTTCATTTGAAGAACATTTTCAAAGCAAACAAAGCACCTGGCTCATTTTGAGTTTTGTCCTTTCTTTCCCAGTCCCTTCATTTAAGTGAATAGATGCCAGCAAGCTTATCCCTAGGACCCTCACCTCCCCTTGACTCTCACCACAAGTTTTGATGGGTTTTGCCTCCACCAGTGGACTTGGGGTACCATCGTCACTCTTCAGATTCAGTCCCACTTGACAGGCAAACATTTTGAGACAGAATGTGTGGGATTTGGGACCCTTTTAGGCCACCAGGTATGGGCTTGCCTCCAGGGGTGCATGCCTTGATCAGAAGTGTTCAGGTGACAGGCTGTTGCAGCTCCCAATATCTGGACATTATATAGAATTATCCCAGAGTGGGATAAAGCCAGTGCTTTATCTGGCTCCATGTCAGCTTCATCCCCTTGGTGACAGAAAGGATAAAATGAGTCCAAAGGGCAGACTTCTCAGCCCCCAGCCTGCCCTACCTAGCCGCACACCTTCTACAAACCGGCGGCCCAAGATGCTATAATTGACATTGCATGTCTGAGTGCAGTCCAGCGGCTGAAGCCCAGCCAGCACTGTCTATTTTAGTAACTTGCCCTTTCACTGCTTCTAGCTTGTCCACCAGCTCCCCAGAGTACACACTTTTCAGCACGCCTGCTGCTCCGTGGACCTATTTCAAAAAGGCGACCAGGCCAGGTCAAACCCGTTTAGTAATAAGGTAAAAATTATTGCTCTCTATTAAGGCTTTGTGCCTTGTTTCTGGCACCAGCATCGGGTGGAGGGAGGAGAGTGGGAGCAAATAATACAACTTGTTTATTTCTACAAGCCAGACTTACAAGCCGCTATTTCTGCCCAAAAGCCTCTCTTCTGCAGGGTGAGCCCCTTGCCTGGGGAGTTTTGTGGGGAGAGCAGCAAGCCCTACACCCTGCCGATTGGTCACTGAGCTCCCATCCTATCCAGACACCTGTTAAGAGGACGTTGAAAGGCTGTGATGTGTTTGCACCGGGCCTGTGAGGGCTGCCACTTCCCAGCACAAATGTGTGTTTAATTTATTATGTGACCACTTCAAATGGATTGCAGATATCGCCTGAATGGCTGGCTGTATTTGCATACCTTATATTTACAACTGGCAGATAAAAAAAAAAAAAAAAACTCCTCTGAGGTAGAGACTGCAGGCACATCTATTAATAAATCACTAGCAGGAGAAGGAAAAATCAGAAAGAGTTTCAAGCCTCACATTAGAAATAATTATGTTCAGAGATATAAAAGCATGGTTGTACAGAGAGATAAGCACACAGAAGGAGGTCCCAGTTCTCCTCTCTGTGTGACGGTGAGGGGGCCTGCCCAGCCCTACCTCCTCAAGGGAATGATGGTTGGGCACAGTGTGCCCTGTGGGGTGCTGTGGGAAGGACACATTCAGAGGACAACTCCGAAGATGTGCTTTGTCTCACCCAACAGGCTGCTGGGTACCCAGTGGGTGGTGTCCTGTAATGCACATGGCACCCGCGGGCCTGGCCCTTCTCGATGGCCCCAGAATGACTTCAAGGGGACGGGCAAGGGGAAGATGTGCTTGTGGCTTAGAAGGTCACTCATAGCCCCACAATAATGCCGTGAAATAGTCAGTCCCATACCGTAGTAAAGCCACTTTTTCCTGTGGTCTTCATCCCCCGACTTGAGGTCAGGAGGCAGCTGGCCATGGAAATTACAGTCCAAGTGTCCCTTTGATGGCCTGGTGCACCCATGCCCGTTCTCAGTCAGACACCCCCCTTTGAGAAGTTTGGGGAGAGGCCTTGGCAACAGGCGGAATAATAAAGAGCCTCCATCCCTCACGTCCCCTGTCCTCCAGGATGAGTCTTTGTGGCCCCATGTGCCCCAAAGTTTTGGGACTAAAGATCAGAGTTGGAAGTAGAAAGGTGACCTCAGTGCCTGGCCTCAGTCACTCCCTCCAGGCTGGGAGGGGACCAGCTCAGCAGTGCTTCCAGCCCTTCTCAGGTTTGTTGTTTTTATTTTTATTTTTTCCTCTATAGGTCCAGACTGTTTCTACTAAATTGTTTGGGTTGAATTGGATGAGGAAAAATGACCTGGGAAAATGATACCCAAACTACAAACATTCATTAAGAGCCCCGTGGAGTCCATTCCAACTCTTGGGGCCAAGGGTTTATCTGCTTCTTGCATGGACATTTGTATCTGTTAAGTAAGACATCCTCTAATCCAAGTATACAGAGTTGACTGATCCATCCAATAACATGACGGAACCTTGAAAACACTGCACTGAGTGAAAGAAGCCGGTTACAAAAAAACCCACATATTATAGGATTCCATTCCAATGAAAGACCAGAATAGAGAAACTTATAGAGAAAGAAAGTAGATTAGTGGTTGCTTAGGGCTGGGGTTGGGATGGGAGGGGTGGGAGGAAGGTAGATGAGAGCTAAAGCGTATGGGTTCGTTTGGGTTTTCTTAGGTGAAGATTTTCTGACATTGACTGTGGTGATGGCTGTGCACGTCTGGAATGAACCAAAAGCCATTGAACTACATACTTGAAATGGGTGAACTGAATGCCGTGTGGAATTATATCTCCGCGGAGCTGTTTGGGAAAAAAAGAGTGTGTCCCATGCAACATTTGGCATATACTCGCACTAAAAATTTATTTTCCCTTCATCTGAAATTCACATTTCACTGGGCTTTCTGTGTTTTATCAGGTGACCCTACTTACAGCAGAAATCATATCATGCGACTCTCTTGCTTAGATTATTTCCAGGACCTGCCTTTGCAATGGATAAGAATCCATACTCCTTGGGGCTTCCCTGGTGGCACAGTGGTTGAGAGTCTGCCTGCCGATGCAGGGGACACGGGTTCGTGCCCAGGTCCGGGAAGATCCCACATGCCGCGGAGCAGCTGGGCCCGTGAGCCATGGCTGTTGAGCCTGTGCGTCCGGAGCCTGTGCTCCACAACGGGAGAGGCCACAACAGTGAGAGGCCCGCGTACCGCAAAAAAAAAAAAAAAAAAGAATCCATACTCCTTGAAAACCTTCAAGCCCAGGAATTGTCTGGTCCCGCCCTCCCTCCAGCATCCTCTCAGACCGACATCCTCCTAGCTCACTGTATTTCCAGCGCTGCCCAGCTCAGCTCTGCCAGCAGAACAGGCTCCTCCCCGACTCCGGGTCTCCTTTGCAAGGCCGTTCCCTCCCTGCAAGGCTCCCCTCTCCCCAACCCCCCACGGCTGAAGACCCCGGTTACAAGTTAATTGTAGTGGTTCTGGCGAACCGATGGGCCAAAGGCAGTTGGAAGAAATCAGTGGAACGTCAAGGATGGATTATCCAGCCTAAAAAAAAACTGAAATGGTTATTGTTTAATACCAAGGGTTTTTTTCCCCCTCATATTGTTTTTATTAGGCATCTTCCAAATGGATTTGACATTAACCATGAATTCCTGTCTCCTCTTTTTGGGGGGAGGGGGAGGGGGACTCCTCTGTAGTGGGAAGTTCACCGTCCCTGCCCCCTCCCGACCCTGCTCCACACCTCAGGGCACCTCCCAGTGGTACCTGTTCCCTTGATCTTGTCTCCTGCGCGGGCCCGCAGGGCGTGTGCTTGCAGACGGCACACGCCTTGGCCCAGCACCTGGCAGGTAGGATGCACCCTGTAAGCGTTTGCTATCAGGAGGAGGAACAAGTGCTTGTGGAAAGCAGAGGGAATATTGGGCTGGCTCCCGTTGCTGACGCTGGGAAGCAGAAGAGAGAGAAATAAACATCAGAGGGGGGGAAAGAGCCTCTGCCAGAGGACCTTGCTGGACCCACACTCTGAAAGCAGGCAGTCCAGTGACTCTTTGTCGCCAGCACTGTGGGCACCAAGGCACTGGCTTGGTCCTAACGGGGTCCGCACCACACGCCATGTCTCCGGAGACTTGCCCGGCTCAGCCAAGGATGACAGGCCCCCTGCCCAGTCTCGCCGCTTTCACCACATCCAGGAGTCAGAAGAGAGGAGATGGACCCAGTCTCTGCGCCCCTCTGGATGCACATGTTTACCTCCCCACAGCAGCATTTAGTTTCTTCCAGACTGTTCTACTTCACACCATGAGCTGGTGGACCACTCCAGTTTGCATGTTCAATAAATCCAAGGTCACAAGTCCAAGTTAAAGCTTTCACATCATCAAAGGGCCCCAAAGAACGTTTATTCTCAGATTCCCTATATGAAAATTGCAAGGTTATCTCTTACGTCTCTGTTTAAAACATTCACATACTTGTGAGAGAGAGAGAACTTTTGCACAACGGAAAATCAATAGGATTTTTTTTCTTTAAAAGTGACAACATACAAAAAGGAAACCATCACTAAGTAATTTGCAAGCAGGATGCACTCAGTGCTCCTGTGTACCAAACCCTCTCCTCAGGTTCATCACACCCACTCTACCTAACCCCACCAGGCAGCCACCAGCCCCTCAAGAAGGAGAGAAGATGGGAATTGACATCAAATCCGTGTGGGAGCTAACTATTTTTAAATATACTTTTAAAAAACTCTCAACATTAGAAATAAACAGATTATTTCAAGTTTTTTTTTTCCAGGCCAGAAATTCACCCTTGATGCTCCATTTATTTTTCTCTCAAGCACTTTTGAGATGTTAGCTCACCGGAATTATTAGACGTTAAAAAAAAAAAAAATCCTCCTATGTGCAAGAATGGCTCCTCTCAGAAGAGGTTTAAGATGTCCCTGCCATCCCTGAAGCCCACAGAAAAGGCAGATTCCGGAAAGAAAACATGGACCAGTGGGGAAAGCAGAGCTGCCCACAGTAGGGGAACCTAACAGCCCTTCTATTTTCCACAAGGGATTGTTCAAATAGTATTTCCATTGCGTGGCCTTCTCGGGTTGACAGGTGGAGCCGACATTCAGCCTTTTACGGGGTCTATGAGAGAGAAGCAAAGCGTCCTTTGAAATCCATACATAAGCAAAAACTGTGAATCCTTGATCACAAACAGCAGCAAAACATTTGAAGCAAGAGGTAAACATCGCAGGGCAAGTTCCTCGTATGAGACAGTCTCGGTGTGGTACCCAGGAAGGAGAATGCGGAAGAACCCCTGGACAGAGGAAACCTGAGCAGCGGAAGGAATGACTCTCTGGGGGCACCAGCTTCTGAGCGACGAGGAACTTTCTGCGCAGCTCTCCTAATTCATTGCCGGTGAGAATTTAGAATAAACTGCTGTGGTTCTCCAAGAAAGCAAAACACTTCTTCCTCAAAGGTAGATAGAGGATAATAATCACTTTTTACTTTGCACTTTTGTTTCTTCCAAGCCACCTTTTTAACCACGAATGCCAAACTTCCTGAAGTAGCAGGGCACCTGACCCAGGGGAGCGGGGGCCGCTGATGGGAGGAGTTCCAAAGCTGTCTGCCCAAGGGGTCCTTGACCGGGGACTGCGAGCCAGAGGGCTCTGGCCACCACCATCACCAGTGACCGGCAGAGAGAGGCCACCGTGTGGGCACAGGCCAAGCACCGCGACATCGGGGCGACGGTGTCCTGATCACGGGGTTCTGTGTCAAGCAGGATGTGCTCAGCAGGTATCGCCCCCGCCTCTGGTCTGAACAGAATACTTAATTTTCTTTTCTAATCATCAGTTTTGAGCTGGAGGCGGGCACGTTTCCGAGCACTCGCTTTTCAAAATGAAGTCTTTTCGTTTTCCTCCTTCATCCTTACCTGGCTGCCCTCACGTCCGTTCTCTCTGCCCCTCCAGACTCATCCACACCGGGCTGGCCAGCACGCGGCTCTTCATCTGTTGCAACATAAAAGTCCCCTTAACATTTTTTATCCTTCCACATCACAGGCACATAAAAACACCCTCAGGAGCCACCTGTCCTCCTGGGTATGTTTTTAGCATCGCTGGCATCTTCTGCAATTTTGTGAAGCTCGAAATGAGCCTTCAAGGTGCTGGGGAGAAGTGACAAAGCAACCGACTTCAGAGCCACCTGGTTTCACGCCAGCGGGCCCCAGAGGTCCCGAGAGCTTGCTGTGGCTCGGCCTCTGCAATGGAGTCAGGCCCTACCTGAGGCCCTGGCGGGCACCCTCCCATCACAGGCACAGGGCTGAGCACCAGCCTGGGGGTCTCTGTGGTCTACCTCCCTCCACCCATAAGTTTTCCAAGTAGGGTGTCTTCCAAAGAATTGCACCCTACCGAAATGGGCCATAGGCCACTCCTTCTGGGAAAATACTAAAATAAAACCCAGATTTACAGTCATTTTCATAGATCCCCTGCAAAGGAGCTCTGTTTTTTGTTGTTTTTTTTTTTAAGCCTATTTTGCTTAAGGTAATGAAAATGCTGTGCTCTCCTGGGATTTGGACGCTAAGTGACTTTGCAACGTTGCTGCAGACTCTCTGAGCATCTTGTCAGGCAGTGTGTCTGGGGCACGTAAAGTGAGTCGCAAATGATGCTCTTTGACACCTGTCACCTTGAGACGAGCCAGCACCCGCTTATCTCCTGCTATAATTTTCCGTAAGTGCTGGATGCCGCCTGTTTCTCAGGCCACGGGACAGGCAGCCTCCAGGTCACCAAAGCGGTTCTCCGCACTGGCGCTTCTCCTGTCCTCTGGTTCCCATGTGGGCAAAGAATTTCACCAGGGCTATGGCCCCTTACATCCGCAGATCAATCTTTCCACATCAAGGGCTCCTATCCCGGCTGACCCCCTGCCTGCCCTCCACCACCCCCGCCTGCCTGCTTGTCTGATGTGAGCGTCAGGTGCCGCCCACCCATGGCTTTGCTCCAGGGATACACACACCAAGAGTGGCCTCCAGTTCAGCCGTTGGTGAAGAAGAGCACGGACCCATGCTCTTTTCCTAGGAAAATAAGGAGAAAAGCGAACAGCACGCAGGAATGGGACACATCAAGATCGGGAATAATGACTCCTGCATCCTGAAGACAAAAATTACTGAGCATAGAGAAAAAGAAATGACTCATTACTGCTACAGAAATGCTGCCCAGAGCCAGGTGTCAACCCGAAAGAAAATTACCAAATAGCAGGATAAATAAAGGGGAAAAAAATAAAGAGAGAGAAAGAAAAGTGTCACCATCGACCAAACAGCTTAGGAACACCTTGGTTTTCTTCCATCCTTTGCCATGCCCTCCCGCTCAAGAACTTACTGAACTTGCTATTGAAAAGGGGTGAAAAAGCAGGAGAAGAATGACAGAACCCAGATACAGAGAAACACATAAAGCATGCAAGATCGCAAGCACATAAAACACATCCAAATAAATCTGTCATATTACTATATTTACTTCTTTGTCCCTCTTCTGCCGGCTGGCTGCATTATAAATCTCCCGTGGAGAAAGGGAAGGTGGTGGGTGCAGGTAACATATCCTGAGATTTCAAACATAAATATGGAGTTGGGGTGGACGGCAAGCTGCCTATAACGCGTCCACTCCTTTGATAAGTTAATACGTCCTCATAGCATAAGGCACAGGCGACTTTGACATTTGAATCATTTATGGCTTGCGGTGGCGGGGGGGAATGGCAGCAGCCTTATTTTTTTCTGGAAAAGAACCCACGTGTCCTTATAGGCAGTGAGAGTGTCATTGATGGCGCTCAGGAGCTTTTTTTTTTTTTTTTTACAACTTTATTGGAGTGTAATTGCTTCACAATGGTGTGTTAGTTTCTGCTTTATAACAAAGTGAATCAGTTATACATATGTTCTCATATCTCTTCCCTCTTGCATCTCCCTCCCTCCCACCGTCCCTATCCCACCCCTCCAGTCGGTCACAAAGCACCGAGCTGATCTCCCTGTGCTATGCGGCTGCTTCCCACTAGCTATCTATTTTACGTTTGGTAATGTATATATGTCCATGCCACTCTCACTTTGTCATAGCTTACCCTTCCCCCTCCCCATATCCTCAAGTCCATTAGGAGTTTTTCCATTTCAGCCATAAATCATGTGTTTGGGACCCGGGCCATTTCTGTCCAGGAGATATTATTCCACATTTCCAACTGGAGAGCACCCACCACCCCGGAACAGCCCACGGCCGTGGGCCTCTCTGCCCGTGGCCCTGAGCCTCTCCACCCATGGCCCTGAGCAGGTTTCAGCCCAGCAGTCGTTGGAAGGCTCAGTGGCACACGCGTTATCAAAATACCTTTCCTTCTGTCAGCTGGGCGCAGTCTTGGCCAGGCAGGAAAATCACAGGTATGGCTGGGAGGTACACTCAATGTGAATAGCTTGTGATCGGAACAAAACCCACCCTGCACTGATTTCCTGCATGGTCTCCCAGTTCAGGTGGGTTAATTCCAGCCATAAAAGCTTGAAATGGGCCCTGACTCTGGATCTAAACTATTTGAGATGTGGCCAACCTTCCCGTGTTGCAGCACAAACCACCTGAACACCCGTGCCCGAGCGGTTCCCGCCTCACGCCCACAACCCCAGCAGACTTACTCACCCGCTCCTGCCGACATTTATCAGACACTTGGTCTGAGCCCCGATGGGGGACCCTGCCCTCAGGAAGCCAGCCGTTTCCCTGCACAGCCCGCATCTGCAATGTCTAAATGCAACAGCATGAACAGGGCGATTATTGTACGTGTCGGGTTGGCGAGGGCACAGGAGGTAGAGCAGAGTGGGGAGCAATGCATGAGGCTAGGGCCAGATCCTCTTACCCTGAATTGCTTCCCCAGGGTCAGAATTAGGCCTGGCCCCAGGTTGCCTGACCGCTGAGCCCAAGCCATCTGCTACTTTAGACACAAAAGTGTTGCAAATGAGGAAAAGACCAGAGTGGGGCTCACCCCAACTCTCACCTGGGATCTTTTTCTGCTCCTGAATCTTTGACCCTGTATCCATCTGCTTCTCCAGGAGCAGAGGGAGCCCATCATTTTCCTCTGTGTCCTCCTAAGGCTTCACCTTGTTGGTCACCCCACGTGTGTCCCCAAGTCTCCAGGTACCTCCTCCCCACCGTACGCAGGTACAGTCACCCAGTCTACGGATCTGTGCTTCCAAGTGTCTTGGGAAGTCGTCTCTCCTCCTCCCTGGCTCTTCATCCTGAGCTTCACCAAATGCCTCGGTGCCAACTGTGTTCCTCCATCTAAGGTGTCCTGGACCCGTGGCCACGTGGCTCTTTCACTCTGGCTTCTCTGGCTGTTTCTAGGCTGTACAACATGCCTTTCTGCCCTTCTCGGCCAAGCTTCTTTCAGAGCAAGAGAGCCCAGCCAACCTGTGCAGTCTGGCCCCTCTCTCATCCCCTGAGCATCGACAACCTGCCTGCCATGCTCAGGGACACTGCCGAGCCCTTGCTCTCCCGCCCCCTCCACATTCTTGCTGTGCCTTCTCCTTTGGCTTCAAGACAGGACTGTCCTGGTGGGACTTCTCTGGCTTCTCCAGCTTGGTCTCCTCGTAACTGGACCAGCCCTTTGAGGCCTCGCTTCTCCAAGCCTGTGCAGGCACCAGCTGGGAGCTGTAGGAAATGCAGAATCTCCGGCCCCGCCCGGGACACACCAAGCTTGTGTCTGTGCTTCAGTAGGATCCCCAGGTGACCGGCACACACATTAGATTGTATGAAGAGCTGTCCTAGAGCAGCACCTCCACTCTTAGTTAATTGCAGAAATCACCTGGCCCTGCGAGAAGTTCCCCCTCCGCAGAGGGAAGTGGTGGTCCCTCTGCCAGGCGCCATCAGGGTTTCTTACCCTGTTCTCCCCACACAGCCCCCAAGGTCTCACCAGCACCTGTGCTGATGATCCTCAGACCTGTATCTCCACCTCAGATTTTTCTCCCAAATTCCTTGTATTCACCGGTATTAGCGTCTTGGAGCTGCTATAACAAAGGACCGCAAACTGGATGGCTGAAAACAATGGAATTGTCTCACGGTCCTGAAGGCCTCAAGTAAGAAATCAGGGTGTTGGTAAGCTTGGTTCCTTCTCTCGCAGCTTCTGGCTGCTGCTGACAACACTTGACATCTCTCCAATCTCTGCCTCTGGGATCACCTCATGTCCCCCCGTGTCTCTGGGTCTCTGTGTCCAAGTGCCCCTCTCTTTTCTCTTGTAAAGACACCCGTCACTAGATTACCCCACCCCCCAACCCAGTAGGATCTCATTTTAACTTGCTTGCATCTGCAAAGACCCTATTTGCAAATAGGATCATAGAGGCACCAGGGATTAGGATTTGAACATATCATTTGAGGGGAAACAATTCAACACACAACACCATCCACCTCCCTGTGTTGAATGGTCCTGTGAACCCCTTAAATTCAGCATGTCCAGAGCTGAAGTCATCACTCCCTCCCTGGTAGCTGCTCCGGTTTCTGTCTTCCCATCCCAGCAACAGGACCCGCCATCCACCAAGACCTGGGCATCATTTCCAATCCTCATGTCCCTCACCGCACAGCAGCTGCCAGGGAATTTTATGCCTCTTGCTCTCTCGGTTTTGCTGCCCCACCTTGGGTTAGATCCCCGTCACCTCCGGCCTGAGCCACTGTGTCAACTTCCTCTCTGATCTCCTCACCTCCAGGCCAACTCCCTCCTCTCCATCGCAGACAGGGTTCTCTTGCTAAACATAAATCTGACCTGGTCACTTCCCTGAAAACTGTCTTCTGTGATTCTGATGGAAGATCAGACTCCTCTGTAGGGTCGTCAGAGTCCAGGGTGCCCTGCCCAGCCACCATCTGCTCCAGACTTCTCTCTCACCACTTCATCTCCTCATATTCTATTCCTTCCCCAGCTGTATACAGTGTCAGCTCCCCAGACAGGCACTACCTTCTCAGGGGCGGCAGGGCCTTAGCTGCGAGGTTTCAGCTTAAATAACACCTCCTCTGGGAATCACTCTCTGAGACTCCAGAGTAGCCTGAGAATCTTTGCTTCCAAAGAGTCAAGTGTTCACTCCCAACACAAGACCTAACCTGCCATATTGGAATTGCCTGCTCACTGTCTGAGTAACTCATCATCTTGCAAAGCCACATAACCATGGGAAGTGATGCTCACTGACCACAGAACACGCTGTGCCTGGATAATGCCTGACATGAGAGGTGCTCAGGAGGTGTTTGTAAACTGAATCAAAAAGAAGGAAACAGGGGCTTCCATGGTGGTGCAGTGGTTAAGAATCCACTTGCCAATGCAAGGGACACAGCCAGGACAAAGCCCTGGTCCGGGAAGATCCCACATGCCAAGGAACAACTAAGCCCGTGCGCCACAACTACTGAGCCTGTGCTCTAGAGCCCATGAGCCACAACTACTGAAGCCCACATGCCTAGAGCCCGTGCTCCACAACAAGAGAAGCCACTGCAATGAGAAGCTCACACACCACAATGAAGAGTAGCTCCTGCTCGCCATAACTAGAGAAAGCGCACGCGCAGCAACGAAGACCCAATGCAGCCAAAAATAAATAAATTTAATAAATTTAAAGAAAATAATTTTTAAAATGAAAAAAAGGAAACAAAGAACGTCTCTCCCCTCATTCACAGTCAAGTCTCAGACTCAACAGACTTTCCAGGACAATGAGTCTTCTCAGGGAATATGGACTTTCTGGCTGAAATCAGTGGCTCCAGAGTTAATTGCCTTGTAAACTGTTTTCTGAAGTTTGTAGCTTGGGAAATGGGCTTAACTACCCTGTTCATCATTAACCCATCAATCCCAGTGGAAAGGTGATAAAGGACTGCCACAGTAAACAGCACTGGAAAACTGGATGATCCTGAAATGTGTTTTTTTTATTTTTTCCCAAAGCAAACTATTTTATCTAGTCTTTGGCCTTACAATTTGAAGAGATAAACCAGCCAGTCTGTCATATGTTCTTCTTCAAATTATTTAAGAGAAAGCAAAGAACAAGTTTTTGCATTGGCTGTACCCCTAAGGAGCCCTTTACCTAATTAATTCCCATAAAACCACTGTGAGTTAGGTGAAATGAGTTAAAAGTCAGACCTAATTCACTGGAAGCCAGGGGACTACATCTCAAAAATCACCCTCCCAAATGGAACCAAATCAGGGTCTCCATAGAGAGCTTCATTGTTGAATGGGCCATGGAGGCGTAATTCCTCCCCATCCTCCCCTGGCCCTCCATGGCACCACCATCACAGTTGCTGTTCTGGTTTGTCTTCATGTCTGTCTCCCCCTGGCCCACCACCTTGGTATCCCCATAGCCTAGTGCATGGACTGGAGTAGGGACCCAGGAGAAAAATCTCTGCTTGGGTCGGCGTAGTGTTATAAGTAGTATTCATTAACTGATAGAACCAGTAGACTCCTCCATATTAAAAGTTGTCCTGAAGCTGACACCTATATTCCACCTCTTTATAATGTTCTGGACACATTCACCAGGACTTTTACCCTTGGTATTGGGAGAAAGGAAAACCAGTACCTTCCCAACATCACAGTACCTCCTAAGCTCACGATGCTCTTGCCCTTCCTATTCAGAACCCCAGTCAGATCACATTTACTGATCAAACAGGCCACAAGCAGATAAATCGCAGAACATGCAACTCACAACTTGAAGAGGTCAGCCTCACACACCCTCACAAAGACATCTGTACAGAAGTGGTGGTGTGTTTGTTTGCTGCATACAGCTCTTTGGTCAGCTGACCTTTTATTCACATCTCTGTGTGGAAACCAGTGTGCAAATGTGAACTAGAGACATGTTATTAATTCTTCTAATAACAGTTGAAGTTGTTAACAGCCAAACAATTCTGTTCCAATTGCACGTGGGAGTGCTTTTCCCTTTTAATTTAACTTTTGCCTTCTACAGTGAATTTAGGAACTTATAAGTAGAAGGTGAGATTAATGTATGTATGCATACATTATTGTTTAAGGGAGTCTCTTTTGTTTTATGAGAGTCACAAGGCCACGTAGGCCAAGTGATCTCCCAGTTTCCTCATGCTTTCCTTCCTAAGGTCTAAATGCAGGGGAGGCATTCAACGTCCCTTCCAGGGTTTCTCAGAAAACTTCCATTTTAAGGTTACGGAAATTCTACAGACAATATGGCACAGCATAATCTACAAAACCCACAACTCCAAATTTCAAAAGAAAAATTAGCAAAAAAGAAAGAATTATTTTCTTAATCCATAGCAACTTTTGTTACAACTCACAAATAAAAATACTTCAGGAAGTATAGAAGGAATATGGAACATGCTTTTCTATAATATTTGCAAATAACAAAAACAAAAGAAAAATCTCCAGATTTTATTGGGTTGAATTGACTTCCATTGCTCTCACTGGATGATTTTTATGACATCACATATATCTTTATGTGCTAGTGGCAGAGTCCCTAAGAGTCAATGGAATCTTGATCAGCACTCTGGGCTCAGTCCACATATAATAAGAGCAATTTCCATCTCCATTGCTCACAGCCATCTTAATTAGGTCAAATAACCAACATGGAAACAACCATCTGAGTTCCCGCCAACATGCCAGTTAGCAGTTACTATCTACTTGCTTTCAAAATAGCTGATAATTAAAGTAAATTCTACCCTGCATTTTCAGTAAATTTGATGTCCACAGAGAACTGACATGAACAAATGCACTTTTTTTTAACTTTTCTAAAAAAGATAGTGAAATGGCCTACTAGGGAAAACAAAGAGACTGTTCTTCAATTTTTTTCTTGACTTGCATAAAAAGTTAAAATAGCCAACAAGCTGTTTGAATTTGTCATTTTTCTACTTAGGAAACCTCAAATAATAAACATACCATAAAGAAATCATAACTTCCCATTTCATACTTAAAGGAAGCAAAATTATTTAGATTGAGAAGATGTATAATAGCAAGTATATGGTATATAAGAATTTAATGCTAAAGCAAAGACAAGTAAACATTAACCACTTATTTTACATTTTTCCTACCTTATTTTCAGGATATTAGAAAGAGAAATTAAAAAGAAAATTTTTTTGAATTATGAATCAGTAGCATACTTATAACCACAAATGCTAATAATGTTTTTTAAAAACACCAGGGAATAAAATTCACTAATAGATTAAAGGAATAGAATATTATGATTTAGGCAGTTTTGTTCAAGAAAGTAAGGGTGAGAGTTCATAGAGTTCACCATAACTAATCAGTTCAATATACCTTAAAATATTATCTATGAAAAATTCTGATTTATAAAAACATCACACATTATAAAAGCATTTTTGCTTAATATGATAGAAAATGGTAACCTCAAACCACCATTAAACATTACACTTATTTGTGAAATGCTAGGGTTCTTCTCATTAACACTAGCAACCAAGGTCTAATGCTTATTATCAACCTTATTAATTATCATTGCTCTGGACTTCCAGGCCATGCAAATGCAATAAAAGGGAAGAATTAAATGTATATCTATCAGAAAGGGGTGGTGAAATAAAGTCATTATGTAGATGAAAATCCCTTACAAAATTTTTAAAAAGCCATTAGAAAAATATACTATGATGAACAAAACAGTTTAATCAATTAGCTGGATTCTAGATAAATATGAAAAGTAAAATTATACCTGAATACTCCCCCCCAAAATAAGTTATCCATAAAATTTTTTAAAGATATGACTTCCACTTCCAGCCAAGATGGAATAACAAGGACTTGACTTGCCCTCATGCAGAAACAACAAAAAATCAAACAAAATGTATGAAAAGTTGCTTTTAAGACTAGATGTCAGGCCATAGAGGACAGTGTTCCATGAGGGATAGGAGACAAATGATGTGAACCATGCAGTTGCTGCAGCTCTTTATCTTGAGACAATCTCCAGGAAGGGAAACTCAGGTGGAGGCCTGGTAGGTTTGCTGCACTAAGAAGATGAAGCTTAGAGCCCAGGGACACGAAGACAGTAAACTTCTTAGCACATGGTGTCAGAGAGGAGAAAACTGTGCAGAGAGAGAGTCCAGTAGAGTCCTAAGTATTGTGTGCATGTGAGGAGGCTGTTTGAGGCTGAAGGAAAGAAAAAAACACTACAAGAATTAGAGGGAAAGATGTCCTGCAATCATATAGGGCCAGGAGTAATACCTGCTCCCTTTAGTCAGACTAGAAAACCTTATAATTCACAAGTCATTGAGTAGAGTCATCAGAAAGTTTTGCCTCAGGGGTAAGGAACGATTAGATCTTCACGAAATTCTGCTCTGGTTTATTTTTAAAAGTTTAATAGCAAGACATGAAAGGATCAAAATGTTTTCAAGTAACTTACCTGCATCTTTGAACAAAGCTCAATAATATTTTTAGAAGTACAAAAATATCCAGCCCCTAACTAGGTAAAAATGCACAATGCCTGGCATACACTTAAAAATAACCATACATGCAAAGAAGCAGAAAAATACAAGCCATCATGGGGAGGAAAATCAATCTATACTGACCCAAAACTGACACACATGTTAGAATTAGCAGACTAAGTTATTAAAAACATATTGTAACTGTATTCCATATGTTAAAAAAGTTGAGACATAAAAGATTTTTCAAAATACTCAAATCAAGATGCAAATTACAATGCATGAGATGAACTGGATGGGATTAATGGCAGATTAAACAACGCAGAAGAAAACATTAGTGAACCTGACATAGCAATAGAAATTATCCAAAATTAAATACAGAGTGGGGATGGAAAGGGAAGAATGTTAAAAATAAATGGAACCTCAGTGAGCTCTGAAACAACTTCAGGTGGTATAACACGTATAATTGGAGTCTCCAAAGGAAAGGCGAGAAGAGGTTACACAGAAAAATATTTGAAAAAAATATTCAAATTTGATGAAAACTATAAACCTATAGACCCAAGTAGCTCAATGAACTCCAAGCACAAGAAATGTGAGGAAAACTACACTGAGGCATACTATAATCAAACTGGTCAAAAAAAATTTCTAAAGAGAATAGATTTTTCAAAAGCACAGTAGAGGCAGATAATCAAATATAATGATGACAATGGAGATCTCATTGGAAACAATGCAAGTGAGAATACAGTGGAGCAACTACTTTAAAGCACTTCTAAAAAAAAAAGTCAACCTAAAATTCCACACTAAGCAAAAATATTTTTTAATGAAGGTGAAAATAAGACTTTTTTTCAGAAAATAGACCTGACTAAAATGTTATACAAAGTCTTTCAGGCAGGAGGAAAATGATGCTGGATGGAAATAATCTTCAGAAAGTAATCAACAACATCAGAAATAGTAACTGCATAGGTAAATGCACAAGATTTCTTCTCATTATATAAAGTTATTTAAAAGATAATTGACTGCATCAACAAAAATAATGACAATGTATTGTGGAGTTTATAACACATGTGAAACTAAATTGTGTGACAGTGTCACAAAGGAAAAGAAAGGAGAAATGTGAGGATACTGTTGTAAGGTTTTTGTACTATATGTGAAGTGATGTATCATTTGAAGGTAAATCGAGGTAAATTAAATATGTACACTAAAGCAACTAGTAAAATAACAAAGCAAAGAATTATAACTAATACATCAACATATATATATGCTGAGAGAGAGGGAGAGACAGAGAGATTTAATAAACCCAAAAGAAAAAGGGAAAAGAGAACAGACAGGACAAAAAAGAAACAAAAGGCAAGATGATCTATTTAAACCGAATCATATAGTAAAAACATTAAATATAAATCTTCTAAAAACCCCATTAAAAGACAGAGGTGTAAGATAATTTTTTTTTAAAAAAGGCTTAACCATATTCTGTCTTCAAAAAACCCAAGTTAAATATGACACAAATTTGTTAAAAGTAAAAGGATGGAAAAACAGATACTATGCTAAACACTAATTTAATGAAAGCGGGAATATCCATATGAAAATCAGACCAAGTGGACTTCAGAAAAAGCAATAGTACCATTGATAAAGATGATCATAAAGGATAAAGAGCCAGTTCATCAGGAGGAAATAAGAACCCTAAATATTCATGCACCTAATAACAGAGCTTCAAAATGCATAAAGGAAACACTGACAAATTCAAGGAGAAATAAACAAAATCCAAGTAACAGTGAGGGATTTCCATATCCCTCTCTAAATAATTGATAGAACAAACAGAAGATTAGTAGAGGTCTAGAAGATTTGAGCCACCAAATCAACCTACTTGACCTAATTGACATGTATAAAACACTTCACCAAGGAACAGCTGTTTACACATTTGTTCTAGTGGACAGGAACACTTAACATGATAGTCCATAAACTGTGACACCAAACAAGACTCAATAAACTTAAAAGTATTAAAGTCATAACCACAGGATTTTCTTAGAGCACAATAGAATTAAATTAGAAATCAATAACAGAAATAAATCTGTAAAACCACAAACTATTTGGAAACTAAATAACACACCTGTAAATGCTCCACATATAAAACAACAAATCAAAATGGAAGTTAAAAATTCCTTTGAATTGAGTAAAAATAAAGAGCTAACATATTAAACTTTGTGGGATGCTACTAAAGCAGTACTTAGGGAGAAATTTATAGCATTAAGTGCCTATATTAGGAATGAAGAAATGTCTAACTTAATGACCTCAACTTCCACCTTAAGAAAATAGAAAACAGAGAACAAATTTAAACCAAAATAATCAGAAGAAAAGAAATAATAAAGATCAGGACAGAAATCATTGAGATGGGAAAAGGGGGAAAATTCATAAAACCAAAAGTAGATCCTTTGAGAAGATCAATAAAATTGATTAATCTTTAGCCAGATTGATCAGAAAAAAGAGACAGACAGAAGAAACAGGAATGAGATGTTACATCATTACATACTATAAAGACGTTAAAAGAATAATATAAAACTTTACGTCAATAAATTTGTCAACTTAAGATGAAATGGATAAATTCCTTGAAAGACACAAACTTCCAATGTTCACTCAAGAAAGAATAGATAGATTTTTAGTAAAAAACCTTTTGGTGAAGAAAATTACAGACCTAAATCTCTTCACTGGTGAATTCTATCAGATATTTAAGCAAGGAATAATACCAGTTCCATACATACTCTTCTGAAAATAGAAAAGCAGTAGCAATTGTAATGAGGTCAGCATTATCCTAATATCAAAACAAATGAATAGGCTAATTCTCTCCAAATTGATCTATAGACATAACACAAATCCAATCAAAATCTTAATAGAATAGTTTGCAGAAATTAACAAACAGATTCTCAAAGCTAAATGGAAATGTAAAGAGCTGAGAATAGCCAAAACAAATTAGAAAAGAATCAAATGTAAAAAAACTCACACTGCTGATTTTAAGACTTAATACCCAGCAACAGTAAACAAGACAGTGTGGTATTGGTGTAGGAATAGACATAGATCAGTCAAAAAGATTACAGAGTTTAGAAATTGTCCTAAACATACTTGATCAATGAATATTTGACAAAGGTCATCAAGGCAATTTAATGGATATCCACATGAGAGGAATGAACCTCCATCCTTACATTACATTGTATAGAAAAATTAACTCAAAATTGATTACAGACCTATACGCAAAACTAAAACTATAAAATTTCTATTAAAAAATAGGAGAGGGACTTCCCTGGTGGTGCAGTGGTTAAGAATCCCCCTGCCAATGCAGGGGACATGGGTTTGAGCCCTGGTCTGGGGAGATCCCACATGCTGCAGAGCAACTAAGCCCATGCACCACAACTACTGAGCCCACGTGTCACCGCTACTGAAGCCCGTGCACCCTAGAGCCCGTGCTCTGCAACAAGATTAGCCACCACAATGAGAAGCCAGTACACCGCAACGAAGAGAAGCCCCTGCTTGCCACAACTAGAGAAAGCCCATGTGCAGCAATGAAGACCCAATGCAGCCAAAAAAATAAATAAATAAAATAATAAATAAATACTTTTAAAAAGCAATAGCTTTAACAAAATAGGAGAGAGTCTTTGTGACTTTGGGGTAGGCAAATATTTAATAAATAGAAAAAATCCTGAATAATAAGCAAAATATGATTAATTGGACTTCATCAAAATTAAAACTTTTCTTTCAATAGTTTTATAGTTTTCAGAATATAAGGTTTGCACTTCTACAGTTAAATTTATTCCAAATTATTTCTGATGCTGTTGTAAATGGAATTGTTTTCTTAATTTCATTTTTGGATTGTTCATTGTAAGTGTATAGAAATACAATTGATTTTTATATATAAATCTTTTATCCTAAAACCTTGCTGAATTTATTAGTTCTAATAGTTTTTTTAGTGGATTCCTTAGGACTGTATATGCAAGATCACATCACCAGTGAGTAGAGATAGTTTTACTTACTCTTTTCCAATCTGGAGGCCTTTTATTTCTTTTTCTTGCCTAATTGCCATGGCCAGAACCTCTAGTACAATATTAAATAGGAGTGGCAAGAGTGGACATTCTTGCCTTATTTCTGATCTTAAAGGGGAAAGCATTCAGACTTTCACCTTTAAAAACGATGTTAGGGCTTCCCTGGTGGCGCAGTGGTTGAGAGTCCGCCTGCCGGTGCAGGGGAAATGGGTTCGTGCCCCGGTCTGGGAAGATCCCACATGCTGCGGAGCAGCTGGGCCTGTGAGCCATGGCTGCTGGGCCTGTGCATCCGGAGCCTGTGCTCCGCAGCAGGAGAGGCCACAACAGTGAGAGGCCCACATACCGTAAAAAAAAAAATGATGTTAGTTGTGAGTGTATAGTAGGTGACATTTATGAGGTTGATGAAGTTCTTCTCTATCCCAAATAAATGGAATACATCCCTTGTTCATAAATCAGAAAACTTAATATTGTCATAATGGCAATATTTCCCAGGTTGATCTAGAAGTTCAAGTTAATCCCTATTGAAAGAAAGCCAGCTGGTTTCTTTGTAGAAATTGACAAGCTACTGAGGCAACATGATAAATAGCCTACTCAAAATCTTACATCTGGTAGGTAGGCAGAGCATCTGACTTGAGTCTGCATGCTTACTGCCTCTCACCCCAAATAAGGGATAAGAGGATATGACACCTGTGGTTCCTTCTGTATTTCAAAGAGCATTTATATATGCAAATTTTATTTACATACAGGTGGTGTAAATTAAAGCTGTATTTGCTTTGTTAAACTGGCCCATTGTTTCAAGGCACAAGAAAAGGACTCCTACTCAATTTTATTTTTAATAATTAACTTAGGATACCCATCTTGTTATGATATAGTTTTCTAGTTGTAGGAAGAAACAGAGAGTACATGAGTTTAGTCAACACTAACACAGATATTTTTAGAAGTTTCTGTCAAATCATCATCTTCTTTTCTTTCAAGTCATTTGGGAAGAAGTCATCTAATCCCAACTTTATTTCAGTTTAATCAATCCAATTCAGTTTTTCAAGTCAGAATCAAGAATACCTGGAACATATTAGAATCTCAATGAATGTTAACTGAATTAATGCATGAGCAAATAATTCCCCAAATAATTTAACACATGGAGACATATAACCAAACTATCCTCTTTTAAAACATATGTTTAAGTGCAAATAAAATAATTCTATATGAAAACTCCATAGTTTACAAGTATAAGCTTTTGGTAAACTTTCTCACAAAAGTGTCTTTCTACAAATATTTTCTACTCTTTCAGATCTATAATGTTGAAATTATTTGGTATTAATATGAAGTTAGCTGTTGTAAATTAAAATGTTAGCTTTAACCCCTAGGACAACCATTAAGAAAATAACTCAGAAAATATGGTAAAATAAACAATAAAGGAATTTAAATGGTGCACTAGAAAATATCTATTTAATACAGAAGAAAGCAATAATGGAGGAATAGAGGAACAATAAAAACATAAAACATATAGGAAACAAATACCAAAATGGCAGACATAAATCATACTTTATCAGTAGTTGTATTACATGTAAATGGATTAAAAGCTCCAATTAAAAGGCAGATATTGGCAGAAAGGATTAAAAAAATGATCAAACTATGTGCTATCCACAAGAGACATACTTTAGATTCAAAGACACAAATAAGCTGAAAGTAAAGGATGAAAACCATGTACCACAAAAATAGTAAACAAAAGAGAGTTGAAGTGGGCTTCCCTGGTGGCGCAGTGGTTGAGAGTCCACCTGCCGATGCAGGGGACACGGGTTTGTGCCCCGGTCCAGGAAGATCCCAAATGCCATGGAGCGGCTAGGCCCGTGAGCCATGGCCGCTGAGCCTGCGCGTCCAGAGCCTGTGCTCCGCAACAGGAGAGGCCACAACAGTGAGAGGTCCGCATACTGCAAAAAAAAAAAAAAGAGTTGAAGTGTCTGTACTAATACCATACAAATAGACTTTAAGACAAAAGAAAACATTACTAGAAACAAAGAATAATATTTTATAATGATTAAAGTGTCAATATATCAAGAATATATAATGATAAACGTATGCACCTAAACAGAGACCAAAAGCATGTGAAGCAAAAAGTGACAGAATCGAAGAAAGAAATAGACAAATCAACAATAAAGTTGGAGTCTTTGGTATACCACTTTCAATAATGAATAAGGCAACTAGACAGAAAACAAACAGAGAAGTAAATAAAAAACTTGAACAGTGTAAAACAAGTAAGCCTAAGAGACATCTACAGAACATGCCACACAACAGCAGAATACATATTCTTCTTGAGTTCACATATAACACTCTTCAGGACAGACTATATGTTAGACCATATAGAAAGTCTCAATAAATTTTAAATTATTAAAATTATATAATGGAATGAAATTAATGATAACAGAAGAGAATTTGGGAATTTCACAAATATAGAGAAATTAAATAATACATTCCTAAATGACTAATGCATCAAAGAAGAAATGACTAGAGAGATTTAAAAATATTTTGAAGTAATAAAAATAAAAATGCAACATACTAAAACTTTTGAGGTACAGCTAAAGCATTGCTTGACGGGAAATTTATAGCTATGAATACCTATATTCAAAAAGAAGAAAGCTCTCAAGTCAATATCCTAACTTTCCAACCTAAGGAACTAGAAAAAGAAGAGCAAATTAAACCCAGAGCAAACATAAGGAGTAAAATAATAAACATTAGAGTAGAAATAAACAAAATAGAGAGTAGAAAAACAATAGACAAATTCAAAGAAAAAGAAAAAAGAAAGAAAAGACCATAAGAAAGTCTCAATAAATTTTAAAGAAGAAAATAGATAGAAAAGTAAGACTGTATTTGCAGATATATGATCTTATATACAGAAAATCCTCAGGAATTTTTTTAAAAGCCTATTAGATCTAATAAGCAAATTCAACCAGAATATAGCAACAATATTCAGGTCAGTTATATTTCTATGCACTAGCAATGAAGAAGTCAAAAATGAAATGAAGAAGTCAGAAATCAAATTAAGAAAACAATTTTATTTACAATAGTATCGAAAAAGAACTTTAAAAGTACAAAAGAATAAACTACTTAGGAATAAATTTAATGAAAGTAGTGCTAGACTTGTACACTGAAGCCATAAAACATCACTGAAAGAAATTAAATAAGCTATAAATAAATGAAAGACATCCCATGTTCATGGATTGAGACACTATTGTTAAGATGGCAATACTCCCCAAACTGATGTACAGATTCAACGCAATACCTATCAAAATTCTAGCTGGGATTTTTTGCAGAAATTGATCATCTGATCCTCAAATTTATATAGGACCCAGATTAGCCAAAGTATCTTGAAACAGAAGAACAAAAGCTGGAGGACTCACATTTCCTGATTTCAAAACTTACTACAAAACAGTATGGTACTGGCATAACGATAGACCATGAATTGAGAATCCATAAGAAAACCCATACATTTATGGTTAATTGATTTTTGACAAGGGTGCTGAGACAGTTCAATGGGAAAAGAATAGTCTTTTTGGCAAATGTGCTGGGACAACTAGATATCAGGCAAAAAATCAAGTTGGAATCAACTTCATACTGTATACAAAATTTAATTCAAAATGGACACAAGACCTAGATGTAAGAGCTAAAACTATAAAACCCTTAGAGAAAAGCATAGCTGTAAATCTGCATGACCTTGGATATGCAATGGTCTCTTAGATATGACAGTCAAAGCATGAGTAACAAAAGAAAAAAATAGATATATTGAATTTTATCAAATATTAAAAACATTGTTTCTCCAAAAGACACTATCAAGAAAGTGAAAACACAAGCCACAGAACGGTGCACTTATCTGGTGGCAGTAAATGCTGGCCATGGGCCAGCAGCTCACCTGGGGCTGTTGAACAGAGCACACACATGGCCTGTCCATGTAGCTTGCACTTCATAACATGATGGCTGGGTTCCTAGAGGTGCATGTCCTAAGAGCATCCAAGAAGCCCAGATGGAAGCTGGAAGGCTTCAGTTTGGAGGTCATGCAACATCTCCTCCACAGCATCCTCCTGGTCAAAAGCAAGTGGCAGAGTAGGTTCAGATTCAACGGGAGGAAGGCCAGGAGTCATGGTTAATTGGGGGGAGGGTGGAAACGCCACACTTTGAGAAAACACTGGAATTTTATGTTTCATTTTGTTCAGGCTTTGAAATGAACAGATGGTTCTAAGCAAGTGGGTTTTCTAACTTAACAGTTCGATTCTTTTTTTTTAAAACAACTTCATTGACATACAGTTCACATACCACATAATTCACCCACTTAAAGTGTAAAATTCAGTGGTTTTTAGTATAGTCACAAATATGTGCAATCACTAGCACAATCCATTCTGGAACATTTTCATCACTTCAAAAAGAAACCCTGTACCTTTAGCTATCATCCCCCCCCCATTTTCTCCAAATAAAATATTGAAATTCTTACACATAACATGGATGGTGGAGTGGCTGTGACTGAGGTGCATGCAGGTGGGGCCCCCAGGTTGTGTGCAAACTTCCTCCCCACCACCACCCCAATACTGGCCATCTCAAGCCCTTCACAGAGTCTTATATCTCACAGAAGGCAATCTGAAAATCGCTCCTTCTCCTTCTCTACAGATCTATTCTTTCAACAGCATAACAACCACAGAGGGAATTTCAGTTTAGGACATAGGTGATCAAAGAGATTTTTGAGTTTTCTTGCACTTGTCATTCTCAGGAGTTTGACATAAACAGATGTAGGAAAAGTAACAAGGACTTTACAAAGCACAGTCCATCACGTCAAGATGATCCCTCTCTGAGAAGCTAAGGCTGATATTGCATCCGAGCCTCTGACACTATAAAATCTCAAACAAAAGAATACACTTTCAGAATTCTAGAGGGTGTGGTTTTAGGATCCCCAGGCATGAAGTGGGGGTGGGAATCCCAAAGTCCAAAATAACAAAAACTTTTTTAGAGAAAAAAAACAGGAAGGCATCCAGGGCAGAGAAAACATTCCATTGTCAAGACAAAGCTTCAAGACTTCCTACTGATTCAAAGTAAAAGTCAACTAATGGGAACACTAAAATCTCAGGAGCACTGAGGGGCAGGCTAGACCAGACACCTTCTTCTTCTCCCTCCCCAGACATTCTCTCTTCCATTTACTGAGAGATGGTTTTTTCAAAGCAAGCAGCATTCAGTCCTACCAGAGATGTCAATGCAGTGATGTAACACACTTTACATCTTCCATCTCAGCAAGGAAGAGAGACCAGTATTATCCTATTAGACAGCATTTTCTATCAGTAACACGCGGAATTTGTGACCAACAGCAGTGGTCAACGTATTCTTTGTTCTAACTTAAGATTACAAAGGGACATCAGAGTGATCCCAGGAATCTATGAATTATTCACGATAAATTCCATGTACATGTGTGTTCCTTTCAGTACTTATGATACAGACAAAATATTTAATTGCACTGGCTTTTCATTTTTGGATTACGTATGTCTCAAAAGTTTGGAGCGATTATCACTCTCACTACCCCCTTACGAAGGTATTATACTTATTCGTTGTGAATCTTTTGATGAGATTCCCTTGCCCTGAAGGAACGAAAATAATGGGAAAATCACGTTTTCTGTTGTATTCATAAAAATCAACTCTTATAAGAAACAGACAAAAAAGGGTGAGGTTCATGGCACAGAGTCAAAGGGAGGGGCATGACTGGGGTCTTGCTTCCCCTGCGCCGGGGAGCTGGATGCACTTCCAGAAGGCGGGGCGGAGGGAGAGAGCAGAGGCCTCCTGACCCAGCCTCCTGGCTCTCTTCCCTCCTCGTGCTGTCTGAAGCTCAGGACCTGACAATTTGATTGGAACCTCCATGTTCATTGCTCAGATTCTAGACGCTCATTCCCTCGCAGTGGCCTTTGTGAAGCTGTCAGTGTCTACCAGGATGCTTCCTCATTATTTGCAGCTCTGATTCAAGCCACACATTGCCTCCAAGTCTGCTCCCATCCTATTCCTCCTCTGGCTGTTACCTGCTGAGGCTCAGTCACACCTCATTGCTCCTCTGTTTTGTGCCTGTTGAAAGGTGTGTCCTGTCCCACTGCCTGCTTCCCAGACACACATCTGATGAGGTGTGCTGCCCGGTTAGGGGAAAGGACCACCAATTGCCACCCAGGTTGGACAAAATCTTCAAATCATTTCTTTCCTGGGACTTGAAATCTACTCCCTTTTAGTTGAAATGTTTCCAATAAAAGTAGTATACTTGTATCCTTTGGTTCTTGGAAACAAATTAAGTCATCCTGGCACATCAAGGAGGGTCACTATTGCACCAAGGACATTCCACGCCAGTCACGAGGGGGCCGAGTCTCAGACGGCACGGATCTCAAGACTCTTGCTGATGGTGATGGAAAAAGAGAATGTCATCTCTTAAGGCAACATATGCTTGTTTCTTCACTGATAACTAGTTTTCTGGGGCAACATTCCAGGTGGAATCCATGGGCTCTTGATCTATAAACTCAGAAGACATGTTTCAGAATTCCAGTTTCTGGAGAAGTCTGAACACTGAGGAAGGGTATGTGATTACACTTCCTTCCCCCCACCTGCCTGTCGGGGGCGTTTTATAAACCTGAATCCGCTTACGTGTTGCCCAAATCCTTTACTGTCGCAGGCTCAGCCAGTCATCCCCGTGCTGGTCGTGGCCCAGATCCTGGGCAGCTCTGCCACTCTTGTGCCTTCGGCACTGGGAGAACGCATGGGTCAGTCATTCTTCAGGGTATTTATATCTGCCCCTTAATTCCAGCTTCCCATGATTACCTGGGATTAAGCTTCCATTGGAAGTAACTCCTTTGGCGGCCTTATTTTCATCTTCAGTTCAGTTTCCCCAAACGCCTGATGTATATTAACTGATATCGCACACGGCATTCATCCATTTTGGAACAATGATTCAAATTGAAAGCCCTCACCTCAGACATAAACAACTGTAGAATATGTGTCCATGCAAGTCTTCTGAGAAATTATCTGATTTTCCAGCAGCAGCCATTGATTTAAGATAACACCGGTGCAAGACACAACCAATCAGCAGACTCTCCTGGCATAAGTTAAACATCTTTACTCCCTAAAATAGAATTATGGGTGCTGCGGAAACGTACTGGAGCGAAGTTACTCCTGAATGTAACAATGACAATGCAATTTCCTGGATATATGATGGGCACTTTGGGAAACGTGTAAGTGGCCTAAAAGAGTTAATATCCCTCCCACAGTGCTATATTTTAATGTTGGGTACGTTTATAATCTAGTATACTACACTGCCTTATGGAAAGAGCTCATCAGTACAAGCCTCCATCCATATGAAAATATTTGCTTTCATGGATGAAGACATTCTCTTGACAAAAATGTTAAATGTAGCAAGCTTGGTACTTCCTATATCCAATCACTTAAAAAAAAAACTTGCAGTTCTCACATTAGCGTAATAATAAAAACATATGTAGGTTTCCACCACCATTCTGGCCAAAGGGCCATTTCAACGGTTGATTGGACAAGGAGAGGTCCCATTTCCCTTTCAGCCAAGCTGCCTTCGCTGCCATTTGCTGCCTTTTTCTGTACAGTGTCAATGTCAATCTACCATCAGCAAAATGCAGGGAAACGAGGAAGATAAGAAAGATTTTGACCATCCAGTCCAAAAGTCAGAATTGGAACAGTCAGGAGGAAAAGAGATCATCACAATAATTTGGGGAAAACAGCTTGAGAGCACAGAGATGACTTAAATTGGATACACTAAACAGGACTCCTGCTACCATTTTCTGCATGAAAAGATGCTACTTTTCCAGAAGAAAGAACAAATCTGTGTCTAAATGATGCTCTTCATCTCTTCCCTAACCAGGCTCCCATAAATCATCCCCCACAAGTGTGACACACCCGTGAAGCCAGTGAAGGTGTTATGGGAGCCGCACGCTTCTGTTCCTCCCCTCGGGCACATGAGATACGGTCCATTATCAGCCAGCAAGAGCGGCTCCAAATCTGAGGCCCCAGAAGTTGGAGCCCGGACTGAGTGCAGAATGGGATCCAAGCTCAGACATTCCTTGGAAAGTTTGACTCCGGCTCTCCTGACTTCTTAACGTTGCCAGCTTGAAATGGAAACCTTTCGAGAACATGTTTTCTTACAAAATGTACAAAGAGATTTGCTGCGGAGCCCACAGCTGGAAACACCATGCAAGCAGCCACTCTCCGTGATCTGATTTCTTACAGCATTTTGGCACTTCTGGTTCAGCTCCTGGCGGGCAACCAGAAGCCAGAGAGGTAATAAAACACTGTCCGCTCCCAGGCCAGCTCTGGGCCGGGGTCCTTCCCAGAGAAGGGATGACTAATGCCTGGAGAAAGCCTGGACCACGTGCTTTTGCTGCTCTCAGTAGAAGGGACACAGAGACATCTCCCAAGGAGTTCCTCGCTCCGTGCCTTTCCCAGGGGTTAGCACCAGCGTGGCAAGGCACCCTGGGCTTCTGGATTGCCTTAACCCCAACCAAGTTTAGGAGCACAAGTCATGGCAGAGGCAGCCGCTGCAAACCAAAGCTTAATTTTCCAGATTGAATCCTAAAGCAAGTTGTAGCATCCAATCCCTAATCATTTTTTAGATAACTGGAAGAAACGGTGCCAGCTGGATTTTGATACCTGTGGGTCTTCCTGCACTTATTCTTAGCTACTTTGTTCTCTTCTTTTTTCATCATTTCCACCCAGGAGAAGAGTGTCAGCAGTACTGATACTGCTGACACAGGCTATTTTTACCCCCCCAGGGCGTGTGCAGAAGGGAGAATATTTGAATGTCCTTCCAGAAGGGGTCAGAGTAAATACCGTTCACAGCAGAGGAACAGTACCGTGAGATGGGGCCAGCATTCCGCCCTCCTTCACAACACAACCACAGCCTCTGATTCATCAACTTCTTAATTACTCTCTCTGATTATGAAAATTAGTGGCTGTTAAACTGTAGATTACAGAGAAGAATGGCCAAGCTCTAATTTTCTGACAGCCAGTTGATGACCACGCACCAGTCAGGCCCAAACAGATCAGCAGGGGTTGGCTGCGTTTGCTTAAATACCACAGTCCTGGCTGGACCATCCATTTGGCGGTGGGGCATGAAGACCTCACTGCAGACAAAGTAACTTAGGCCAACGTAAGGCATGAGGCCATGTGGGCACTTGGCCACTGAAAGCATTAGGGCTAGGGTGGCCAGGTACAATATAGGTGGCCCCGTTAAATTTAAATTTCAGATAAACGATGAATAGTTTTTAGTATCCGTGTATTCCATGCAATGTTTGGGATATACTTATACTAAAAAAATTACTTATTCATCTAAGATCAAATTTAACTAGGCATTTTGTGTTTTTATTAGCTGAATCTGCCAATCCTAGCTTGAGGTTTCTGTTGATAAAAAGGCAGCCAGGTTCATTCATGCCCCAAACAATCACACTAAATCAGGAGCCAAGGCAGGCCGCTCTAGGACTGAGCAGAGCACAGGAAGGCGTAGCAAAAATTCCACATCCAACACCTTCCTCACTCACATTGACTTCAGGGACCTAAGTGAGATACTCTGTGACTTGAAAACAGCTTTCTCAGGAAATTAAGCCTGGATGCCAGAAGCCTGGAAAGAAAAATATATCCAATTCAAAAAGATCACATCACACATTAAATAAGGAAATAACTAAAAGCAGAGAAACTGGAATCCATCTCCTTTTCAGAGGGAAATAAGAGTCTGGAAACAGAGAGACAGATGCAGAGAGAGACAGACAGAGACAGAGAGACACAGTGAGACAAACAGAGAAAGAGAGAGACACAAAGAGAGACAGAGGCAGAGAGAGTTGTAGAGACTGAACATTAAGCCCTTCTCTTTGATCCTTGGGCTTCACTGGGCAGAGGAAGACTGTTTAGATGGGCCAGTGCTGTTTCCCTTATGGAGCTTTTAAAATTCTTTTATTATAATTCTTTTTTTTTTTTTTTTTTTTTTTTTGCGGTACGCGGGCCTCTCACTGTTGTGGCCTCTCCTGCTGTGGAGCACAGGCTCTGGAAGCGCAGGCTCAGTGGCCATGGCTCACAGGCCCAGCCACTCCGCGGCATGTGGGATCTTCCCAGACCCAGGGCACGAACCCATGTCTCCTGCATCGGCAGGCGGACTCTCAGCCACTGCGCCACCAGGGAAGCCCTCTTTTATTATAATTCTTATGATGATTTGTATCTAAGTAACACAGCGGCATTGCATAAATTTTGAGAACTTCAGAAAAAGATAAAGAAGAAAATTAAGTGTTCATATTCCCAGGATTAGAAGATAACCATTGTATTTCCTTCCATCATTTATCTAGGCATAGATACTGATTTTATAACACTGGAATTATAAAGCATATAACATTTTGTAACCTACTTTTATCATTTAATATATTGTGAATATTATTGCACATGCTTAGTTTCTGAGAATATGGTTTTTTGGTTTTTTGGGGTTTTTTTCTTTTTTGCGGTACGCGGGCCTCTCACTGTTGTGGCCTCTCCCGTTGCTGAGCACAGGCTCCGGACGCGCAGGCTCAGCAGCCATGGCTCATGGGCCCAGCCGCTCCGCGGCATGTGGGATCTTCCAGGACCGGGGCACGAACCCGCGTCCCCTGCATCGGCAGGCGGACTGTCAACCACTGCGCCACCAGGGAAGCCCGAGAATATGGTTTTCAATGACTACTTAGTATTCCATTACTTTTAAGGGACCACAATTTATTTAACCTGTTTCCTCTCACTGGGTATTTATGCTGTTTACCATTTTTCACTCTTCTAGAGAGCCCCACCCAAACTCCTTGTACATACAGTTCTTTGTTATTCTCTAACTGTTTACATGGGACAAATACCTGGAAGTAAATACAGGTATTAGATCACAAGGTGTGAATAAAGATTTAGCTTTAATTCATATTACTAATTTTTCCTCCAGAAAATCTCATATATGATATATCATAATTACTGTTTTTTCTTAACCTTGCCAACACTGGGCATTACCCCTTTCAAAAATCTTTACTAATGTGATCAGCCTAAAATATATCTTTTACTTAAAATTGCATTTCCTTCACTCCTAATGTGATGAACATTTCTTCAAATGTTTACTGAGCGCTTGGATTTGCTATTTAATGAATGCTTTTTCAAGTTTTTAGGCATTTTTCCCAAAACTTTTACTGAATTATAAGGGCTCTTTATGTATTAAAGGTAATGATCCTTTATTTAACTATATGGTACAGTATGTTCCTATTTGTGTGGTAAGGGTGTAATTTGATGTTGGGAATTTACCAATTTTATTAGACAAAACTTTATCGGTTTCCTGTGTGTTTTTTTCCTTGGTCATCCTCTCCCACTTGCAAGTCAGACAAATGTGCAGCCCTCATTCTTCAGGTTCATCTGGATTTCTTATACTTAACCTCTGTGATCCACTGAAACGAATTTTCATCTAAGGGTGATAAAGGGATTCTTTTCCAAGTAATTAACCTGCTCTCCCAACATCATTGACTGAATAATCCAAACTTCCCCCCTTGTACTGGAAATTTCATATTTATCATATGCTAAATGAGTGGTCTCTCGTCTGCTTGTCTAATCCTGCAGCCACGCCCCACTGTAGAACCATTAAAGCTGTAGAATATACTATTTAATTGCTCTCTAGTGTTCAATATTTTGCCTACTCTTCTAGAATGATTTAGTCAACCTTACATGTGAATTTCGATAGGAATTACCCTAAAAGCATAAGTCAAATTGGAGAAATTTGGCCTCTTTGCACTATTCAGAACCAAAGTCTCTATCTCTGTTTATTGAAGATTTCTTTGACACCTCTCAAAACCTCTTGTCCTTTTATTCACATGGGCCCCTTGTATATCTCATTAGGTTTATTCCTAGGATTTAGAATATAATCTGATCTTGGGGATTGGAAACCTTCTATCGTTTTGCTTTATAGCTAATCATTAATGTAATCTAGGAACGTTATTGATTTGCGCATGCTACCACCAAAAGAAACTCTGTCAGCTTACTTTCTTTAAAATATTCTCTTAGAGTTTCTAGAGAGAGAATCATACCACATGCAGATTTAGGTCTGTTCCTTGTTAAAAGTTAATCTTCCTTTTTCTGTTTCCTGTTTTATGACATGTATTAGAACTTTGAAAGCGACGCTCATAATGGTAGGGTTGCAGCCTCCTTGTCCTGTCCCAGACTTTGAAGGACCTGTCGAGGGTCCTCATTAAAGGTGATGTTGCTGCTGACTTCACATTGTTTTTCCATGTCAAGGAATCATTTTCCTATTCCCAGCTTATTAAGTTTTTATTAGAAATTGATGTTGAATTTTATCAAATGTCCTCTGGGAATTTTTGGAAGTTTTTCCTCTTTTAATCTACCAATGGGATATACTTTATTAATAGATTTCTGAATATTAAAACATTATGACATTCCTGGAATAGACCTATGTGAGATATGAAACTGTTGTTTTCAACTTGCTAGATATTATTTTGGCCTTTTGTTCTTTGATTCAATGACTACACTCTGCATCTTGCCAGGTTTCAGCCCCAGCCCCCTGTTCTAGCTTCACCTTCCAGGGAGATGGGTCTGGAATTTTCTTAACCGTTTCAGGTCTTAGATTCAAGCCTCAGCGCTCTCTGTAAAATGCACCGGGAGACACTTTCCCCCAATGCTTTGCAATCTATCCTATAGCAGGGGAATTATGTGTTCTAACAAGACTGAACACCCTCGCCCCCAAACTCTAAAGAATTCTAAAATTATTTGGGAAGCAATGGCCAAATACTGAATAATAACAAGGTGGAAATGACAAAGAGAGTCATTTAAAAATATGACAAAGCTATAATAACTAAACCACAACCAACTTTTGAAGTTTCTCTCCAAGGTTACTAGCCTATTGAAGTGCTCTTTTTCCGTCAGACATGAAGATTTCTATTTTCCTCAGAAAAATCTTCCATCCATTGAGTGGTGAACTGGGTTATATCCAGTATTTCTTTAGAGTTTCTTATTACCACTGAGTTCCTCATACTTTGTTTCCTCAATCATATTCACCAATTCTTCATTATAAATAATATATTCTTCTTTTTTTCTGAAACCAGATTTACCAGCAGTTAATTTATTTTAATGTGTACCTGATTACTTTTAAAGTTATTGAATTTCTTAATTTTACTGTTTTTCTATGTTCTACTACATAAATTTATATATTTATTATTGTCTTTTTTCAGCATTTCTTGAACTTAATATCCTGGATTTTTTTAGAAATATTAAATTAAATGCTTATCAGTTCTTTACTGTTGTTTAGTCTTGTTTCATAACAAACATACTTAATGCATTTGACCTTAACATTAGGCTTCAACCCCTAATTCTTTATTGTCCTTGTTTTTTTAAGGATTCTAGAATTAGAGACTTAGTTTCTCTTTTATCTAATAGTCACCAGGAGAGTATCATTTTAATATTTTAAGTGTATTGCAGTTTGTGTTACATTTTTATTATTAAAATGTATACGTATTTTGTTGTAGCTATGGGATGTGGTCTGTACAGTTTTCTCCTTAAGAGAGTTCATTAAATTCTTCTGTGTGCTTAAGATTTTTCAGTCATCAATCTATGCAAATATATCATGGGCCTTATCCTCTTTCTTTGCATGGTATAAGTTTCATTATAGCTTACTAAATATTGAATAAGCTCTATTTATTATATATGTCCAATTCTTTATCTCTTTGTTTATTTTTGTCAACTTGTCCGATACTGATTGTTGCATATTAAAGTCACTCACTCTTGTCTTTGTCAATTTCCTCTTGTAATTTTAATTTAGTTTATAAATTCTAATAATTATATTTTACACATAAGGGTTTGTTATTCGTTATATCTTTATGGTGAATTTACCTTTTATCACTATAAAAATATCCCACTTGAAACTTTTAAAAATCTAATTTGATACCACTTTTCAGTTTTTATTTGTATTTACCTGATACATCTTTATCCAGCCATCATTTTTCAATATTTCCATACTTTTTTAAAATTTTAGATGTGTCTCTTGTCAATAGATTTTAATTTGATTCTGTTTCTCAATCAAGCCTGAGGGTCTGTCATTTGGGAACTTTGTCCTATTCATACTTATCTCTGGACTTATTTCTGATATGCCTTACATGTTTTAATATTTCCTTCTTGTTTTCTTTTATTATCTTTTGCTAGAAAGATATTTTTCATAGCTCTATTTTTTTTCTTTAGTAACTTGGAAAGTGTGAGTCTTGTTTTTATTCCACGTGTGCTTCTTTACACATTTCTTTTTAAGAAGTCACATATTTTTCTCTGGTTTCCATTAACACTGAGATATTATCCAAGTTCTCTTACCAAGTAAAACAGAAATTTAACACACATTTATCTTTTCTGCTCTATCTGATTTCCCAATTTTTGCTATTATCTAAAATTTTAAACCAGATAATGAATCTTAAATTATTTGTCTAACTTATGCATTTTTGCTTTCAATGATTATTTTTTGTATATGAGTTGTTTTTAATCGTACAACCAGAGTTATTTAAACTTTACATGTTTTGCTGAATCTGTTGTTTACCTCTTTTACTCTGTGATTTTGTCACCCGCAAAGCCCATTAACAATTCCCAGGAAGTAAAAATAGAATCTGGGTAATAAAATAGAGTCTCACCTTTTTTTCCCCTTTGTGCTTAGTCTGGTGTCACCTGCTCACAGGGGGGCTGAATGCAGAGGCCTTGCACATGGCTCATTGGACCAGAGTTCCTGATGCAAATGGCTGCAGCCACCCCTCAGCCCAGGGCCGTGTGCAGAAGTGCTGCCCACAACACTCAATTCAAGATGGCGGCAGCAGGCTGTGGGCAGAGATGCTGCACCAAGTGCTACGACCTGGAGTGTGGGCAGCTGCAGCTGTGGCTGCACAGCCGGGACCACCCCACCCCACCCTGTACAGCAGCCCTACCCACGGCCCACCCAGGAGAGCCTGTACCCTAGAGCGAGCTCCAACCTCTGCGT
Source organism: Mesoplodon mirus (assembly GCF_964341445.2). Lineage (NCBI taxonomy): Eukaryota > Metazoa > Chordata > Mammalia > Artiodactyla > Ziphiidae > Mesoplodon > Mesoplodon mirus. The sequence continues at coordinate 227,038,171 of NC_138977.1, read as the reverse complement.
TCTTCCATCAAAGAATAAAGCTTTCCTTCGTTTCTGAACTGAACTTGGTCTTGGTCCTGGTCTTGGCTCCAACGGCACCAGGCAGGAGGACCCTTTGTTGGGGTCCAACTCAAGAGGGTTGGAATGAATATCCAACTTCCATAGTTAGCTTCAGTGTGGCTTCAAGTACATTTTTCTGGAAGAGAACAAGAGTAGTATATTTTACAGGTTCTTTCCATATCTGACAACATCTTTCACTGTTGACAACTCCAGTCAACATATATGCCACGATCACCTAGCTAGGTCTGCGGGAGAGAGAAGTTAAGGAGACAGCACACGTCTTTGCAGTCTGTACCTTATAGAGCTTCCAGGCTCACCAGTTGCCCCCAAATATGGCACATTTGATAGAGAAGATTGGGTCAGAATATTTTTCCATAAAAACTCTTTAAACAGTGATGCATTGTTGCTTCTATTATTGCAAAAGTGTCTACCAACTTGTCCAGCTTATCCCAAGGAACAAATTATAGTGGGAGATGGGGGAGTATTGGAATTGTTTTTTTTTTTTCAGGTAAATAACAACGTAAACAAAACCACTGGAAATCTTAAGCAGAGTTGCATAAGAGCCATGTGTTCAAATAAAAGTGAAATTGATTTGGACTTCTTGTAGGCAAAATAGGCTAACTGCAGTGAGATCCTTACTTCTTTGGGGATAAATTGTTTTCAGCCTGGATGTATATTTCCTTTTACCTTGCAATGCAGGTTCCATTCATTGTGCCTGGTGCTCAAGGAGCTCCTTGGATTCCTCAGTGATTATTTTAGCTTCTCTGCTCACTCTGCTCTCTCTTTCAGAAATTCCCATATCTTGGTTCTCTTACCTTTCCAGGTCTCCTACTTTCTCCTTTATGACTTTATTTATTTATACCTTCTCTCTGAGCTTCCCTAAGTTCTCAAGTTCGCCTTCAACTCACTGAATCAATTTTCCATAATTAGTCGCAAAACTACCATTTAAAATTCAACAATTATTTATTTGTATATAGCCGTTAACGGTCTTGTTTTTTGTCACCTTCAAAAATGCCTGTTCTGATTTCATAGTTGCAATGTCATCCAACATCTTGTTAAAAACTAAAAATTGCAAATTTCTGGAATTTTCTATTCCTTGCTGTTACTTCATTTCATGGAAGGATATTTGCTCAGGACTTCTGGGGAGGTTTTTTTTTGTCAGGAGTCACTGTTCTCTGCTTATCCTTATGGAGGAAGATTTCTTTTTTGTCCATTGTTTAGTTGTTATGACTTCTGTCACTAAACAAACATTTCAGGCACAGACTAAAGGACACAGGGAAAGCTGAGAGTGACCTACCCAGCAGTGAGGCTGATGAGCAACCAGAGTGGGGTGCCTTCCCCTGCAGGAACTCACCTCTGTCTGAAGAGTGCCTATCCCAATTTTGTTTGGGGACTCCACACTCCCAGAGTTCCCATTCTCCGCCTGGCACTGTTGCTGGCAGTGCCCAGATGAGCTCTCCTGACACCAAGACTCCTCCATCCCCAGCCCAACCCTTCCCCTGTAGGGAACAATCGTACAGTTTGGTTGGGGTCTTCTCCAGATAGTTCTCAAAGGAGCACAGCTTCCTTAGGAAAAAAACATGATTCAAATCAGCCCTGCATTCCCTATGACCCCATGTACAGCAAATGTAGGCAAAATATTTTGAATTTTCTGGTCTGCGGATGCTATGGTAGTCTCTGGTTCCACCTTGGATTTCCCCTACTTTCACATTTCTCTAGTCCTTTCCATGGGTAGAGATGTGCAGCCATGAGGTTACCAAAGACACCAGTGCCCAACCCACCTGAGAATGAGGAGGAGGGGCCTGGCTGCCCACTGCCACCCCCAGTTGTGAGCAAGGATCCCTCCCAGCCCACCACAGGGGAAGAATGGTCCAGCGGGCAGCCTGACCTAGCTCTTTGGACACGATGCTGACCTGCAGAAGTCTGTGAGGTGGAGCCGCCTGGGCCGCCCTGAGACCTCTCCTGCCTCTAACACCCACTGGAGCCAGACTCCTGGCCTCAGAAAGGACAGCAGGAGTTCCCAGGCTCTCTGGCAACACCTTCTGGCGAGAAGCAGGACTCCAGCCACCACTCTGGCTGCTGGCCCAGACCTCCATGTTCTGGAGAGATCCACTCGGCAGTGTCCAGAGTCAACACCGCTTCCCATGGCTCCTTGAGCAGAGCCCGTCCTTCTTTTGTGAGGAAACATTTTTCTTTGGGCCTGCCTGATACCAGGAGCCTTGGGAGGTGAAGCTGTGCCATTTTCGCATCACAGTGAAAATAAGATTTCCTCTGGACCGCCAAAAGCACCTGAGACCGAGAAGGTACATATGTACTTTCCCCTCATCCTTTTCCATTTCTTTCCCTTCTTTTCAAAAGAGAGCCCCCTGTTTTCCGTAGCTGACAGGGAGGCCTTGCGTGGGAAGGCCTGTGAGTCTGCGGTGCCTGGAGGTGGGGAGGGGCAGCGTGCTTTATCTGCTCGGAATCGATCGCCTCTAATGAGCACCAGTGCAGCTGCGGCTCATGGTGGTGCGCCTGGTGTTAAGGGCAAATGTGGGAGAAGATTATCAACCCAAGGGGCTTAACAGTTGCTGGATGGCCTGGAGCCCTCGGGGCGATGATGCACTTGAGAGGTCACTGAATCAAATGAGGGGAAAGATTCAGTGGCTGCTGCCCGAAGAAATGCAGCAGGAGTGGATTTGTTTTCCAGCAGAGAGTACCGGCATCAACAAAACCCTTTCCTTCTGCTAGTCATTAGTCCCCGACCCTTTGCCCGGTAAGACGACTCCTCCTGGAGCTGCCTCGTCCTAATTATGACTCATCAGATGGCAGCAATCCCACCCAATTAGAGGGGCTTAAGTAAGGGCCACTCGATGTAACAAGGGTCCGCGCCTTGCATGAACCAGGGAAAGACAGCGACGGCTCAGACGGGATTCCCCAGGCCCCCAACCAGCTCCTTACCTGGGGGGCCAGGCTGCCATTTGATCTGATTTTGCTTGATATTTAATTCACTGTGTTGCCCGCCGCCCCGCTCGGGGATCTGAGAGGGCCCCGATGAGTGGCCGTAAGAGGTGCCGAGGCCAGTGGCCTTCAAGGGACAGCTCACCGGCAGGTCGCATAGAAGGCTCCCCGTCAGATGTTAGCCCAGAAAGGGAGCTACAGGTATTAGGAGAGATACAAAAGAAAGACTGGCAAATGCCTTCAGGGGTCGGGCATGTTGCACATTCTGAACTTTAATAGCATAATGGAGTAATTGCAGCTGGGGAGAGAGAGCCCAGAGCGGGCGGGAAGGATGGGTGTACTGAAGCTGGGGAGCGGGGGGAAGGGAACCAACACGTGTGTCCCCTGCTTTGCCAAGAGGCCCAAACCACTATTTATTTTAATGCTGTAAATAAGCAATTTAAATATTACCCTAGTTCCATAAGTAACATGGTAACGTGATACCCTGCGGTTCTAACAAATTATTTATTAGGTTTTTTAAAATTCTAAGGCAGCCTCTTTGTAACCAGGAGATTTCCGTTGGGTCAGATCATTAAAAAACACGGGTGTGGGTCTGCCCTGCCGCGTCAGGGAACATGGATCTATGAAACACGACCAAGAACCACTTTTTTTTGGTCGCTTTTTTTCTGTGGCCCAAGGAAGGTCTTTAAAAGTGGTTACCCCACAGAAAGTTCACATGCCCCCCAAATCCATTCTGTATGCTTCCAGCCCCTCTTCTCACATCTGCCAGAGGGAGAGAAAGGAGAGAAGGCTGAGACTGATTGCCCGAGAAACCCCTTGGGCTGTGAGCCCTCCCTGTGCCTGTTAAAAACGAACGGTTCCACATAGCAAGTGGGTTGGAAATGTCTGTTTCCAGTCCTCCTAAAACACCTCCTGAGATCAACACGTTTGGTAAAGTCTATGGTCAACTTTCCCAGGAATAAAAATCATGGAGTGCATTAACTTCTACCAAAAGAGCATACAAGACAGTAGTGGCTGAGATTGCAATTATTAATGAAGAGGCACTTTCTTATGAATATATTCATTAATTTTTTAATTTCTCAATAGCATCCTCATCTATCTTGTTAAAGAACCCTTCAGCGTTAGATGCTATTGGATGTTCAGAGAAATAGAAGCGTGCGGTCCTGACCATGAAGGTTTGGACAAAGTCAGAGAACAATATAAGCCATCATGTCTGTGGTTAGGAACCTGACACAAGGCCCAGACGGGGCTCTGCTTCTCAGAGGAGGAGCCCTGACTGCTGGATGATCAGAGGAGAAAGTCTGCAGGGAGCACAGGGACCGGAGCCGAGCAGCCTTGGAGAAGGCGCTCGGGATGGGAAAGCGCCATAAGTGGAGACGCAGAAGGTGCAAAGGAACGAGGCAGGAGCATTTACGGAGCACACTAGCCAGTGTATAAGGGACACTCCCAAATATATTAACAAGAACTGCCTGCCCACAGAGTTAGAGGGACCAAAACATGGAAAGACAGATACATGGGTTACTTCTTTATTACGTGTGCTTTTCTTTGTTTTCAAGTATTTGATAACGAGCAGACCTTATTCTTAGAATCAGAAACATAAATTCATACCGAAAAGCTGCACCATCTGTGAATGGTCAGGTCCAGCTGGGCCAAAGCTGTACTTGAAGGACAAGTGTGAGGAAAAAAAGAGGCTGGTTGAGGCCAGAGGCCCAGAAAGTCAGACTCTCAGAATCGGGGAAATGTGCGCTCTCTGCGTCCCTTCTGGTGCAAGGAGCCGGGCAAGCCCCGCGTGCGTTCACAGCTGTGACACAAAAACCCAGGGGGCCATTAGATTTTCATCTGCTAGAGCTCAACGTCACCCAGGGCTCCGTCCACCTGTTAGCTCCCAGGGGAGGACAGGCTACACTAACCCCCTCCACGCAGAGGAAACTTCATCTCAAATGAGATGCTGGGAGGCTCCCAGGTCCCTGGAGGGCACATCGGCAGATCCGCAATGGATTCGCAGCTTGCATCACTTTCTGAACGTTACAAGGGTGATCAGAGGGCATGATCTATGCAAAACCATCCCTGCAAAGTGAGAGACACTTGGAGGTGCAATGGTGAAGGCAGACACTCTGGGTCTCGCAGAGGTAGCAGCCCTGATCACAGCTCGGCCGGACATCCCGGGGCTCCTCCCCGACTGCGATCTGCACATGCCCACCGCACGCCATGCTGGCAAGACAGAGTGGACACACCTCCTGCAGGTGCTGGCCAGCCTCCGCTGGGGTGCTGGCTCCCAGCTCCTACATATGCATTGCTGGCCTGGGACACTGCTCAGCTGACTATGGGCAGTTGTCAAAACACAGGATTGGTCTTACAGCCTTAGTCTCTGAAGGAGTGGCACGTAGGTAAACAGACGTGGTCATGGAATGGGAATCTGAGAAGGTCACAGCAAGACAGTGACAGAAGAGAATCAGAGTCATGTGTCCTGCTTCCCAAGTCTGGCCAAGGAAGCCCCACCCTGGACCTGCCAGACACCAGTCCACAGGACAGGCTGCTGCAGTGCCAGCAAGCACACCCAGGCCAAGTCCAGACAAAGCTCTTCCAAAGGGTTGTCCTGGGAGGGGCCCAAAACGGACAGAGAGGACACCCCAAGGGAGAGTCCCCCAGTCCACACACAGTGTGGATTCACGTCATAACCAAAGACTGTCCCTTTTCTTTTTTAAAAAATTTCACTGGAGTATAGTTGATTTATAATGTGCTAATTTCTTCTATACAGCAAAGCGATTCAGTTATACATATATATATATACATTCTTTTTCATAGTCTTTTGCGTTATGGTTTATCACAGGATATTGAATAGAGTTCCCTGTGCTCTACAGTAGAACTCATTGTTTATCCATCCTATATATAATAGTTTGCCTCTGCTAAAAATGTCATTTGCAGCAACATGGATGGACCTAGAGATTATCATACTAAGTGAAGTCAGTCAGACAGAGAAAGACAAATACCACATGATATCACTTAAATGTGGAATCTAAAATACAATACAAATCAACATACCTATGAAACAAAAACAGATTCACAGATAAAGACTGTCCCTTTTCAACTGGGAAGAAATGGATCTAGTAACACAGGGGCCAGGAATTCCCAAACACGCCCCACCCCCCATCTCTTGTGGAGAGTGGTAAGCTCCGCTTCCTATTTCCCATTTATATGAGTCCCCAATCCCACCTCTATGACAAATTAATTAGGAACTGACTTCATCTAAGAAGCTATTGGGTTGGCCAAAAAGTTCATTCAGGTTTTTCATAACATCTTCTGGAAAAACCCAAACGAACTTTTTGGTCAACCCAATGTAATCAAATAGGATTTGTCTTGGTGTAGAAGATAGCTCAATTTCAGGACCCTTGGTGGATTCCATTGTGAGTGGGGGGTCTCTGGCATGGGATAAAATGTTCACAGCAACAGAACACACCTGCAATCGTTTTATTCCTGATCTTTCATTCTGTGTTAGTGTAAAATCCATTGAGAACCAAAGAATCCCAGCTCTGAAGGAGTGTTAGAAGCTAGCAGACCCAGTCTCTATAGTTCACAAAATGACTCACCCAAGGATCCAGTGCTGGTTGGAGGCCCAGTGGGCCTGGAGTCAGTCCGCTGGTGTCTGGGGCTGGGTCCTCCCGACACAGGCAGGAGGGCTTCTGAGCTACCCAGGGCCTTACAACTTAAGGAGACACGTGCGGCCTTGGCATCAAGCCCAATCAGCTTGAATGCCAAATCTCGGTTCTGCAGGTGGACCCTCTGCCACCCTGAACTCAGCCCATGGGGGACAATGTGGCTTTAGAAGGTGGCTGTGGGGCTCTGGTCCCTGCCTAACTTTCCGTTCATCCCTCTCCACTCTGCTGTTCCTACACTCAACTCTCTCCTGTTTCTAGACCTTGTTTACACATTCTTCTCTGCTTCAAATGGCTTTCCCTCTCTTTAGAGCCTGGGTCCTTCAAAATCTGTTCCAAGAGACAAACAAGTCAAGGACCACCTACTCAGGAAAGACTTTCCCCTGCTTCCAACAAACATGGACTCCCTGTAGAGAAATGACTATCATAGCACTGAACACACTCTATTATAATTGTTGGAACCGACCAGACAGTGATTCTCTTGAAAGTAGGGATAGCTTTTATTTTTCTCTCTACCCTTACCACCCAACAATACCTATGGAAGGTGTTAGCTAATTGACAAATGACTAAAAAGAACTAGCATTCATTAAGGGCCTCTTTTATGCACATTAACTCATTTCATCTTTATAATAATAATATAAGATATGCATTATTTTACATGAAAAGAACCAGGACTCAGGAAGCTGAGGCGCTTTGTGTGGGTGGGCAGAGCTGGTCCGTGGGGAGCTAAGATTCAGATGGACCAAGTGACTGCGGAGTACAAAGAAGGAGGCTTTAAGACAGGGGCCCAGAAAGGTCTGTCACAGAACCAGGTGGCTCTTCTTTATTACAGATGCACTGATTTATAGAATCCCTAACTAAATCCACCACCTTTTCTAATGATACATTATACTGAAAATATGGCCAGAGAATGGCACAGACTAAAAACAACTACATTCTGTGAAGCATTTGGGTGCACGCAGAAGAAAATCAATAGTTTACAAAGAATTTTCATTATATTCCATTATTGTTATACATCAAGTTAAGTAAATGAGAAAACGCTGCAGCCAAATGAACTGACAGGCAAGGAACAAGGTTGAGGGGAGAGGTATTGGCTTTTCAACATGAAGAACCCGTGGTCCCTTTGCAGAATAATGACCAATGAGGAGGAAGGTCCATGGAGAGAAATCCAAGGGGTGGCTCCTCTCAGACATGGCACCCTTCCACATCCATCTCCAGGAGCCTAATGTGGAAACCATGGGCCAGTTTCCTGCAGTGCATGGCCCACGTGGACCTCAGGAGGAGCTGAACAAAAACTGGCACCCCATATCCTATTTTCCCATGATCTTTCGTTAAAAAGTTGGGCTTCCAACAGTAAAAAATCACACTTAAGACCACAACAAAAATACTTAGAGATTTAAATTTTAGATGTGGAATCCTCAAGTGGTAGAGTTGTTCCATACCTTGACTGTGGTGTGCTCACGCAAACCTATAAAATTGTATAGAATTAAATACACACACAGACACACACACAGACACACATACACACATATAAAGGCACATGTAAGACTAGTGAAATCTTAATAAGTTCGACGGCCTGTGTCAACATCAATGTCCTGATTATGGCGTTGTACTATAGTTATGAAAGATGGTACCACTGGGGGTAAACAAAGTGAAGGGTACATAGAAGCTCTCTGCATCTTTACAACTTACAACTGATGCAAATCTACAATAATCTCACAATAAAATATAGTTTCCTGAAAAACTAGCCATCATGCCAGGTTAAGATTTTGGACATCACTGAAGCCATGGTAAGAAGTGACCAGCTGGCTGTTTGAAATTTCATAGTCAGAGAATTGTTTTGCTGTCTTCTCTGCTTTGGGTCCAGTTTGCACTTTTCCAGACGTTTCCTCCCATGACACTGCTCAGTTATTAGATTTGGCTACTCTGCAGAGCCAGCCAGGTGGGCAAGCCAAAGCCAAAATGGCCAAGTCGGTCACAGTGGAAATGAACAGATTCTTATACCAATGTTTTGACATTTAAAAATCAAGAATCATAGGAGCAGAGGAAAGTTGTTGTTTTCTAATCTCAGAAAAATAACGAGCTCAGGTGTGTCTTTTTGGATCACCACCCTTCTTTCTCTTCCATCCACGTTCTTTTCCCTCCATAATAAGGCCCTTCTCTGGGCAGTCGTTTTTCTCCCCAGCCTGTGACAGACAAGAGCAAGTCTAGAAGTTGGGATAAAACAGATGTAAAAATGTGAAAATGCTTTGAAACACTGCCGAAGTTTAGAATTTCTATCATTTACAGGTGGTGTGGGTCACCTATACCCCCAGCTTCACAAACCCGGAAAGTAGGAGATACCATATCGCCAGGACTCAAGGAAACTGATATATAAGCCAAATGACAAATCTGGCCCAACTCAAGACTGTGATTTCCAGTTGTACAGTAGCTTTTTATAACTTAAGAATTGCACCCACTAAATGTCTGCTTTAGTTAACCTGATTCCAATTCTCCATCCATTTATCATTTCCACTGGAAGTTTTAAATGGTTTGTTTATCTTACACTCTTCAGGGTCTCCAAACACTACTGATGCTTCTGGAACAAAACGAACCCTCTTGTTTGAGTCTGCCACTTACTTATGGGCAATAAAAAAACAATAAAGGCATGCAGTGCATCCTATGCCCAACAAGAAATGAGTGATTCAGCCCCATGATTCAAACAAGCAGGTACAGTTTCCTAGACCAGCACAGACACATAAATGACATGCCTAGAAAATCTGGCAAAAGTTAAATAAAAACTAAAGTGATTCCTAATATCTACTCCATCACATTGTAGTTGCCAATTTGTTTGGGTCAAAACTAACAGAAACACAGCTCAAACTAGCTTAAACACAAAAGATAAACCTCAAATAACTTGGAAAGTCCAGGGGTAGAGTCAAAATCCACTTCCTTCATGAGTGGAGCACAAGGTTCAACCAAGCCAGGTGGACAGCTCCATCCTCCACCCTTGCTTCCCTCTGCTTGTTGTAGCCTCAGGCAGGTTTTCTCTGCAGCTCCAGACTTTGATGCTTAAAGTTCCGGATCCCAAAGACGGTGAGCTTTCTTCTTGAAAGCTGCAGCACAAGCCCAGAGAAGGACTCTCTGTGGCCCAAAGTGGGTTCTGAGCCACTTGTCAAGACAGCCACTAGTGCTGCAGAGATGAGGTTCTCTGATGGCATCAGGGATCAGGGGTCCACTCTAGGGCTTCTCAGGCTGGAAGGCAGGAGAAGGAGTGCCAGCTTAACCTCAGAATCTGGGCAAGACTCTTTTAGAATGTAAAAGGCCTCATTCTTCAGAGAAAAGGATTTTGAACAGACAAAAAATATAGGTCTACTAAGCATATTTATAACTACTATGGTTGGTCAGGAAATGGAATTTTGTAGCAATTTCAGATCAAGTTCTATTCTTAAACTTAAAATCATTCACTTTTGCAGCTTAGATTCAGGTTACACAGAAAAAATACAGAGAAGTTAATTGCAAAACAGTTTCAAAAGAAAAGAAACTGAAGGTGAGACCCAAACTGCCTGCTCTGAGCTTCAGATTGATGATTCTGAACATGAGGGCACCTTTATTATTTTTTTAACTCCACCTCATTGTCTGCTGCAATGAGAAAGTGCTGTGGGATCCAACTACCATGAAAACAAAGATTTCAGGGCTGCAGTTATTGGGAGGGGGGAGACTATTTTTGCTTCCAACCCCCTTTATGTTATTCATAAAATAGGAAACCGCACTAAAACACAGGTGTGACTCCCCTCTAAAGTTTAAGAATCTCCATGTTTATCTGCAAATAAAGGATTTCCGGGGAATTTGCTTAAATATCACTGATTAATGCAAATTGTTTCTTGTTTGCCAAGAACCACATATACATTGGAAAATGAATAATTCAAGGGAACAGTTGTGTAAATATTTTGAAAAGCAGTCCTATTCAGATTGCTTAGACAGACCACATGGCATCTATAGGAATTCCTTATCTTATGGACCATGAAGTCCCCTTTTTTAGGAATAATACTCTAAAAAGTAAGGGCTCACTTAAAAATTCAGACTTTCAAAACTCCTGTGGAATTTTGAGATTTCTCATTCATCAAGTCTCTCTTGGTAGCAATGACAGAAACATAACTGCAACAAGCTGGGGAGAAAATAGGATGCTTGATGCCCACAACTGGAAGCATACAGGTGGGTGGGGATGGCTGGATCTAAGACCTGGATGGATCCAGGTCCCTCTCATGCTCTCTTCTACTCAAGTTGGTTTTATTCTCCCAGCTGAGCTTTTCTTGAGGCTAAAACCAGGGTTTCTGGAAGCTGCTAGGCTCAGATTGTCCCAGTTCTACAATCAGAAAGAAAAGATTTTTTTTTAACTTTCTCAGCTTTGATTAGACTTAGATTAGACTTTGCTACATGACCACGTCCAGACCAATAACATGATCATAAAACAGGGCACTAGGGTTGCCTCAGCCGCTGTCCTGTCCCCACCCACCATCATGGGGGAAATGGGATGGGGGTGGTTTGCAGCACTACCTTTAAATCCAGGCCAGCAAACAGGGCTCACTGTTAAACCAGTGTCACTCAAAAACTGGTCCAAGGAGCAGTGACGTCTACACGCTGTGTGATACAGGTCCCTGCCAAGATAACATCTCAGCAGTGCAAGCTACAGGACGTTGCTTCCTTTCTTAAGAAAGTCTTTCTGTCAAACAAAAAAAGTCAGTTGGACTAAACAGTGTTTTCAGTGACATACTTGGCTTCACATGTTTGAGTGATGCCTCTGCCAGGTCCCCTGACAGATACTGAAGATGCAAAGGTGAACAAAAAACCCATAAGCTATTTCTTGCCATCTGGGAAGGGAGATGGGCATAAACACAAGCAATTAGAGCACAGTGATGACTGATGAGCTTTAGGTCAAAGTAATAATGGCAAACCTCTGAATGAAGGATCTATGTTCTCCTTCAAAAAGGAAATCAGTTTGACAGAGCCCTCTAGACGGCAAATACCTTATGAAGCTGCTGGGTTTCCAGATCCCATGAGCCCACCCTGACCAGGGCCCCAGGAGAGACTTGAGGAGGAGCCCAGGAAGGACATTTGCTCTGAGGCCTGAGCAACCTCTGTGATCCTCCAGCCTGTGTCCCAGCTTCGCCACCCTAGATCCAGATTCGAACTGGTCTTCGTTACTGAAGCTCGGGATCTCACCTTGAGTTCTCCTCTGCTTTCAAATATGAAAACCCCTCATGGACCACTCCGGAGCCATGCCAGAAAATTACCCTTGCTAATTACAATGAAATAAAGAGTACGCCTGCGCTGTGCAGCAGCCTATACTATCTCTGCAGCAACTGTCAGGGAGAAAGAAATCCAGCTTCGCATTAAAAGAGAGAACTGAAAGAACTGTGCTCTCTCAGGAAATTGAAAGGAAATCACATCTTTACTTTTGTCTTCCAACAGATGTCTTTACTGTAGAGGATGCCCTTTCTGCCTGCAGATGGGTCAGGTATCGGAGGGCTGGCTCTAGCCAACAAAGCCACTTGAATTCTCTGATTCTTCCATCTCTCTGAAGAATACTTAATCTTAATGATATTTCTTGCAGATACACATTAATTCTCCATTGTTGCAGTAACAGAAAACGCCATCTTCTTGGGCCCTGTATTAAACATTCATATCCCATCTCTCTGTTTCCAACACTGAGTCTTTCCTCTGTTGAGACACAGCCGTGTGGCTTTTGCACCAGACCTTCTCTGTCTCTGGTCTCTCCCAGGTCCCTGAATTTTCTCCTGCAGTTACCTGATGCATCCAAAGGCTTTGCATCACTCCTGCCTTGCCCATGGAATTCTAGGGGCCTTGGTAATGCCTCGACATGCCAACAGCCGGCCCCAAAGAGCCTTGGTGCCCCCCAGACTGAGCCACAACTGCCCCATTCTTCCTAAGGCACCTTTGCAGTAGTGAGCACCTATTTCAAATTTTGTGCCTTTCTGATGAGAAGCAGACAGACAGACAGAGAGAAATATCAAAACAAACTGAACAAATTCTAAGACCTTCCAGGAGATACTCCAAACCGTCATTAATCAATTCTCAGTTCTCCCTTTCCCGCTAGCTTAACTGCTTCGGGGTTTTCTCTTGGTCAGGAAGCTGTTTGATGCAAAACAAAAATCACAAGAAAAGCATCAGTAACAACAAAATACAAAATAGCAGTCAGTGAACACAATTTGTACAAAGTTCTCTCTGATTAAGGAAACAATACTGCATTTGCTTAATTTCACAAAATCACCAGGAGTAGAAGGATATGCATGCAGCAGAAAATCAAGTGCTGAATCAGGAAAGGCCGTGACCCAAGGTCTTTTATGTAGGAAATCTTCCGCTAAAAAGAAAAAAGAGAGAGGGAGAACATCAATCAGGTATTATTTCCAATTATTTTTCAAATTGGAACAGAGAAAGAAAACACACACACACACACGCATAAGCTTGACATGGTATTACTCAAGTTTGTGGCTGGAAGGAAAGCCCTTGTTTATATTGAAGTGAAGTTCTGAAAATAAGCAAAGACCAGATTCATTGATTTTGGGGGAGTCTGGGTGTAAAAAAGAGAAAGAATAAAGAAGTGCTCTTTGCCTGCTCTGTCCAAATGACATCCCAAGAGGCCTCCCTAATGGTGGGGGAGGGGAGGGGGCAGGTGCCTACCCGGGCACATGGACAGAATTGCCCTAAGGCTAGGGCTAATGGTATTGGCTGAGTCTGCTGTAAGCCTCTCTTTTCTAATAGCCAACTTTCTAGGTGCAAGAAGACAGACAGCTATTGATTGGTCCAAATGCCCTTGAGTTGACAACATCTGAAATGAAAATCCACAAGGCTAGCACAAACTTTCTGCAAGTTCAATTTCTGGAATCTGATGATGACACTGGACTGTGAAACCATTCACGCATGTAAAAGGCCTCTCTATTTGGGACCCCCGTTTGGCACCTGTAATTGGAGGAAGTTAAGTGGCTTCATCAAGCTTGTTATTCACATGTTGCATAGAAAGAGCGAACTGCAGGCTAATCTTGGGGTGATTAAAGAGAGAGAGGCTCTCCTACGGGTACAGCCCGAATGTCAGAAATCGAGTGCATGGAGTCTTCACAACACTCCCCAACTGAAAGAGTGATTACACTCGGCTTAGATGCACGGCTCTCTAAAAAGCTAATGCACCAGGCTACTCTTTTCCAGTTATTCTGGAACACCTATGGAGACTCTCCTTGATTTCACGACTTGGATGTTCGGTGCATTGGCCAGCTCCCATTCTGCTATATCCGTTACTCATTTTCTTTTCCTTTTCCTTCGTCTCCCAGATAAGATGCTGAAGTTGCAATACACAGTAGTAAAAAGTCCTGGGAATAGGAGGTTTGCGTTGCTCTGTCCAGCTCTTATTAAACACGCCTGTGCATTCTACAAATTCCTCTTGATCGATACATCGATTGCAGTATAAACCTTAAATAAAGCACTATTACACTGGAAGTACACACTGTTCTTGTCTTAGTGGGTTATTTAGAAGCATAAAAAGGCAAAACCTTTCGGAATTAGACACTTCTGCCAAAGAAACTGCAGATGGAATACACATTAAATTTATTCGGTCATTGATTGGAAATGCTGATCCTTTATGGCTTCATGTTTCTTTCCTCATTAATCTTAGCTAACCCTCCAACACAATGCCAGCTTTGTGGCTCTGAGTATCAAAAACCCACCATGCAGAGAAGGCAGCTTTTTAAGACAGGTTTGATTCCTGGCATCAGTAGATCAGTCAACAACCCCTACCTTAGAAGATGCTGCTGCTTTCTTATTAAAAATATTAAGCCAAGGAAGAAACAGCCTCTGCAAGACAGGGTTGGGGGAGACGGGAGGCAGGAGAGGAGGGGGAGGGGCTGTAAGCCGAGTCCAGTGATGGGTCAGCTTCAGACTCAAGAGAGACCTTGGGGCAGGACACCTTGGGCACTTGCTGCCTGGGCACCAGCCATGGGGAGCGGCCATCAGCACAAGCCCAATGTCCTGCTGTTACCTGGTGCCTCCAAAGGCTTTGCCTCACTCCTGCCTTGCCCATGGTATTATAGGGACCTTGGTAACGCCTTGTCATGCCAACAGTGGGCCTCAAACAGCTTTGTAACCCCTTGAAATGGGCCACAACTGCCCTGTTCTTCCTACGATGACTTCGCAACAGTGAGCATCAATTCCATCT
>NC_138977.1:227010276-227023133 GCF_964341445.2 Mesoplodon mirus | reverse complement strand
GAAAAGATCAACATCTGAATATATATTAAAGATAAAGTCCAAATATTTCATAAGGGGCAGGAAAACACCAGCCTAACTTCTGAGTGGGTGTGTGCTGCTGTTCCCCAATGGCGGGGGGGCAGACCCCTGGGGAAGCGTGTGCTGAATGCACTCTGCTCTGATTACATCCAAACAGGCATGGTTTTAAATGGCAGGCTGGTTTATTGGAAGACGCACATAAATCTCTCAACCCAGAAAAATAAGTGATCGCAGCACAAAATGAGGAGAGTAGCCCATGGCTGACACCAAAACTTTCAGATGAGACATGGAATGTTCATCCCTCGTCACATAATGTATCTTCCCCAACATCAGCTGGCATCATTCCAGAGTGGAGTGATTCCGAAACACCCAAAGGCCCAGAACCAGCTGTGGGCACAAGGACAGGAGCATCACTCATGGTGGGAGTTTGCTACAATGCAGCACCGGGTCCTTGCATGTCGTCACCAGCACGAGGCCATATTATCCAATCGACCCCCACTTCACTCCAGCCAGAGCCAGACTGCAGGCAGTGAACGTCAGGGCTCAGGTGTTCTCTGCCCACATAAACGTGGATACACTCTATCCCCTCAGCTACAAGACGTGGAGGATCGGGGCTTCCCTGGTGGCGCAGTGGTTGAGAGTCGCCTGCCGATGCAGGGGACGCGGGTTCATGCCCCGGTCCGGGAAGATCCCACATATCGCGGAGCGGCTGGGCCCGTGAGCGTGGCCGCTGAGCCTGCGCATCCGGAGCTGTGCTCCGCAACGGGAGAGGCCTGCATACCGCAGAAAAAGAAAAAAAAGAAAAAAAAAGACATGGAGGATCTTTCCTGC
The DNA here is from genome assembly GCF_964341445.2 of Mesoplodon mirus. NCBI lineage: Eukaryota > Metazoa > Chordata > Mammalia > Artiodactyla > Ziphiidae > Mesoplodon > Mesoplodon mirus. Next base: position 227,022,284 of record NC_138977.1, on the reverse strand, counting down.
CCAGTGTGCTCCAATAGGGCAGAGCCACCTTCAGCCCATGGATTCCTCATCACCCTCAGCTCCAATGACTTTTTTTCTATTTCCAAAGAGAAAATCTGCCTTCTTCTAAGAATAAGATTGGCCATTATAAGAGTAACTGGATGAACGACCATCAAGCTTTGCAGGCTGTTCCAAACGTCGAGTTTAAATGTATTTTTCAGCAATGCTCCACTTTGACAGGGTCACCTGGCCTCCCAAAGTGACCCTGGGGAGGGCTGTAGGTGAGGGAGAGCCCAGCTGGCTGTCGGCAGTCAGCCCTCTGCTTGACCTGAGGGTCAGCCTTGCCAGTAACACACAAACATCTAAAGAATTCTTTTTTTTTTTCCAATCGCAGGTCAACTCACCACCAAATGAGTGTGCCGAGAGAGAGTGAGATCCAGTTAAAAACCATTTAATTGTCCCCTCGCACGGTCCCAGCTCTGTGGCCCAGTGTTTGCCTGGTTGATGAAGACCGTTTATGGAGAGGCCCTGCCCAATCCTGCGTCCTAATGACACTCGCCCTTCACACTCCTGTGGATTCCGGTGGACATCTAATTGAGTGGGCAGTCCCCTCTCAGCTTGTCACGGTGGCTGGGAGGGCCCGGGCTCTGCAGAGCGCCCTCACACAGCATCTCCTGAGCCAGGCGTGGGTCCGAGCTGCCTTCCCAGCTGGGTGCACGGGAGTGGCAGTGTCACTGCCTGCTCACAGAAGCACAGTCCCACTGGCCCGCCACACAAGGCCAGCTCTATACTGAAGACCAGACGGAGCCTGCGCTTTGCTTTTTACGAAGAGGAAAATGCTTTTCTGATTGAGGACCAAGGATTCACTAGAAACAGCCTTCCACAGTTTCACATCCAAAGAACATCTAACACAGTGAGCTTCGGGAGACGGAACCAAATTCCAGGGCAGAATCTCTCTGTCTCCCCGCCCCCCATGGCACCTTGCCCTCTGGCTTGTCCCTTTACCAAAGAAATGATTTTTGCCCAATTTCACAGCAAAACATGTTTTTGTGGAAAATTCATAAAAATGCAAGGAGAAAAAGAAAATTTTAAAACATCTCTAATTCTACTTCTACTTCTTAGAGTAACTACGATTTTTGGTATATTATCCTGATTGTTTTCAATAAACATATATACCTTTTTAAAACAAAAATGTGCTTATACTCTTGTTATTTTACAACCTGCTTTTTTTCACTTATTGACATAATATGAACAATTTTCAAGTCCTTAAACATTTTCTTTCCGTCTTTGAAAGAATGCAGAGCCCTATCACCCTCTTACTTCCCGATGTACCATTGTCACACATTTGGATAAACAACACTGTGAGGAACATCCTCCAGGCTAAAGTTCTGGCCACGTACATGACTATTTCTTTAGGATAAATAAAGAAGGATAAATGCAGACAGAATGGCTTTAGTTCAAATGACAAGCCTTTTTTATGTAGAGCAGGAAATGCTTTTGAAAAATAAGTGTGTAAAATAAATAGCAACTTCATGAGTTAGTGAATTGCCACGCCACACAGGTACGGAATATCACCGGCAAGTTCTATTGACAGTGCTGCTCTAAGCCCAGAGAACATCATTCATTTATCCGAAGAACCGAAGAACCATGATCTCTCTCCACGTGGCTTCTCTCCCACATCTGAGGAATCTGGGAAGATGAAAATGAATCAGTTCTCAGAATCAAACCCTGTAGTAAATTTGTAAACATCAATCCATTTATTGGGTTGATTTTGTTCCTGAACTCTTTCACCGGCTCTTGGATGATAAAGACTCCTAGTGCAATAAGCTGATTGCCCCTCAGCTTGCCTGATGGCAAATTCTCGTTTCCTAGCATGTGTGTTTCTAACGGAAGCTTCCTTCCACCTACTTAATGCTCAAAAGAGTCTGTCCTTGTAGTGTTCCTGTCAGCTGGGGTGCCTAGCTGCACACGGGGGTGCTTCATCCTTCATGACCCCACAGAGCCCCATAACATCCAGATACCCTCCCCTCTTACACTCTACAGCTGGGACTGGAGAGGTCACCACCACCCCTCCCCCACCTCCATCAACATCTCCATCAGACAGTCCTGAGAGCCTCCTGGAAGCCAGTCCCAGGGCCAGGCATGGCCCAGTGTGGCACACTTGGGCATCCAGGCTGTGTAGTTTGGGTGGGGAGCCGCAAGTCCCGAACTTGCCCACCCAGCACGCCTGAAATCTCATACAAGTTGGCCTCTCTTGTTAAGACATGAAAGCCTCTAATACAAAAGGGAAGAAGAAGTTATCCAGGAGAGGAAACAAGCCAACACGCACCAGGCATTAATGCCTAATCACCAATTAGTGCACAAGCCTTTGGTGTGGGCGTGTGGCAGAGCGGCTGGAGCTGGGGTGGGGGGTGGGGGGGCCGGGAGAGGATGACCCAGAAGAAAGACAGGCCAGGATAAAAGGTGAAGGCAGCAGAATCAGAATCCCACCCTGCCCCAAGTCTGCCCAAGGCCCACCCTGTTCCTCCAAACACACTGGCCGCCTTTGCAAACAACGTGCATGCCCAATGTTTCCGACATCAAAATATTCATGACAAGGCACCTTCGCAAGGTTCTCCTGGGAGAGCTGCCTTTGGTTAAGGAACTCCCAGCCCAGGAAAGCAGTGGGAAATCCTGCAGTAAGTGGGCTTGTTAAGATCGGTTGGCAGTGTCCCAGCAGGCTTCTCCACACTCGATGAGAATTACTAAACATCATTGCAAAGAGTGCAGAGTAATTCAAGGAACCGAAAAGAAAAGGAACAGGTAGTTAATTGGCATCGTGCGGTTAAGGATGGAACCCAGGACTTAGCATGGAGCATTGCTGACCAGAAGGGCTCAGCAGAAATCTGAGAGATACATACTGATTGCAATTATCGGTTCAGCGCAGTCTCAGGGGCCCCTGGGCAACCTTGGTGATCACAGTGAGAGGGGGGCTCCTGTCCGCAGCTCTTTGAAAGCTCAGCTCTGTGGGCATCTGGATGGCCTTCAGAGACCAAATCAAATGCATTGTTGGAGAGGACAGCACGGGGAGGGGGGCGTGAGGAGGACGCTCACAGCTGTACTCCGCATGCTTCCCAGGGTAGAACGCGGTGCTCCTGGAACCCAAGGCGTGCTCTGGGGGGACAGCTACCATCGGGCAGAGCAGCCGATGGGGAGGTAGTGTGGGAAGAACCTTTGGGAACCTCCAATCCACTCGTGCTTTTGCACCTGGACTTGCCTTCCTGGAGAGGACAGACCAGCTGAGTGGAGACATCACGGTTATAAGAGAAGAAGCAGCAGCAGCAATCTCCTAACTCCTCTCCGAAGACATTTGCCCCCTGCCTCGGAGGCATCTCTTTCCCTCACCAGATGCAGGACCTCGCCATCTCTAGAGCTCCGTAGCGCTGTACCAGGGTGTCATTCTGGACTCCACTTCCCAAGGGTTGGGAGTACACAGGAGTACGTCTGAATTGCACGGGATCTCCTCCTTCACGGCTCAGGCGGCAGCTCCTAGAGAATACGACTGATTGGGACCTAAGCGCATTTTGTCACTCTCTCTCTCAGCCCCTGGAGCTGAAGTGCACACTGCCTCGTGTGTTTACCAGCTTCCCTCCTTGAGTTGATGTGAAGCAGCCTTTGGTTCTGATTCACTGCAGAAAATACTCACATCACTGCTAGAGGCGAAGAGTGTCCACTGTTGAAAACAGAACAAAACCCCAAATGAGAATGTTCTTTGGGGTATATAGCTGGCCACAAAGGGACTCATTTTCATTTCTTCGGACCACATATGATACAAGTAGGGCTGGCTTAGGAGAGGCTGCCTCATTCACTTGTGCTCCCTCAAATAGCTAGGAACGCCATTTCCATTCTATTCCACTGACTCGCTGATAGAAAATAATCACCTGGAAAAATACTGACCCTGAGACCCTTGCAGTGCACATGGGCCGCTGCCCAGCTGTAGGGCCCAACACTTACATGTCATTGATTTCTTCCCCAAATACCAAGCCAGGCAGACTTAAGTGGGCTCTGGGATGCTAACATGACCTGTTCTTCTATTGCCAGCAAGGTGACCTCCTCCGTGAAGCACAGCTGGCCTTGGGCCCTAGTAGCCAAAGGCTGTCCTTGCCCAGTGACTGCTGAGGCTGCTGGCTGCTCACTGCTGATCAGCTGGCCCCCAAGGCCATGGCTTAACAAGCCCCAGTAGAAGTGGATGGGAGGGAATTTTCTCTTCCCTCTGCCAAGAACATGAAACTGATGGAAACAATCCCGAGAAGTCAATCACCCCCATCCCGTACCAGCATCACATAGGAATAAGTTGGCAAAAGATCACAATGCACATAAAGGATTATAGTCAGACCCCCCACCACCACCCAAGTCCCCCCCAGAGGGTGATACCATTTCACTCGAACACCACTTGGTTCTAAAACCATCTTTACCCTCACGCTTTTAGCTCTAAGTCCTTACAATTGCAATCAACCAAAGAGGAACCTACTGGCAGTCTAAGTATTTAATATTGTATTATATATGAAGAGAAACTGAAATCATTGTCTAAAATAAAAATACTCCAGGAAGAAAAGTTTGTATTATATCTTTTAGACTTTAGGGTTAGAGCTAGAATTATAGTTTAAGTTAGAGTTACGTGTAATCTCTAAAAAGAGGGCTTTCTTCAAATCCTTAATCTGGGATGAATTGATAAATGAAAATGTTGTGGAGGTGAGGATTATTTTCTTTATCCTAAGGGGAAGGAAGGCCAAGGAGAGGAGGCAGCCTTGGTGCAGGCAGAGCTGGACCATGGAGACTGTGCTCCCTCCCCGTCATTCAACCACCGATCCTGAGGTACCAGGTCCTCAGGATCGATGTCCCAGGTACTGGGAATGCAGACACGAGCAGACGGACAGACCCCAGCTCTCACAGGGCTTACAGTCTCCCTGGGGAAACAGAAAACAAGCAGATAAATAAGAAAGATACATACATCGGATGGTAAAGAGTGTAGGGGAGAAACAGACAGCAGTGAAGAGAGGAGTTACCTGGGGCAAGAGAGCACAATTTTAATTGTAGTCATCAATGACAGAAAGGTCCTTAAGATGGCAGATGCCTTATACATGGTTTGAGACTTCTTTTTCTTTTTTTTAATTGGGGTATAGTTGTTTTACAAGGTTGTGTTAGTTTCTACCGTACAGCAATGTGGAGCTCCCTGTGCTACACAGCAGGTTCTCATTAGTTATCTATTTTATACATATTAGTGTTGGTTTGAGACTTCCATCAGGTCGGTCTCCACGTGTTGGGGCCACGGGCAGGGGATGGAGGAGGGTGCCATCGTGGATGGAGCAGCAGGGCCCGTGGGTGTCACCGGCACACAGCTCGGGAGAGAACTTCAGTAGGGCAATGCCTATGACATTCAGATCTACAGAACAATCCAGAATGTGTCTCAACATTTGGAAGCCCCCCACCTTTGCCCCATCCCACCCGACCTACACACCCAACTCCCTGGAAATCCAGGAGACTTAAGAGTCCCATGATATAATGTCACAGCTGGAGGTTCTGGCTTATCTATATTGAAGTGGCCAGCCAGTTATTCAAGCAGGTAATTGGCTATTTGTTCTAGAGATGTACGTTAAACACCTGTCCATACTCTGTTGGAGGTACTGGGGGACACAGACTAAAATAACAACGTGAATGTCAGTGAACACAGGAAAGCACAGTAGGCCAAATAAAGTCCACATTTTTTCCATCTAGGGAGTCCATGGAAAGTTTCAAACAGAGTTGATATTGGACTTGGGTTTTAAAGAATGAATAAAAGTTTTTCAGGCTAAGAAGAGATGGAAAAGCATTCCAGGTGGGGAGATCAGCTGATGCAAAATCACAGAGGTGGAACTATCTAAGGATATCTAATAATGGCCAGAATATCTAATATCTAAGAATATCTAAGAACGGCCAAGTTGTCCAGTGTGGCCAGAAGAGAGTTTGAGAAGAATGTAGGGACTGGATTATGACGATGAGATTCTGTAGTACCCCACGGGGGCCCGCCAGGGCCAGTCCCGCTTCTCACAAAGCCCCTCCGGCTGGGAGGGCTTCACTGGGTCCTCTGCTTGGGTCTCACAAGGCTGCAGGCACGGCATCAAATAGACCAGGGTTGTCATCTGGTGGTTTGACTGAGGAGGGTTCCACTTTCTTGCTTGTGTGGTTGCTGGCAGAATTCAGCTCCTTGTGGCTGTGAAGCCGAGAGCTTTAGGTTTGAGGAGGCTGCCCTCGGCTTCTGGAAACTCCCACGGCCCTTTGCCAACTAAGGGTCCCCAACATGGCCACCTGCTACCTCACAACCGATGGGGTGAGAGAAGTTCCAGCAAGACTGATGCTACAATCCTCGGCCACAGAACCGTGGAAGCACACACTTCCCATCACCTCGGCTGTCGTCTAGGGTCCGAAGCAAGCCACAACGCACCCGCACTGCAGGGGCTGGGGCCGGGGACCAAGGGGCCCTGTTGGAGCCTGTCCACCAAGGGAAGGTCACAGGATTCACTAATAGTGTGGGGCTGGGCGGGGAGTTCCGATTCAGACCCTGAGCATCACCCAACAGGAGAACCACTCTTGTTCTCAGCGGTGAGATGGAGCCTAGAGACACACGTGGGCGTGGAGGACCCACAGGCAGCTGATGGGAGAAGGGGGCTGGAGGGAGGGGCTGCGGACGGCTACAGCCGTCGTGGGCAAGAGCAGCTCTCTCCCGATCCCCAGGTACTTCCCAGCCACAAATATGATACAAATCGTTTCCTGCTGGGAACCGGGAGGGAAAGTAATCAATACGGCTGCTGAAAAAGACTGCATATCGCATGATTCCACTGATGGGAAATGTCCAGAAGAGGCAAATCTATGGAGACAGAAAGTAGGTGAGTGTTTGCCTGGGCTGGGGCGTGTGGGGAGGGATGGCAAAGGGGCATGAGAGATCTTTGGGGTGGACGGGACAGAAAAGTCCTAAATTTGATTGCAGTGGTGGTTGCCCAACTCTACACATTTACTAAAAATCATTGACGCATAGACTGAAACTGTGTGCGTTTTATGGTGTGTAACTTGTACCTCAAAACACAGCTGTTTAAAAAACACAGCTGCTAGAAAACACTGCATGCAGTCGGGGTAGGTGACACACGGCGGCTGTACAAACAGGTGGGTGACACTCTCTTCACAGTGACACAGGCCCATGCTCCTCCCAGGAGACTCTGAGAGAATGGGGCTGATGCAGCCACATGGGGGGGAACCTCTGGGACCCCCATTTTTAGGAAGAGACACACTGGATGAAGTGCCCTGCAGAGCAGCTGTGTCCCCCACTCTCACTCAACAGTCGGCAGCTGAGGACCAGCACAGGCGTCAGCACATTCCCTGCCCCTGAGAGCCACACGTGCACAGCGTCGCTTGTGAGGACGCCACCGCCCCAGTGCACACGTGTCCACAGGCCCCAAGGACCTGCAGCAGCGTCAGCCCCGGCCGGGACCACCCCAACCAAAGGGTGGGTCTGTCGTGTTCTTGGCGCTGTTCGAGCTCATGAACATCCTGTGTTAAAATCGTGCTGGGGCTTCCCTGGTGGCGCAGTGGCTGAGAGTCCGCCTGCCGATGCAGGGGACACGGGTTCGTGCCCCGGTCCGGGAAGATCCCACATGCCACGGAGCGGCTGGGCCCGTGAGCCATGGCCTCTGAGCCTGCGCGTCCGGAGCCTGTGCTCCGCAACGGGAGAGGCCACAACAGTGAGAGGCCCGTGTACCGCAAAAAAAAAAAAAAAAAAAAAAAAAAAAATCATGCTGACTTAACGCCAAACAAATGAGGAGCCCAGCTTGTCCCCATATTAAATGCCCAGGAGGTGGGGTCACAGCTGCCCCCTCACTGCTTCTTGCCCTGTAAGGAGCCTCTGCCCTCCATGGACCCAGCTAGAGGACAGGGGACACTCTGCTGAGCAGAAGATGGTGAGGACTCGCAAGACAAAGGGAGCCCCCTGCAGAGAGGCGGGGAGGAATCGGCCCAGAGTGAGGGGGGAAGACGCTCCAGCATCTGAGTCCACAGAGGCCAGCTTGGGCCCCTAAGGCCAGACCAGGAGGAAGAGTTGCCCTCCGCCGGGGCTTGCAGGCAGCGAGACAGGGCTGCCGGCAGAGCCCAAGGAGTCAGCCGAGCGCCCTGGTTTGGCGTCTGCTGGCCTGAAAGGACGGATGGCCAGGGAGCTCCTGCACGGCTCAGAGCGAGAACAGGGTGGCACTGCCGACAGGGGCCTGTCCGCGTTCAGACTGGCTCACTCTTTCATTTTCCTCTCACGCCCTCTGTGTCTTGCTTTCTTGAGTAAACATTCCCATCAGAAGATAGAACCATCATCTTCACTATGGAGTTTGTTTAACGTGGTCCAGCCCAAATTGAACACCCAAGGAGACTGTTCGCTGAGCCTCAGCTCAGACTCAGAGCGTGGGCAATTTCACCGACCCAGTCCTCCCCAACTTGCCTGAATTAATTTATTCCACATACAATCTTCTCCCAGTCTAGAGGGAATCCAGTTTCATGGAGGTCCTCTTAGCAGAGGCTTTATCAAACCAGAGTATATGCATATGGTATGATCCATTATCTAAGCTGTTGGTTTGAGTCGAAATGTCAAGAAATGATTTAGTATAAAATCCGCCACAAAAGCATTTATTAAAAAATCTTTTGCTGTCCTTCATTCACAAACATTTACTACCCTGCGAACAAATGTCAGCGGTTCAGCCTAATATACTTCTTCATTCATTTACTGTTCATTCCTGCTGGATAGAAGCCCAAAGATGACGTCCCCCGGCAGACTGCGGTACATTGCAGGCTAGAGAGTACTTCTCACCACCCTGATGTCAACTAATCAGTCTTATTGGGGGTGCTGTTTGAGATGAAAGTCGTGCCTTCTTTGGAGAGTGGAGTCCTCTTCACACAGAGGTTTTATTTAAAGATGGAAGTTTATCAATGTATTACCAGGACTTTCCAGAGGAAGTAAACAAATTAAATGCAGACTTGACAGCTAAGTCAACGGAAGGATGCCGGGTGTACTTTCCTGCAAATATAGAACGTGTAAAAAAATGAACCCACTTGTTGCCTGCCTCGGTTCACAGGCCCTGGAGGGTCCTCCCATGATCTCATTTTGTGTTAACCGAATTCTCTAAGGAAAGCCAGTTCCCATGGAACCACAGAATCCTGCAGTCAGGAATGAATCCCTTCCTTGAAGACCAGAAAGCAGGGACCTTGCCAGAGGACTGAGCAGCCTGTCGAGGTCACACAGCTGGTTGATGACAGCAGTGGCCCTAGAACCTTGGTTGGATTCATGGTTTTAGATTAAACGTGTGTCACTTGGCCCTGCTGCGGGGGAGGGAGAGGGGAGTCCAACAGCAGAGAGAGCAGCCAAAATAAGCAAACAAATATAGGCTATTGAAACTCAGGGGGAGCTTGGATTTCAGAGCCTCAATTGCAAGCATCGAAAACCACATTTCACCTCCAAGTAACCCTCATCTGCTTTCTATCTTCCAAATCTGCGCCCGTCACGTCATCCTTACAAAGGGTTATCGATGCCTTTATTACAGGACCCGTGTAGTCTTAATTGGCAAGGCAAACATCCAGCTGTTAAAAACACTCCAAAGAAGAATGGGTTCCTAGCAAGGAAGGCCAGGAGAGCTGTCCAGATGCTTTGGCCACAGGGGCGCCAGCTTCAGTGTAGATGCACCCCAAGGGCCAGCTTCGAAATCCAATGATAAACATGCACACTTGTGCTCCCTGAATTTGGGGTGCCTCCTGCGTCTCACTTGATGGGACTGGACCAGCCCTCACTCCCCGCTGGTCCCTCGCCAGCAGGGAGATGCTCACGCCAGAGTCTGGCCTGCTCCCACTTGTAAATGCTCTGCGGATAAAGCAGGGGAACGGAGGAACTTCAAGAGCCAGCAGGGTCCAAGCCACATCCCTGGCCCCAAGGAGCTTCCTTATCACCTCCTGGGAAGAGCTGGGCTGGGGCTTGGTGGCTGGGCTCGAGGCAGCAAACGTGTGCCTGCCTCTTGGGGGGTACAATCCCAGAACCCCCTTCTCCCTGCACTAGCCCTGTGTTTCTACTTAATTCTCTTCTCCTAAATTCCTATTTTCCTCTCTCTCTCCTCCCCTGCCTATGTGCTGAAGACAATGCTGACGGTAGTAACAATAAGAGTAGCCATCATATTAGAAGGACCACAGTAGTAAAAGCTAGCGTTCACTGAGCGGCTCTGGGCAACTTGCTGTGTTAATTTATTCAATCTCCCCCCGACCCACAGACCCAAGGAAGCAGATACGCTTGTTAAGATGCGTGTGTTCAGGGGCTTCCCTGGTGGCGCAGTGGTTGAGAGTCCGCCTGCTGATGCAGGGGACACGGGTTCGTGCCCCGGTCCGGGAGGATCCCACATGGCCCGTGAGCCATGGCCGCTGAGCCTGCCCGTCTGGAGCCTGTGCTGCACAACGGGAGAGGCCACAACAGTGAGAGGCCCGCGTATGGCAAAAAAAAAAAAAAAAAAAAAAAAAAGATGTGCGTGTTCTTCTTTTCCAGCACTTCCCCAAAGCAAATGCTTCTGCAAACATGTTGGCTCTGTGCCGTGTGCCTCTACCATGAGACCCACAAGCTCAGAGAGGCAAGGCTCCGTCCACCATGTTCACTGTTGTATCCCAGTGCCCAGGACAGTCAAAAAATACAACTGAAGGAGCAAATGAAGTCCCATTTTACAAATGGAAAACTGAGGCTCTGAGAAGTTGTGGCTCCCAGGTCAACCCAGGCAGGAGATGGGAGTGAGGACCAAACTGCAGCAAGGTCAGGAGCAGTGACCTTCGTCTTTTTCTGCTCCTCTGCAGGACCAAGGGGTCCCCAGGCTCTCAAATGCCACACTCGAGGGGCAAAGCCGCTGACTTTCCTTGATGTCAAAGCAGGTAATTTCAAGAGTCTCCAGCTCTGATCATGGATTTGGTCCCTGCCTCTCCCAGTTTATTCTGATGCCTGGGATTCAGTGCCACCCTGACCCTACCCCTCTCAAGCTGCTGCTGGCCCGTTTCTGAAGGGCCTGGGGGCCCCGGCACCCTTTGGAGTTGCCCGACTCACATGAGTGATTTGTAGCGTGAAATACATTTGTAGCACTTAAAGAGAGCCAGCTCAATTATTTAACTCTACCTAGATTTAGTTCAAATGTAAGAGTTCCAGTGTACATCTGAGACTTCTGGGAAATTGATTTTTCTGCTTAAGATCATTTCATAGGGTTTAGCATTTAAACCAAACCGGGTGCAAACTGATCTCCTAGTAGGTACTGAGCTTGTTTTCTTTTCCTAAAGACCAGCCGAAGCGAGGGTCTTGCTCCCTGCCCCGATGCTGACGCCTGCCATACGTATTTTACGATTTTAACAGACCACGGCAGCCGACCAGAAGTCATCTTTAAGACAGCCAGATCCATCTCGTCTCATCACTGGGCCATCGGAGCGGCTGTACCAAGGGAGGACCTGAGAGCCAGGAACAGCGTTTAGCACTCAGCTGACCTCCCATCCACCTTTCCAGGACGCCTGCTGGAGCCAAGAGGGTTGGGTTTTTTTTTTTTTTTTTTTTTTTTTCTATTTCTCTGCTATTTTCAAGTGATTTCTTTAATTTCCTCCTGAGAGTAAAGTACTGATTGGCCAGGGATTTTCAACTGAAACCTCTCACCAGAAAATACCACTAACAGTTCCAGTGATGGAAAAACATCCTTGAAGCTTATCTTGAAGTCTACAATTAAATTAGCCAGTGGTAGTCAAGACGCTCTAATATTTAACGTAAGCTCTTTTCAAGTTCTTCGGAGGAGAAAGAAACTGTGTGATCATGTGAGGACAAAAAGTCTCAAATAACTTTCCAAAAATGACAGCTTATAATGGAAACGATGAGATTGAAAATGAAGAGAATCTGCAAGTCTGTTAAAAAAAAGAAAAGAAAGGAAAAAAGCAAGAACACACAACATTGTAAATCAACTACATTTTAATTAAAAAAAAAAAAA